>NW_022436999.1:6358739-6578419 GCF_009761245.1 Sapajus apella
CACTAAAATTAACTCCAGATGGATTAAAGACTTAAACATAAGACCTAACACCATAAAAACCCTAGAAGAAAATCTAGGTAAAACCATTCAGGACGTAGGTGTAGGCAAGGACTTCATGACCAAAACACCAAAAGCATTGACAACAAAAGCCAAAATAGACAAATGGGACCTAATCAAACTCCACAGCTTCTGCACAGCAAAAGAAACAATCATTAGAGTGAATCGGCAACCAACAGATTGGGAAAAAATTTTTGCAGTTTACCCATCTGACAAAGGGCTGATATCCACAATTTACAAAGAACTAAAACAGATTTACAAGAAAAAAAATAACAAGCCCATTCAAAAGTGGGCAAAGGATATGAACAGACACTTTACAAAAGAAGACATACGTGAGGCCAACAAACATATGAAAAAATGCTCATCATCACTGGTCATCAGAGAAATGCAAATCAAAACTACATTGAGATACCATCTCACGCCAGTTAGAATGGCGATCATTAAAAAATCTGGAGACAACAGATGCTGGAGAGGATGTGGAGAAATAGGAACACTATTACACTGTTGGTGGGAGTGTAAGTTAGTTCAACCATTGTGGAAGACAGTGTGGCGATTCCTCAAGGACACAGAAATAGAAATTCCATTTGACCCAGCAATCCCATTACTGGGTATATATCCAAAGGATTACAAATCGTTCTACTATAAGGACACGTGGACACGAATGTTCATTGCAGCACTGTTTACAATAGCAAAGACCTGGAACCAACCCAAATGCCCATCGATGATAGACTGGATAGGGAAAATGTGGCACATATACACCATGGAATATTATGCAGCCATCAAAAACGATGAGTTGGGGTCCTTTGTAGGGACATGGATGAACCTGGAAACCATCATTCTCAGCAAACTGACAGAAGAGCAGAAGATCAAACACCGCATGTTCTCACTCACAGGCGGGTGTTGAACAATGAGAACACATGGACACAGGGAGGGGAGTACTACACACTGGGGTCAGTTGAGGGGAAATAGGGGAGGGAGGGTGGGGGGTAGGAAGCTGGGGAGAGATAGCAAGGGGAGAGATGCCAGATGTATGTGATGGGGAGGAAGGCAGCAAATCACACTGCCATGTGTGTTCCTATGCAACAATTTTGCATGTTCTTTACATGTACCCCAAAACCTAAAATGCAATAAAATAAATAAATGGGAAAAAAAAAAAGTGCTACAGAATAAATGTTTCTGATAACTTTAAGATCATACCATTGGACTAGGTGTAAGAATTTCTAGAACTCTAATGAAGCAACTGATGAGCTCATAAAATTGCCAAGCCAAGATACAGCAGAATAAGAATTAATAATATAAATTCAGACTACATAAACTGAATAAGGTGATTATAATTATTTAATAACCTTTTTTTTGAAATTTTGCTGGCTCTTTAGTGCTCTGGCTTACAGATTTAAGAAACCATTTTCTCTTAAGCTATTTACAGCTTACAGCAATATAATAGGTTATACTCTTCTTCCTTTTTTGCAAAGATACGTCTCTTTCCATCAATAAGTCAAGAGTGCTGTAGTGTGATCATAGCTCACTGCAGCCTTCAAATCTTAGGCTCAAGCTGTCCTCTTGCCTTGGAATCTCAAAATGCTAAGATTACAGGCATGACCCACCATGCCTAGCCTAGATAATACATTTATAAATACAATTGAAATAGTTACCTTTTCTCCCTACTTGATCCCTCCAGAACTTGGAAACCATTAGCAAGTACTTTTATGAAAATGATGTGTAAAATTAGATATGACAGTCAGCTTTAAGGAACTAAGGTTAACTTAAACAGATGAATGCTAATAAAGCCCCCTTGGAAAAACTGGTCTGTTACTTGGCTTAGACTCTTGGCTTAGAGTCCAGGAAGTGACTTCTTCACTCACGAAGTAGGCCCAGGAACCTCAAGATAACTTGTAGACCTCAAGAAGAAAAGGTATCAGTTGAATCTATAGGTAAAGAAGACAAGAACTGATGATGAGTTCTCGGTTTAGCTTCCTAGCCTCAAGAAGTTTTTAAAAGTCTAATGTGAGATTGCTTATGAAAAGTTCCAGCAAAGCAAACAAAAAAACACCCTACATGGTCAATCACTATTTTTTCTGTACATATGTAAAGAGTCAGGCCAAGTTTAATAAGATTAATTTTCTACACAAATTAGTCTTACTTTGATTATCATAAAAATAGGGGTGATTGTAGAGTGAAAAAATTGTGCCTCAATGGAAAGCTATAGCATACACTGTGTGTATTAAATTGTATTTTTCATTTTCTTTAGAGTTTTGCCATCTGATTGCTTTACCATTTGCCATCATAACTATCATTTAATTAATTAGTTATTCATCTATTAAAAGATAGCAGCAAGAGATGAGAGTACCTAATTTATACTTACTGGCTGTTGTTTGGTTTATGGTGCATGTATATAAAGTTTCCTATCCTTAAGTAATGTCTATCGGTTTTCTTCATATACCAGCAAATGAATAGAGAGCCATCATTAACTCTTACTGCAAAGCTCTACAATTGTGTTGACAGTTAATGCACTTTCTCTATCTTCAAGCATCTCTATTCCATTAATAGATTAGAAGTCAGGCTTCTAATCTATTAATGGAATAGAGAGGACCCAATTCCTCTGACTTTATAAAAGGTGGTTTGTAATAAGATGTGCAACATTTTGTTCTGTTTTATTTTGAGAGGTACTATATAACACACAGAAAAAGCTGAGTCTAAAAGGATGTTTCATTGAATATTGTGAAAATAGTTTATAATATTTTCATGTTACATTTTTTCCCTTTTAATTAAGGCTAGACCAACCACTTTATTTTTATTTTTGAGACAGATTCTTGCTCAGTCACCCAGTGGAGTACAGTGGCACAATCATGGCTCACTGCAAACCCCGCCTCCCACGTTCAAGTGATTCTTCTGCCTTAGCCTTCCAAGTAGCTGAAATTGCAGATGCGCATCACCACCCCAAGAAAATTTTTGAATTTTCAGTACAGACGGGGTTTCACCATGTTGGCCAGGCTCATGTGATCTGTCCATCTCAGCCTCCCAAAGTGCTGGAATTAAAGGCATGAGTTGTCACATCTGGCCAAAACCAACTACTTTAAATTGGACATATTCCTTTACTCTTTGTTTACTTGCCTATTTATATATCTAGACAATTGCAAATGTACTGTACAAATAAATATGAATTACGCTTTTTATCTTCCTTTATATTTCCCTCACACTATAGTATTCATACTTATAAAATTTAATGGTTATATAATATTCCATTGAGCAGATAAACAATAATTTAGATTTTATTTTTTTGAGATGGAGTTTCGCTCTTGTTGCCCAGGCTGGAGTGCAATGGCGCGATCTTGGCTCACTGCAACCTCTGGCTCCTGGGTTCAAGTGATTCTCCTGCCTCAGCCTCCCAAGTAGTAGCTGGGATTACAGGCATGCTCCACAATTTTGCATTTTTAGTAGAGACAGGGTTTCTCCATGTTGGTCAGGCTGCTATTGAACTCCTGACTTTGGTGATCCACCATGTCAGGCCAAATAATTTAGATTCTACGTCATTTTTAATATCAAAATTTTGTAAATAATGCATAAATTAAAATAACCTTTAGATTATTTCCTAACATAAAACAATCAAAAATAAGATTATTGAATCAAATTGTATAAGATTTTAATAACTCTTTTAAAAAAGCCAAATTTCTTTCCAAAGTTTTATTATTTACATGGTCACTAGTAATACCTAAATGTATTAGTTACAGTGCAACTATTGCAGTTTTGAAACCCCAACAAAATTTCTGAAAATATGTTATTTATCAGGTTATCTATGATATTTCCTAAAAACATCCATTTCTGGGTCTTGTTCCTATTTTAATGAATCAGAATCTCCTCACCATTACAAGGGAATATACATTTTTTAACAAATCTGTGCAGCAGGGAGATTGGCCATCATAGTGGATGGGAGACAGGACTAGATGGCAGCTCTGACTCAGACAAACAGAGCAGCAAGTGGAGGCTCACATGGTGAATTTTAGCTACAGAAAGACTGCAGGAATAAATCAGGAAACCTGAGAGGACCCACAGACCCTCTCAAGAAAGTGGACTGCTCCTGCAGGACGTGGAAGATACCCACAATGCTATGAGTGCCCAAACTGTGGAAGTGAGAGAGAAAGATCCTCCAACCCTAAACACACATCCCCTCTGGGGAAACTGAATGTCTAGTTTGCAGGAGAAGATTCTGACCAAACCTGAAGCTGAGTCAATTTAGATAACCAAGCAAAATACAGAGATAGAGGAGAGACAAAAAGGCCCTGTGAGCTCCCTCGGTCCACAAGCAGGCCATTCCTACCTGGCATCACAGGGATCTTCCTAGAGGGCAGCCAGAGGTATGGGAAAAATGCCACAGGGAGAAGAAAATCTCCAGGTCGTTGCTGTAACAATGTGAACTGGTCAAAAAGCCTTCTGGAGAGAACTTGGGGGAGGGCCCAAATCTGGCATGCAGAGGCTACAGGAGGGGAAAAACTAAAGCCCTACTTTCTTTCACAGCTGGGAGGCAGTTAGCCTGGGGCAAGTTCTCAGCCCTGCTTGCCCAATGCCTGAAAACAGACTTGGTGCTGCTAGAGGGGGCATGGTGGGAGTGAATCTGGCTGTTTGGATTGCATGGGAGCTGGGTGCGGCCTGTGACTGCTGGCTTTCCCCAACTTCCCTGATAACCTGCATGACTTGGTAAAGGCAGTCATAATACTTCTAGGGACATAACTCCATTGACTTAGGAACCTCATCCTCATCCCCCACAGCAGCTGCAGTAAGACCTGCCCAAGGAGAGTCTGAGTTCAGACATACCAAGCCCTGCCCCCACCTGATGGTCCTTCCCTACCAACCCTGGTAGCTGAACACAAAAGATATACACTAGGGAGTTCTAGGGCCCCGCCCACTGCTGGTTCCTCTCCATACTACTACAGCAGATGCTCTTTGGAAAGTGCCACCTCCCGGCAGGAGGCCAACCAGCACAAAAATAGAGCATTAAACCACCAAAGCTACGAACCCTCACAGAGTTCATTTTACCCCCTTGTCCCCTCCACCAGAACAGGTGATGTATCCAAAGCTGAGAGACTCATAGATGGTTCGCATCACAGGACTCTGTGCAGATAACCCACGGAGCTGGGTAGGCTTGCTGGGTGGCTAGACCAAAAGAGAAATAACAATCACTGTACCTCACTCTCAGGAAGCCACATCCATCGGAAAAGGGGGAGAGTACTACATCGAGGGAAAACACAGTGGGCCAAAAGAATCTGAATAACAGCCTTCAGCCCTAGACCTTCCCTCTGATAGAGGCTACCCAAATGAGAAGGAACCAGAAAACCAACCCTGGTAATATTGTATAAATAAACTTTTGGTGCTGAAAAAAGAAATAGCACTCAAACATAAATTTTCTCAGCAAGACAATTTACTTCTATAGAAGGGTGTGTTTTACAGATGGAGCAATGGTGAGAGCATACCTGAACAAGGGTGGGGAAGGGATTCTCTTCCCTGACGCAAGCAGCCCCTACTGCTGTGTTGTTTCCCTATTGCCTAGGGTTAGAATGCACATTCTAAGCTGATTCGGAGTGGCTATTTTAAAGGGAGCAGGGACACAGTAGCTCACGCCAGTAATCCCAGCACTTTGGGAGGGTGAGGCGGGTGGATTGCCTGAGATCAGGAGTTGAGTTCAGCCTGGGCAACACAGTGAAACCACAACTCTACTAAAAATACAAAAAAATAGCCAGGCATGGTGGCGTGTGCCTATAGTCCCAGCTACTTGGGAGGCTGAGGCAGGACAATTGTTTGAACCCAGGAGATGGAGGTTGCAGTGAGCCGACACTGTGCCACTGCAGTCCAGCCTGGGCTACAGAGAGAGACTCTGTCTCAGAAAAAAAAAAAAAAAAAAAGAGAGAGAGAGAAAGAGAGCAGGGTTAGAGCCAGAGGAGCGGGGTGAGCAGTTTTGGTGGGAAAGATGGTTGCAGAACAGGTGACTGACTGAAAGTGACTCAGGTCAGGGCAGGTGACCAGGGTTACTCAAGATGGAACAGGTGATCAGGGGTGACTCAGGACAGAGGAGGTGACCAGGAGTACAGATATTAATTACTACTTATAGCTGTCAGGAAGGTTGTTATTGAAACTAGAGGAAAAGACACGAAGAGAATGTGGAAGTTAAACTTTAAAATGGAGAACAAAGAACGCTGAAACTGAACATACTGGCATACTGATTCTTTGAAGAGAAACTTGGAACTCAATATATTCAACAATATGACAAAACAAGCTTGTTTAACACCCCTCAAAAAATCATACTAGCTCAGCAGCAATGGATCCAAACAAAAAAAAAAAAAAAAATAAAAAAAAAAAAAAAATCCCTGATTTACCTAAAAAAGAATTCAGAAGGTTAGTTATTAAGTTAATCAGGGAGACACCAGAGGAAGGCAAAGCCCAATGCAAGGAAATTTTTTTTTAAAAAATGAGATAAGAAGCGAAGGAAGAAATATTCAATGAAATAGCATAAAAAATATCAAACCTTCAGAAAACACTGAACACACTTATAGAAATGCAAAATGCTCTGGAAAGTCTCAGCAACAGAATTAACAAGTAAAAGAAAGAAATTTAGAGCTCAAAGACAAGGTGTTCCAATTAACCCAATCCAACAAAGACAAAGAAAAAAAGAATAAGAAAATATGAAAAAAGCCTCAAAGAAGTTTGGGATTATGTTAAATGACCACACCTAAGAATAATCAGTGTCCCCGTGGAAGAAGAGGATTCTAAAAGCTTGGAAAACATATTCTGTGGAATAAACAAGGAAAGTTTCCCAGCCTTGCTAAAGACCTAGATATCTAAATACAAAGGACACAAAGAACACCTGGAAAATTCATCACAAAAAGATCATCACCTAGGCACGCTGTCGTCAGGTTATCCAAAGTTAAGAGGAAGGAAAGAATCTTAAGAGGTGTGAGACAGAAGCACCAGGTAATCTGAAAAGGATAACCTATTAGATTAACCATAAATTTCTCAGCAGAAACCCTACAACCTAGAAGTGATTGGATTCCTGTCTTCAGCCTCCTCAAACAGAACAATTATCAACCAAGAATTTTGTATCCAGTGAAACTAAGCATCGTATATGAAGGAAATATAGCCTTAGTCCTTTTCAGACAAACAAATGCTGAGAGAATTCGTCACCACCAAGCCACCACTACAAGAACTACTACCAGTTCTAACTCTTGAAAAAATCCTGGAAAAGCATCAAAACAGAACCTAATATTTAAAACATAAACCTCACAGGACCTATAAAAAATACAATTTAGAAAACAAAAAACCAAGGTACACAGGCAAAAAATAGCATAATGAATGAAATGGTATCTCACATCTCACCACTAACATTGAATGTAAATGTTTTAAACGCTCCACTTAAAAGACAAAGAACTGCAGAATGGATAAGAATTCACCAACCATCTGCTGCCTTCCAGAAGCTCATCTAACACTAAGGACTCCCATAAACTTAAAATAAAGGGGTGCAAAAGGGCATTTCAAGCAAATGGACAAAAAAAGCCAGCAAGAGTAGCTATTCTTACATCAGACAAAGCAAACTTTAAAGCAACAGCAATTAAAAAAGACAAAGAGGGATATTATATAATAGTAAAAGAAAACCTAGAAGAGATGGATAATTCCCTAGAAAGATACAACCCTCCTAGGAAAAATTAGATACCCTGAACAGACCAATAACAAGCAGCAAGATTGAAATGGTAATTTAAAAACAAAAATAAAAAAGAAAATGACCATAGTGCCAAAAGCAATCCAGAAATTCAGTGCAATCCCTATTCAAAATATCACCATGATTCTGCACAGAATTAGAAAAAAAAAACCATTCTAACATTCATATGAAACCAAAAAAGAGCCCACATAGTCAAAGCAAGACTTAAGAAAAAAAAAATCTGGAGGCATCACACTACCTGATTTGAAACTATACTATACGGCCACAGTCACCAAAACAGCATAGCATTGGTATAAAAACAGGCAGACAGACTAATGCAACAGAATTTTGTATGGCAAAAGCAACAAAACAGACAACCCATGAAGTGGGAGAAAATCTTCACAATCTATACATCTGACAAAGGACTAATATCCGAAATATACAACAAACAAACAAATCAGCAAAAAATCCCATCTAAAAGTGGGGCTAAGGACATGAATAGACAATTTTCAAAAGATATACAAATGGCCAGCAAACACATGAAAAAATGCTCAACATCACCAATGATCACGGAAATGCAAATCAAAACCACAATGTGATACCACCTTACTCCTGCAAGAATGGCCATAATAAAAAAATAAAAAACCAGCAGATGCTGGTGTGGATGGAGCAGTCAGAGAACACTTCTACACTGCTGGTGGAAATGTAAACTAGTACAACCACTATGGAAAACAGTGTGGAGATTCCTTAAAGAACTAAAAGTAGAACTACCATTTGATCCAGTAATCCCACTGGGTATCTACCCAGAGGAAAAGAAGTCATTATATGAAAAAGATACTTGCACACGCATGTTTATAGCAGTATACCTCACAACTGTAAAATCATGGAACCAACCCAAGTGCCCATTAATCAACGAATGAATAAAGAAACTGTGGCATATTAGCCAGGCACAGTGGCAGGCACCTGTAATCCCAGCTACTCAGGAGGCTGAGGCAGGAGAACCACTTGAATCTGGTGGGCAGCGGTTGCAGTGAGCTGAGATTGTGCCATTGCACTCCAGTCTGGGCAACAGAGTGAGACTCCATCTCAAGGAAAAAAAAAAAACAAACTGTGGCATATATATATATATATATATACATACATATATATATACACACACATACATATATATATACACACACACATATATACACACACACACACACACACACACACACACACACACACACACGTACGTGATGGAATACTACTCAGCCATAAAAAGGAATGAATTAACAGCATTCACAGAGACCTGGATGAGATTAGAGACTATGATTCTAAGTGAAGTAACTCAGGAATGAAAAACCAAACACTGTATATTCTCAATAATATGTGGGAGCTAAGCTATGAGGACACAAACGCATAAAAATGATACAACAGACTTTAAGGACTTGGGGGAAAGGTAGTGAGAGAGGGTTATGACTACAAATAGTGTTCAGTGTACACTGCTTGGGTGATGGGTGTACCAAAATCTTGCAAATCACCACTAAAGAACTTATGCGTGTAACCAAACACAATCTGTACCCCAATAACCTATGGAAAAAGAAACAAACAAAACGAATACACTGAAAAATTCTGTACAATAAAATTTGCTCAATAAAGTTTGATAACTATTCTAGTATGGTATATGTAGACTTTTCTTAGAGCATGTAACTCAAATTATGAAAATAATGATTTATAGCTAATATCTGTAGAGTGCTTTCCACTTATCAGACTATGTTCTATGAGCTTTTATATGTATTACCTAATTTATGTCTCACAATAATCCTAAGAAGTAGGCAGCATCTTCGATTACTCTCCCAAGTTTACAGACGTAGAAAGTGAGACACATAGGTTGAAAAGCCTTATTTAGTGGAAAACCTAATATTTCAATCCAGATTGTCAAGCCCAAATCTGAGCTCTTAACTTTGGTACAATACTGCTTCTCTTATCTTGATCATTTCCCTAGATTCTACTCAACCATAAATTATTTATTACCTTAACAGATGTTCTACCTGAGGGCAAACAAGCAGATCTAACAAAGTAGGCTATAGAAAAATCAAAACAGTATAAAATAAACATGGGGAAAAATAATATTTGTGAGTTTCCATAAAAAGAAATTTTATACATACAGTGTTATTTTCATATTCACATGTATGTGAAAAAAGACATATCACGACCTGGGTAACAGCTTCTGAAATGTGATGATGCACAAACTAAGATTAGATTCATTTTAACACAGCTCATATAATATGTACAATGTTTTGTAAAAGACATTTCTCAGATTCCATGCCTTGGAACATATTTTGAAATTGATGAAGAGGAATAAATTATCAAACGATTGATAACTGGAATCTATTTGGCATATATTTGTACTTGTAAAAGCAATTCTAGTATTTCTGCATCTAAATATTAAGTTACCAATGAACTTTTAAAACATGAATAACTGAGAACCCAGGGTGATTTATGGAAATAGTATGTAAAGCATTTACAGTTGTACTAAAGATCTCTGATCCAGTCCATTTTATGAGCACTACTGTCAGTTAATCATCCTTGTAAGTACAATTTCAAATATGCTTTTCTGGCTCAAAAATTCCCCTTTCTTCAATGTAGTTTTCTATTACTTTCCTTTATATACCTAATGCAGTTGACACTCATTATTTCACAAACCACTTCTTATTTTTTTATGGTAACAACTTTGTTCCTGCAGTCCAGCTTCTCTCTTGACATTGATAACTCAACTGTCTTCTCCTTACTAAGCATTCCATGACTTGACAAAAAGATACACTTCCCCTTTGGAATGCTTTGTACTTTTCTTGGATATACTTCTTACAAGAGGAAGGGCTGAAACATAAAATTAGGTCTGTGATTTCATTAAGGAAAGACATCACTTCTTAAGATTCAGGGACTTTGCCAGGCAATGAGAATACAGTAGTCTTCCCTTATCTGCAGTCTTGCCTTCCAAAGTCAACTGTGGTCTGAAAATATTAAATAAAGATTTCCAGAAATAACATTTAAGTTTTAAATTATGTGCCATTCTGAGGAGTATGATAAAATTTTATACCTTTCCATTACATCCCACTGGGACACGAATCATCCCTTTGTCCAGTGAATTCACACTGTATAGGCTACCCACTTATTATTCACTTACCAGCCGACTGGGTTAACATATCAGCTGTTGTGGTATCGCAGTACTTGGGTTCGGTACTACCTGTGGTTTCAGTCATTCACTGGCAGTTTTGGAATTTATCCCTCTGGATAAAAGGGGACTACAGTACAGGTTTAATGTGATAGGGCTCTTCATTTCAGGGTGCATTCAATGTAATATGGAGTTCTAATCCTGTTTAACAGTGCTATTTCATTTTTAAAAGAATCGTTGTTTAGAAAAGGTTGCTACTCTTTTAGTTATTGAAAGCTGTAAGAACTCTGTTCAAAACTTTAGGCCCTAACAAAAACGTTGTCATTAGAAGGAGGCATTATATTAATGTCATTGGCAAATTATCTAAGATATAATTATTTTAACCTGAATATCTCCTGAAACATTAGAATACTCTATTTTTAAAAATATCTTTGCATCCATTTTTAAAATTACTAATTGTTTTAAATACCCAGACTGGTCTTAACTCTTACATTTTAATACCTATGTATAATAGATTATTAAGAGTTCTTCACAAGTTCCTGTCTAATAATTTAAAAGGTTCATGTTCTACTAAAATTAGGAAGAGTTTTACAATAAAAAATATTGATGATAGGGACTTTTTAGCTCTGCACTTCCTACTAAATGAAAGTTTAGTGGAAGAAAAACAGGGAACCACGTAATCTACAGTCCGGAGTGTCATGTAAAAACTATTTAATTAGAAATACTTATTTTATACTTAAAAATATAAAATATTCACATCTTGACTTAATTCTAAAACTGCATCTGGCAAATCCGGCAATCTCTCAGACTCAGTAAATTACTGCCGTAGATTGAAATCTTTTTGTATTACGTCCTTATCATGTTGTGTTAAATACTGAAATGCTTAAAATATATAAATATTTAATTTCCCTAAAGGGGAGTTATTTATCTTGTAAATTAATGTCCAGAAAATGGTGGGTGGCTGCCTCTAAATGTGGCTCAATTCTTGTGAAATACAGGAAGAAAGTGTTATAACAGGATTTTCAGCTATAGCATATGATGAGATAACATTTAACTACTATATAACCATCTCCAAATATTTACAAAACATTTGTGGAAGCATGGAGATTGAATACCTTATCAGGTTTTCTCTCATTTGTCTCTTGCTAATCCTATTATTTACAATTGTTGGAAGGCAAAAAAGGATGTAGGAAGATAGGCAGAAAGGGACTTAATAGTTTAAGCTTACCATTTCTTCTATGAAGTGTTGAGATGCCTCTAAACTAAAATGGGGAAAATAGCTTGAGAGCCTTTGAAGAACTATTTTGTAAATCAACAAAACTACCCTGCAATATTATTGAGTACTTATATGAATAAATCATTTAAACTTGGGTAAACGTTTTTAAAATTCATTTGGAAATCTTTAATCAAACTGTTCAATCAATTGAGCACCAAAACCTCCAGCTTTTGAAACTTTTTCCAGGTTGTCTGGAATAGTTAGGGTGACTATAGCTAATAAGAACACAGTATATATTTCAAGATAGCCAGAAGAGAGCAATTTGAATATTATCACCACACAGAAATGATAAATGTTTAAACTGTTAGATATACTAATTGCCTGGTTTGACCATTATACAATGTATACCTGAATTGAAACATCACATTGTATCCAATAAATGTACAGTTATTTTTTGACCATTAAAATTACATTAATTAATTTTAAGTTCTGGGATACATGTGCAGAACGTGCAGGTTTGTTACATAGGTATACATATGCCATAGTGGTTTGCTGTACCTACTGACCCATCCTCTAAGTTCCCTCCCTTTGACCCCGAGCCCCCAACCGGCCCTGGTGTGTGTTGTTCTCCTCCCCGTGTTCATCAATTGTCATTGTTCAAACTCCCACTTAAGAGTGAGAACATGCAGTGTTTGGTTTTCTGTTCCTGTGTTAGTTTGCTGAGGATGATGACTTCCAGCTTCATCCATGTCCCTGCAAAGGACATAATCTCTTTCTCCTTTTTTGACAGTGTAGTGTTCCATGGTGTATATGTACCATGTTTTCTTTATCCAGTTTATCACTGATGGGCATTTGGGTTGGTTCCAAGTCTTTGCTATTGTAAAGAGTGTTACAAAAAACACACATGGGCATGTATCTTTACAGTAGGATGATTTATATTCCTCTGAATATATACCTAGTGATGGCATTGCTGGGTCAAATGGTATTTCTGGTTATAGATCCTTAAGAAATCTCCATACTGTCTTCCACAGTGGTTGAACTACTTTACGTTCCCACCAACAGTATAAAAGCATTCCTACTTCTCCACAGCCTCACCAGCATTTATTGTTTCTTGGCTACTTAATAATCACCATTCTGGTTGGCCTGAGAAGATATCTCCTTGTGGTTTTGATTTGCATTTCTCTAATGATCAGTGATGTTGAGCTTTTTTCATATGTTTGTTGGCTGCATGTATGTCTTCTTTTGAGAAGTGTCTGCTCATATCCTTTGCCCACTTTTTGATGGGGTTGTTTGCTTTTTTCCTGGTAAATTTATTTGCATTCTTTGTAAATTCTGGATATAGACCTTTGTCAGATATGTAATGCAAAAATGTTCTCCCGTTCTGTAGTTTGCCTGTTCACTCTGAGGATACTTCCTATTGCTGTGCAGAAGCTCTTTAGTTTAACTTGATCCTATTTGTCAATTTTGGGTTTTGTTGCAATTGCTTTTGCCATTTTCATCAAGAAGTCTTTGCCCATGCTTATGTCCTGAATAATACTGCCTTGTTTTCTTCTAGGGTTTTTATGGTTTTGGGTTTTACATTTAAGTCCTTAATATATCTTTTTTTTTTTTTTTTTTGAGACGGAGTTTCGCTCTTGTTACCCAGGCTGAAGTGCAATGGCGCGATCTCGGCTCACCGCAACCTCCGCCTCCTGGATTCAGGCAATTCTCCTGCCTCAGCCTCCTGAGTAGCTGGGACTACAGGCACGCGCCACCATGCCGAGCTAATTTTTTGTAGTTTTAGTAGAGACGGGGTTTCACCATGTTGACCAGGATGGTCTTGATCTCTTGACCTTGTGATCCACCCACCTCGGCCTCCCAAAGTGCTGGGATTACAAGCTTGAGCCACCGCGCCCGGCTGAGTCCTTAATATATCTTGAGTTAATTTTTGAATAAGGTTAAAGGAAGGGGTCCAGTTTCAGTTTTCTATATGTGGCTAGTCAGTTTTCCTAGAACCATTTATTAAATCAAGAATTCTTTCCCCATCGCTTGTTTTTGTCAGGTCTATTGAAGATCTGATGGTTGTAGATGTGTGGTGTTATTTCTGAGGTCTCTGTTCTGTTCCATTAGCCTATATGCCTCCATTGGTACCAGTACCATACTGTTTTGGTTACTGTAGCCTTATAGTATAGTTTGATGTCAGGAAGCATGATACCTCCAGCTTTGTTCTCTTTGCCGATTGTCTTGGCCATATGGGGTCTTCCTTGATTCCATATGAAGTTTAAAGTAGGTTTCTAATTCTGTGAAGAATGTCAATGGTAGTTTGATGGTAATAGCATTGAATCTATAAATTACGCAGTATGGCCATTTTCACAATATTGATTATTCCTATCCATGAGCATGGAATATTTTTCCATTTCTTTGAATCTTCACTTATTTCCTTAAGCACTGGTTTCCAGCTCTCCTTGAAGAGGCCCTTCACTTCCCTTGTTAGCTGTATTCCTAGGTATTTTATTCTCTTTGTAGTGATTATGAATGGGAGTTCATTCATGGTTTGGTTCCCTGCTTGTATATTGATAGTATATAAAAATGCTTGTATCCTGAGACTTTGCTGAAGTTGCTTATCAGTTTAAGGAGTTTTGGGGAATGAGATGATGGGGCTTTCTAAACACAAAATCATCTTGTCTGCAAACAGAGACAATCTGACTTCCTCTCTTCCTATTTGAATACATTTTATTTCTTTCTCTTGCCTGATTGCCCTGGCCAGAACTTCCAATACTATGTTGAATAGGATTGGTGAGTGAGGGCATCCTTGTCTCGTACCAGTTTTCAAAAGGAATGCTTCCAGCTTTTGCCCTTTCAGTATGATATTGGCTGTGGGTTTGTCATAAAGAGCTCTTATTGTTTCGAGATATGTTCCACAAATACCTAGTTTATTAAGTTTTTAAGATGAAGAGATATTAAATTTCATCAGAGGCCTTTTCTGCATCTATCCAGATAATCATGTCATTTTTGTCTTTGGTTTTGTTTATGTGTTGGATTATGTTTCTTGCTTTGGGTATGCTGAACCAGCCTTACATCCCAGGGATGAAGCCTACTTGATCATGATGGATAAGTTTTGGCATGTGTTGCTGGATTTGGTTTACCAGTATTTTATTAAGGGTTTCTGCATTGGTGTTCAACTGGGATATTTGTCTCAAGTTTTCTTTTTTTGTTGTGTCTCTTCCTGGTTTTCATATCAGGATGATGTTGCCTTCACAAAATGAGTTAGGTAGAAGTCTCTCCTTTTTCAACTGTTTGGAATAGTTTCAGGAGGAATGGTACCAGCTCCTCTTTGTACTTCTGGTAGAATCTGCCTGTGAATCCATCTGGTCCTGGGCTTTTTTTGGTTGGTAGGCTACTAATTACTGCCTCAATTTCAGAACTTGTTATTGGTCTATTCAGGGATTCAACTGCTTCCTGGTTTAGTCTTGGGATGATGTATGTGTCCAGGAATTCATCAATTTCTTCTAGATTTTCTACTTTATTTGCATAGAGGTGTTTATAGTATTCTCTTTATAGTGGTTTCTATTCATGGTGGGTCCATGGTGATATCCCCTTTATCATTTTTTTATTGCATCTATTCTTTTCTCTTTTCTTCTTTATTAGTCTAGCTAGTGGTCTACCTATTTTGTTAATTTTTTCAAAAAACCAGCTCTTGGATTCATTGATTTTTTGGAGGGGTTTTTGTGTCTTGATCTCCTTCAATTCTGCTTTGATCTTCGTTATTTCTTGTTTCCTGCCAGCTTGTGGCGTAGTCTGTTCTTGCCTCTCTAGCTTTTTTGTGACGTTAGGGTGTCAATTTGAGACCTTTCTAGCTTTCTGATGTGGGCATTTTGTGCTATAAGTTTCTCTCTTAACACTGTTCTAGCTGTGTACCAGAGATCTGGTATGTTGTTTCTTTGTTCTCATTGGATTCAAAGAACATCTTAAATTCTGCCTTAACTTCATTATTTACCCAGGAGTCATTGTGAACCAGGTTGTTCAATATCCAGGTAATTGTGTGGTTTTGAGCGAGTTTCTTAATCCTGAGTTCTAATGTGATTGCAAGGTGGTATGAGAGACTGTTATGATTTCAGTTCTTTTGCATTTGCTGAGGAGTGTTTTACTGACAATTATGTGGTTGATTTTAGACTAAGTGCCATGTGTCACCAAGACAAATATATATTTTGTTGATTTGGGGTAGAGAGTTCTGTAGAAATCTACTACGTTCACTTGATGCAGAGCTGAGTTCAACTCCTGAATACTCTTGTTAATTTTCTCTTGTTCACCTGTCTAATATTGACAGTGGGGTGTTAAAGTATCTCACTATTATTGTGTGGAAGTCTAAGTCTCTTTTAGGTCTCTAAGAACTTGTTTTATGAATGTGGGTACACCTGTATTGGGTGCATATAGATTTAGAATAGTTAGTTCTTCTTGTCGAATTGGTTCCTTTACCATTATGTAATGCCCTTCTTTGTCTTTTTTTTTATCTTTGTTGGTTTAAAGTCTGTTTTGTCAGAGACTTGGATTGCAACCCTTGTTTATCTTTGCTTTTCATTTGCTTGGTAAATTTTCCTCCATCCCTTTATTTTGAGCCTATGTGTGTCTCTGCACGTGAGATGGGTCTACTGAATACAGCACACCAATGGGTCTTGACTCTTTATCCAATTTGTGTTTTTAATTGGGGCATTCGGGCTATTTACATTTATGGTCAGTATTATTACGCATAAATTTGATCCTGTCATCATGATGCTATCTGGTTATTTTGCACACTAGTTGAGGCAGTTTCTTCATAGTGTCATTGGTCTTTATATTTTGGTGTGTTTTTGCAGTGGCTGGTAACAGTTTTTCCTTTCCATATTTAGTGCTTCTTTTAGGAGTTCTTGCAAGGCAGGCCTGGTGGTAATGAAATCCCTCAGTATTTGCTTATCTGGAAAGGATTTCATTTCTCCTGTGTTTATGAAGCTTAGTTTGGCTGCATATGAAATCTGGGTTTAAAATTGTTTTCTTTAAGAATGTTGGGGCTGGGCGTGGTGGCTCACGCCTATAATCCCAGCACTTTGGAAGGCCAAGGCGGGTGGATCACGAGGTCAAGAGATCAAGACCATCCTGGCCAACATGGTGAAACCCCGTCTCTACTAAAAATACAAAAATTAGCTGGGCGTGGTGGCATGTGCCTGTAGTCCCAGCTACTCTGGAGGCTGAGGCAGGAGAATTGCTTGAAACCGGGAGGCTGAGGTTGTAGTGAGCCGAGATCCTGCCACTGCACTCCAGCCTGGTGCCTGGCGACAGAATGTGGCTGTCTTAAAAAAAAAAAAAAAATGTTGAATATCGGCTCCCAATCTCTTCTGGCTTGTAGAGTTTCTGCTGAGAGTTATGTTATTAGTCCGATGGGCTTCCCTTTGTAGGTGGACTGGCCTTTCTCTCTGGCTGCCCTTACACTTTTTCCTTCATTTTGTCCCTGGAGAATTTGATAATTTTGTGTCTTTGGGTTGATCTTTTTGTGAAGTATCTTAGTGGTGTTCTCTGTATTTCCTGAATTTGAACGTTGGCCTGGCTTGCTAGGTTGGGGATGTTCTCCTTGATATTATCTTGAAGTGTGTTTTCCAGCTTGTCTGGGCTGCCTGTATTCCCCTGAACTACCTGGAGGAAAGGCTAAGTCTGCTGGTCCACAGAGACGGCAGCCAGCCCTTCCCCTAGGGGTTCAAGCCCAGAGAGATCTGGTTTCTGTCCCCGAGCTTCTGGCTGGAGTTTTTGGAGTTCTTGCTGGGAAACCCCACCCAGTGAAGAAGGATGAGTCACATCAGGCCTGAAGAGGGACTCTGGCTGCAGTCTGCCACAGCTGGGGTGTGTTGGACTGTGGAGTACAGGTTTTGGGACCAAGCCATTCAGCAGCCCTAGCTCCAGCAGGGGAAAAGTGTGGCCTGGAACTACAGAGATGGATGCTACCCTTCCGCTACCAGGGAGCTTAGCATGCTAGGCAGTTGTGAGTCCCAGTGCTGGCTGCTGCCCCTACCCCCAAGAGCTCAAATGGCTTAGACAGTAGGCAGCTGCAGCTGTGATGCTAGTCCCCTGCACCACCCCCTGCCTTCCCCCTCAGAGCTTCATAAGCTTAAGCAGATTCCAGCTGAGGGGCTACTGAGAATCTACATGGCTCCACATTAGGCCCTGATAGTGTGAGTTCAAGAGTGTGATCTTCTGATCCATGGGAGGCACAGTTTCATGGAAAAAGCATGGTTTCCCTGCTGGTTAGCAAGCTTACTGCCTTCCCTTGGCTGGAGGGTGGGGGCTCCCCTGTCCCGTGTGGCTCTCAAGTGGGCTGTGGCATCACACTGCTTTTCCTTCCTTTCTGTGGATCATGCCAGCCACCTAGTTATTTCTGATTAGAGAACCTGGATAACTTGGTTGCTAGTGAAGGTTTCACAAACTTATTACAGTTCTTTTCAATGGGCGTCTCCAATTGCCACTGTTTCTAGTCACCGTCGTGGCCAAACCCAAATGTACACTTATGTGTCAATTATATATAAACAAGATGCTATGCAGCTATTAAAAAGTGATGTCTGTTTATGCAAATAAGAAAAATATTTGAGATATTGTAAATAAGGAAAGATGCACAACAGTATACATTTGTATAGGATGTATTTTTATTCAAATGTGTAATATATACATATTACACTTAGATGTGTATGTAATAAATGCATATATACATATGTATATATGTATCTGTACATTCATATTTGTGTGTGTGTGTGTGTGTGTGTGCGTGTATGTGTGCACATGCACAGATAACCTCTGTAACAGAGGTTGCTTTTAGGAAGGAAAACTGAATGGCAGGGCAGGGCAAGCATAGGGTTTCCTTCTTTCGCCTGTACCCTTTGGTAGCTTCATAAACAAATTTCAAATACTTTTGATATAACTGAAATAGAAATATTTGAAAAATAATAAAGATCTTTAATTGGGCATTTTTTCTATTCTAGAATGAATAATAAATGCAATCTATTCCAGAATGAATAATAAATGCAAAGACAACAGCAGAAGTGCCCATTTAGAGAAATAAAAACCTTCAGACCAGCAAGAATCCATGAGTTGTCCCAGACCAATAATTTACTAAGTAAAAAAAATACAAATTTAAATCAGATCATAAGGGAGAAGTAAATTCAAAACAGCAATAGTCAACATGCCTACATGTATTACTGTTAGATGTTCCCTCTAAATCTAAATCACAAATCTATTTCTTTCATAGAATTTTAACAGTAAAATTATGTTACTTCCATAACAAAGTTTGGAAATACCAGTATTTGTGGCAAAAATAAAATATTGGTTAAATTTCTAGTAGCTAAGTGCCTCTCTCTTTGAAAATGTATAGTCTCACTTCATTTTCTCACTTCCTCCCCTAAAAACAAATAGGGTTTTGTGTGATTGTCCATTCTACTGATACCAATTTTTCTTTGAATATCCTCTATAGAAATAGAAAATGTTTAACACTGTTGCCTCAGAATTTTTTCTGCAAGTGGATTTTCTACATTTTTATCATTTTGAAGAGCCTGTATAAGACACACAATTTTAATTTTTTTCAAGAAAGAAAAATTCCTATATGTAATTGCTCTTTTTAGAGTCTCTTAAATAAAGATTAATTTTTAAAAATAGTAGTTACTCAGTTGTAAGAAAACATAAAGGTTCTTATGAAGTTGTTTTTTCCAATTTTAAACAACCTTGAGCATAGCTTATTATTTAATTTCATATTTAGTTTTTGTTGATTCGTTTCTGTAAACAACCAGATTGTAAAAACAAATCATGGCAAACACAGCCACAGTTCACTTCTGTCTAGCATAGATGTTTCTTTCACTCCTATTATCTTAGCCTTTCCCTCTCTAATTCCATCATTTATGCAAATAGTATAAAAACAGCAAATAGTGAGAGGTGAGGTTAAAGAGCCAGGAAGTAATCGGATCATTACTGGTCTTGCATGCTCTATTAAAAAGCTGGATTTTATTCTAAAACAGAATACTTTAAAATATCAGATATTTTCTTCTACACTCCTGAAATTATTCAACAACTTCTTATAACAACTCTAATGAACTATCTACTCAAAAGACATAATGAAAAGCTTATGAAATTAACATTGAGTTGCTCTTTTTAGCATTCCGTGATTAAATAATCCAGCAATCCTATTTAATATAGTATCATCACTTACTATTTTTAAATTATTTTCTTTAAACACTGTGAAGTGAGCAGAATAGTATCACTATGTTCATTTAACAATCGAGAAAACTAAGATTCTGAAAGGTCAAATAACTTAGTTATCATGCTACACTGCTGGTAATTGGAATATGCTAGACTTAGCGTAGAAAGTTTAAATCATAGCCCAATACTTTTTTCATTACCTTGAAGGAGTTATGTTGACTATCTAAGGATTCCTATATTCTTAGTCCAGGTCATGAGGATTTCTTATCTACACCACAGGTCAGTAAACTTTTTCTGTAAAGAGTCAGAGTCAAAATGCAGTTAACTCTTGAACAACACAAGACTGAACTGCTTGGTCCACTTATCTGCAGATTTCTTTCAACCAAACATAGATCAAATTAATAAAATGCAAAACCTGCATATATGGAGGGCCAATGTTTTGTATATATGTAGGTTCCCCAGAGCTGAATAGGGACTGAGTATATGCAGATTTTGGTATATGCAGGGGTCCTGGAACAATCCCCAACATATATACCAAGGGATGACTGTATTTCTGGCTTTAAGCAACATATCAAATGACTTAACTCTGCTGTCGTATAGCAAAATCAGCCATAGTTAATACATAGGTGAATGAGTAAGACTGTGTTCTAACAAAACGTTAATTTTCATGTATCATTATCTTTTCAAGGATAAAAATATGTCTTTTAAAACAGCAGTTTTATTGAGTAAACATAAACACTGGATTTCTCTGATTCAGAATAAAACTTGAATAATTAGTTCCACATATCTGCTACTTTTAAAAGAATATGACAACATTAGTAACAAGAGTTTACATTCACTGAATGTATAGCTCAATCTTCTCCAACATATTTTACATCCCCTTTTTATCTATGAATTCTGCAATTTCACAGAGACTTCAGGTTATCTACAAAATAGTGACAGAGCAGAACCAAATCAGAAGTCAAAACTCATTCAGTAAGTATTCAACGTTTTTTTTTTTTTTGAGACGGAGTTTCGCTTTGTTACCAAGGCTGAAGTGCAATGGCGCAATCTCGGCTCACCGCAACCTCCGTCTCCTGGGTTCAGGCAATTCTCCTGCCTCAGCCTCCCGAGTAGCTGGGACTACAGGCACGCGCCACCATGCCTAGCTAATGTTTTGTATTTTTAGTAGAGACGGGGTTTCACCATGTTGACCGGGATGGTCTCGATCTCTTGACCTAGTGATCCACCCACCTCGGCCTCCCAAAATGCTGGGATTACAGGCTTGAGCCACCGCGCCCAGCTAGTATTCAACCTTTTTTACCATTTTGAAATGCTCAAGAAGAACGATTCTGTTTAAAGACTACCATTAGCAAAATTCATGATATCCCTTTTCAAAATGTATTTTTTAAGTTGTGATGAAATTTCAGGCCAAATCCATGTATTTTCTATATAATGTACTGTTATTTAAATAACTATTAGTGATGATACTTGAAATTATTCATTTAATAAATATTTATTTCACAGTTTCCAAAGGTGCTTTGGAATGGGTCATGTTATAAAATTTTATAAGATGAAAATATTATTTATAAAACCTGGTAGCAGGCTGGGTACGGTGGCTCACTCCTATAATCCCAGCACTTTGGAAGGCTGAGGCAGGAGGATCTCTTAAGCCCAGAAGTTCAAGAACAACCTGGGCAATGTGGAGAAACCCTTTCTTTACAATAAATAATAATTTTAAAAAGTAGCCAGGTGTAGTCCCAGGTGTAGTCCTGGAGGTGGCAGGGTGAGGGACTACACAGCATCTTTAAAAAGTAAGAAATTTAACCCATTTAGTAGTAAAGCTTAAAGTCTCAAAGCTGTGATCTGTGAATCCCTGAGGCTCTGAGACCCTTCAGGGGACCACAAGATTGGGGCACTTCATCACAGTCTAACAAGGGTGAAAATCCAGGCTCCCCACTCGACCTTTGTTGACATGGGTTGGTGTAGGACCACAATTTTTCTGTAGTGTTTGGCAGGAATAGGGTGATTATGGTGTAAGTTTTCTGACTTGCTATGCTTTCTACACCCGTTGCCCAAACAGAGAATGATTTTGTTGAAGCTATTTATTTACTTATTGGTCAGTGCTTTTTGATGTTTCTAGGGTGTCAGCTGCTTAACCTCCAAGTATAAAATATATGAGGTGCATACACACAAAAACAAGAACACACCACCACATTATTTATTAGGATTTCAGTTGTACTTAGCATGAGAAATAAAGAGAAGTACATTTACTCCATCTTTCCAGAATTGAAAGACTCTAGGCTAATGGATATTAAATTTTAAAAAAAAACTTTACATTTTTAGATTAGTTTTAGGTTTATAGCAAAATTGAGCAGAAAAGATAATTTCCCATATATCCCTTATACCTATAATATGCATAGCTTCTCCCATTATCAACGTACCCCAACCAAGTGGGCCATTTGTTACCATTGATGAGCCTCCATTGACACATCATTATCATCCAAAGTCCACGGTTTAAATTAAAGTTCACTTTCAGCATTGTATATTCTATGGGTTTAGACAATGTATAACATGATTCCTTCATTACGGTATCATTCACAGTAGTTTTACTGCCCTAAAACCCCTCTGTGCTCTGCCTGTTTATCCCTTCCTTCTCTCTAACCTCTGGCAAGCACTGACTCTTTTACTATCTCCATAGTTTTGCCCTTTCCAGAATGTCCTATAGTTAGATAATTATAGTGTGCAGCCTTTACAGATTGGCTTCTTTGATGTAGTAATAGGCATTTAAGTTTCCTCCTTATCTTCTCATGGTTTGATAGCTCATTTCTTTTTGATACTGAGTAATATTCCATTATCTGGATGTACCACAGTTTACTTATCCATTCATCCACTGAAGGTTATCTTGGAACAAGTTTTGGCATCTATTAATAAAGTTTCTATAAAAATCTATGCAGAGATTTTTGTGTGGTTATACACTTTCAACACCTTTGGATAAATACCAAGGGGCATAATTGCTGGAATGCAAATGAAGAAACCACTGAACTGGTTTCCAAAGTGGTTATGCTATCTTGCATTCCCACCAGCAATTAACAAGAGTTCCTTGCTCCACATCCTCAACAGCACTTGGTGTTGTTAGTATTCCAGATTTTGACCATTCTAATACATATGTAGTAATATTTCACTGTTGCTTTAATTTGCATTTCTCTGATGATATAAAATGTAGAACATCTTTTCATATACTTATTTGACATCTGTATATCTTCTTTGCTGAGGTGTTTGCTAAGGTCTTTGGTCCATTTTTCAATAGCTGTGTGTGTGTGTGTCTGTGTGTATGCGTATGCGTGTGCGTGTGCGTGTGCGTGTGTGTGTGTGTGTGTGTGTGTTTAAGACAGAGTCTCGCTCTATTGCCAGGGCTGGAGTGCAGTGGCGGGATCTTGGCTCATTGCAACCTACGCCTCCTGGGTTCAAGGGATTCTTCTGCCTCAGCCTCCCGAGTAGCTGGGATTACAGTTACACACCACCCTGCCTGGCTAAGTTTTGTATTTTTGGTAGAGACAGGGTTTCACCATGTTGATCAGGCTGGCCACTAACTCCTGACATTAAGTGATCCACTTGCCTTGGCCTCCCAAAGTGCTGGGATTACAGGCATGAACCACTGCGTGCCTGGCTTAGGGTTGTTCATTTTCTTATTGTTGAGTTTTAGGAGTTCTTGTATATTTTTAAATAATGATACATTATCAGAAGTGTCTTTTGAAAATATTTTCTCCCAGTCTGTGGCTTGTCTTTTCATTTCATGGCATTGTATTTGGCAGAGCAGAGTTTTTAACGAAGTCCAGTTTACCATTATTTACTTTTGTGGATTGTACCTCTGGAACTGGATCTAAAAATCACTGCCATATCCAAGGTTACCTAAGGCTTTCTCCTACATTATTATCTGGCAGTTTTTATAGTTTTGTGTTTTATATTTAGTCCTTTGATCCACTTTGAATTAATTTTTTTAAGGGTGTAAGGTCTGTGTCCAGATTCAATTTTTAGCATGTGGATGTCCAGGTGTTCCAGCACTATTTGTTAAAAAGACTATCTTTGCTACACTGCCCCATCACCATAGCTTTATAATAAATCTTGAAGTTGTATATTGTCAATTCTCCAACTTTGTTTTTATTCTTTAATATTGTATTCGCTATTCTGGTAGACCAATAGAATTTAACTTAAGAGTATTATGACAATGTCCTTAATATGCTTTTGGATTCCACATTGTTACTTATTATGATGATTAATTTTTGGTGTCATCTTGACTGGTGTAAGGATTATCTAGAGAATTGGTAAAGCACTATTTCTGTGTATGGTTGTGAGAATGTTTCCAAAGGAGATTCACAATTGAGTCCACAGGCTGAGTAAATAAGATCTGCCCTCAATGTGAGCAGACCCACCTAATTAGCAGGGGACCCAAATGGAGCAAATAGGCTATATCCTCTCTCTCCTGGAGCTGGGATATAAATTTCTCTTATCCTAAGACATCAGAATTCCAGCTTGCAGATGGCAAGTCAGGAAAGTCCTCAGCCTCCATAACTGCATGAGTCAATTCTTTTAATAAATCCCCTCTGTATGTATGTATGTATGTATGTACATATGTGTGTATGCATGTATCTATCTATTTTTCTATTAATCAATCAACCATTCATTCTGTTTCCTGGAGAACTCTGACTACTACATTTACCTTTAAGAAACTATCATTATTGTCCAGTTTGGGCAAAATAGCAAAACAAATAGTATCTATATTTGTTGGAAATGGTTATTAAAATACTCCATCTTTTTTAATTACATAATTGTTTCAAACGTAATTTTCCTCACAAGTTTCAACAAAAACATATTACAACAGATTAAATGTAGAAACAGATAATTGACAATTTAGCTATCTTTTATTAAGCCAGAGATTATAGAGATTTACAAAATGTAAAAAAATTGTTAATATTTTGACTATTTTGAAATATACTGCTATTTTTCATTATATTATTTATTTTACTATATAATAGATTTATTCTTTATGTGAGTTAAATAATTTTATTCTTTAAGATAGTAAGTATCAATAGATGTAACCCACATAAACAAGTTCTGTGGCATGCTTATAATTTTTTAAAGTGCAATGAAGCTATGAAATCATAATGGAGATTTACTAGCTAGTATGAATAAACATAAGAAATATAACACTATCATTCAAACAAGTGCTCTATGTTAGCTTCAATTCAGGGTTACTTCCTTGGTAATAGTTTCATTCCAAATATTATAAAGATTTAATTGTATTTCATAGCAACAATACAAGCCATTCAATTCAAGCAATCTAATACAATGTTATTATCCTTTAGTGCTGACAGAGACCAAAATGTCATATAGTTTATATGCACCAATGCTCGTATAAAAATGATAATTAGAAATAGCAAACCCTACAGAAAACTGTTAAATAAGAAAAAAAGCTAGATATGTGTGTCCCCTACTTACTTTCTGTGTTCTCTCTCCAGGATGTATACAGGAGACAGGATAATTTAGGATTTATTACAGAGATGCAGGTTGGAGTCCCAGGCCTACTACTAGATAATCTACAGACAGTGTATCCACAGATATGCAACTTCTCTGAATTTCAAATTATCCATATGTCTAATAGAATTATGAAACATTAGATTAAAAACTAGGCATAAAGCACCTGTTTAGTTCCTAGCAGGCAGTCGATAAATATTAATACCTCATCATACTCCTCACTCCTTCCATGTAAACTCATACCTAATGATCAGAGCACATGACAATGAAGCGTGTCAGAAAACAGCAAATAAAAGTTGCATGTCTTACAGTCCTAAGGTAAGTAACAGAAAGCACCCAGGACTAAAAGAAGGTTAGCAGGTAAAATAAAGATATATTCAAACCTTTTTCTTTGGGAGTTAACTTTCTATATTAGTAACTCAACTATTTGCATCTGTAAACCCCACAGAAAATCAAAGGAAAACTATGGACTTTCTCCCCAGAAAAACAAACATTTGCTCACAAATATGTTTTACTAAAAATTCTGGAGTTTTATGGACAATTCTGAATTTCATTTTATTGTAAAACATAGAAAAAGAAACACTGCTATCTAGCTTTTATTATGTCTTCTTTGGTTTAGAGGCTGCTAACCAAGGTATTGGACAGTTTTGCTAATGTTTGTTTAGTTTTGTTTTCTGCAGACCCTATATCTTAATTTTGGCTTCCATTCTATGTCAATCAGGGAAAGTTCTGAAAATTTCCCAGGGTACACTATCTTGAACAGAATACTGATAAATTATTTAGCTTGCTTTGTAGTCTATCCTCTATATCCAATTGTCTGTAACATTTTTCTGTAAATAACTGGATAGTAAACCTTTTCAGCTCAGTGGGTCAAATGATCTTTGTTACAACTGATCAACTCCACTATTATAATTCAAAAGCATCCATGAATAGTAGGTAAATATTATGGACGGCTGTGTTCCCTAACAAAACTATTTATAGACACTGACATATAAGTGCAGCATAGTGGTACAATCATGGCTCAATGTGGTCTCAATCTCCGGGCTCAGGCAATCCTCCCACCTTACGCTTCCAGTGTAGCTGGGACAACAGACATGTATTACCATGCCTGGCTAATTTAAAAAAAAAGAAAAAAAGAAAAAAAAAAAAAAGGCCAGGTGTGTTGGCTAACGCCTGCAGTCCTAGCCCTTTGGGAGGCTGAGGCGAGCAGATCACAAGGACAAGAGACCAAGACCATCCTGGCCAACATGGTGAAACTCTGCTTCTACTAAAAATAAAAAAATGAGCTGGGTGTAGTGGTAGTCCCAGCTACTCAGGAGGCTGAGGCAGGAGAATTGCTTGAACCTGGGAGGTGGAGGTTGCAGTGAGCCAAGACTGTGCCACTGCACTCCAGCCTGGTGACAGAGTAAGACTCCATCTCAAAAAAAAAAAAAAAAAATTGGTAGAGAGAGTTTCTCACTGTGCTACCTAGGCTGGTCTCAAATTACTGGGCTCAACTGATCATCCCACCTCAGCCTCCCAAAGTGCTGGAATTACAGGTGTGAGCCACTGCACCCAGGCTATATTTAATTTTAAATGAGCTTTAGGCTTTCAACACTAAATAAAAATCTTTGAGTTTTCACTGAAATAAGTGAGTGGGTCAGCATACAGGAATTTGAGTAATACAGACCAAAGTTTACTGTTTTGCCACTCATTACAGTCAAACGTCACTGAACCACAGGGATACATTCTGAGAAATGCATCCTTAGGTGATTTCATCCTTATGTGACCTTCATAGAATATACTTACACAAACCCAGGGAGTGAGACCGTCTCAAAACAAAAATAAAAACAAAAAACAAAAAGAAACAAAGAAGATCATTATGTAATGATAAAGAGATTAATTCAGTAAAGGAGATAACAATTGTAAATATAATATGTAGCCAACTTTGCAGTACCCAGATATATGAAAGCAAATATTGCTGGATCTAAAGGAAAGGAAAATTCTGATACAATAATAGATGGGGACTTCAACACTCTACTCTCAGCATGTGACAGATCATCTAGATAGACAATCTAAAAAGCAACATTGAATTTAAACTGCTCTTCAGACCAAATAAACCTAATAAACATATCACCCAGTTGCTTCAGAATGCAGATACTTTTCATCAGCACATGGAATATTCTCCAGAACAGACCACATATTAGGTCACAAAAAAGGCTCAACAAATTTAACATATCTAAAGTCATATTAAATATCTTTTCTAATCAAAATGAAATAAAACTAGAAATCAACAAAGGAAACTGATGAAACTGCAAATATAGGGAAATGGAAGAACATGCTCCCCAATGAACATGGGTCAAAAGGAACAAGAAAATCAAGAACAAACTGTTAACAATTAATAGAAAAAAATAAATATCAGAGCTAAAATAAACAAAATTGAGAAAGAAAACAACATATCAAAAAAATCTCAAAAAGTTGGTTTTATGAAAAGATAAATAAAATTGTCCAACTAATAGTTAGACCAACAAAGACAAAAAGAGAAAAGACCCAAAAAAAATAAAATCAGAAAGGAAAAATTAGACAAAAAAGTGACACCCCATAAATAAAAATCATTAAAGACTACTATGAACAACTATACACCAACAGTTTAGAAAACCTAGCAGAAATGGATAAACTTCTGGACACAAACAACCTACCACAATGAGTCAAGAAGAAATGAAAAACCATAACATACCAATTGAACATGATTAAATTTGTAATTTTAAAAAAGTCCAAGACTCTATGGCTTCGCTGCTGAATTCTATCAAATATTTAAAGCAGAATTAAAATCAATCTTTCTAAAACTCTTCCAGAAAATTGAGAAGGAGGCAATTCTTCAAAACTCATTCTAAGAGGCCAGCATTATCCTGATACCAAAACTGGACCACGGACTCGGTAGCAACAACAGAAGAAAAACTATAGACCAACATTCCTAATGAACATAGAAGCAAAAATTGTCAACAAAATACTAGCAAACAGAATCCAGAAGCATATTAAAAAGATAATTCACCATCATCAAGTAGGATTTAACCCAGGCATAAATGGGTAAGATAAATGTGATGGTTTGGGATATGCAAATCAACAAATATGACACATCACATCAATAAAATGAAAGACAAAAATCATATGATCATTTCAATAAACATAGAAAAAACATGTAATAAAATTCAACATCCCTTCATGATAAAAACTCTCACCAAGTTAGATATAGAAGGAATGTACTTCAACACAATAAAGGCTATGTATCGCAAACCCACAGCCAACATCATGCTGACTGAGGAAAAGTTAAAAGCTTTTCCTTTAAGACCTGGAACAAAAGAAAGATGCTCACTTTCACCACTTTCATTCAACACAGTACTGGATGTACTAGTCATAGCAATTAGGCAATAGAAAGAATTAAAGGACATCTGAATTGGAAATGACTATCCAAATTTGTTCCTGTTCATCTCCCATGTTGTAGATGACATATAAGAAACACTAAAGACTCACTTCAAAAACTCTTAGAACTGATAAACAAGTTCAGTACTTTTGAAGAAAAATCAATATAAAAATAAGTATTATTTCTAAACATCAGCAATAAACTAGTGGAAAAAGAAACTGAAAAAGCAATTCTTTTCATAACAGCTACATACAAAAATAAAATTCAGTTGGGCCCCTGAACAATACAGGCTTGAACTGCATGGGTCTACTTAGATGCATGCAGACTTTTTTCAATAAATGTTACACTGAGTGTGCCTGCCTCTCCTACCTCCCTTAAAATTCCTCTGCCTCTGCCACTCCTGAGACAGTAAAACCAACTCCTCTTACTCTTCTTCCTTCTCCTCATCAGCGAATTCAATGTGAAGATAAAAAGGATAAAGACTTACGTGTTGATCTACTTTGACTTAGTGAATAGTATTTTTTCTTAATTTTGTTATTAAATTTCCTAATAACACTTTCTTTTCTTTAGCCTCCTTTATTTCAAGAATACAGTATGCAATACATATGTAAAATAATGTATTAGTCAACAGTTTATGTCATTGCTAAGGCTTCCAGTCAACAGTAGCTTATTAGTAATTAAGTTTTTGGCAAATCAAAAGTTACACATAAATTTTCAACTGCATGCAGGAGCAACACACCATTTATACAGTTCAAGGATCAACTGTACCTAGCAGTAAATTTAACCAAGAGGGTGAAAGGTCTCTACACAGAAAAATTAAAAACTGATGAAAGAAATTGAAGAGGACACAAACAAATGGAAACACATCCTATGTTCATAAATTGAAAGAAATAATATTGTAAAAATGAACATGCTTCCAAAAGTGATCTGTAGATTCAATACAATCTCTATCAAAATACCAATGACATTCTTAACAAAAACAGAAAAAATAATCCTAAAATTGGTATGAAATCATAAAAGACACTGAATAGCCAAACCAATCCTGCGCAAAAACAACAAAGTTGGAAGCAACATACTTTAAAAAATACTACAAAGCTGTAGTAAATAAAGCAGCATGTAACTGACACAAAAACAGACAAATGGAACAGAATAGAAAACCCATAAATAAACCAGTCTATTCATAGCCACTGATTTTTGATAAAAGTGCCAAGAACATTCACTAGGGAAGGGACAGTATCTCCACTAAATGGTGCTGGATATTCATATGCAGAAAATTGAAATTAGACCCCTATCTATCACCATATATAAAAATCAACTAAAAATGGATTAAAGACTTGTACATAAGACCAAAACTACGAAACTAGTAAAACAGAACATAGAGGAAATGCTTCAGACATTGGTGTGGGAAAAGATTTTATGAAGAAGACCTCAAAAGTATATGCAACAAAAGCTTGTGCACAGCAAAGGAAATAATCAACAGAGTAATCAGACAACCTACAAAATGGGAGATAATCTAAACGATTCATTTGACAAGGGATTAATATAGAGAATATACAAGAAACTCAACAACTAAACAGCAAAAAGCAAGCAATCCAATTAAGAAATGGTAAAATGAGTCGAAGACAACTCTCATACGATGTATATGAAAAAAATATATGAAACAAGTATATGAAAAACAAGTATATGAAAAAATGCTCAACATCACTAATCAATAGGGAAATGCAAACCAAAACCACAATGAGATATTATTCTCATCCTAACATGTTCTCACTCCTAAGTGGGTGTTGAACAATGAGAACACATGGACACAAGGAGGGGAACATCACACACTGGGGCCTGTTGGGGGGTGGGGGGCTAAGGGAGGAACAACAGAGGGTGGGAGGATTGGTGAAGGATAACATTAGGAGAAATATCTAATGTAGATGATGGGGGGATGGATGGAGCAAACCACCATGGTATGTGTATACCTATGTAACAATACTGCATGATCTGCACATGTACCCCAGAACTTAAAGTATAATTAAAAAAAAAAAAAAAAAAGACTGGCTCTTATCAAAAGGACAAAAAACAACAAATGTTGGCGAGGATGTGCAGAAAGTGAACTCTTAAACACTGTTGATGGGATGTAAATTAGCACAGCCAGTATGTAACACATTATAGAGATTCCTCAAAAACCTACTATTTATTTCCTTTGGATATATACTCCAAAGTGTCATTGCTGGATCATGTAGACTACCACATGATCCAGCAATGACACTATGGGGTATATATCCAAAGGAAAGGAAATCAATATGTTGAAGTGATATCTGTACTCCCATGTTTATTGCAACACTATTCACAACAGCCAAGATATGGAATCAACCCAAGTGTCCATAAACAATTGAATGCATAAAGAAAATGTGGTGTATATAAACAATGGAATATTAGTCATAAAAAAGAACAAAATTCTGTCAATAGCAGCAACATGAATGACTTTGGAGGACATATGTTACGTGAAATAAGCCAGATACAGAGAGATAATTATTCCACATTCTCACTCATATATGGAAGTGAAAGAAGTTGATCTCAAAGAAGTACAGAATAGAATAGTGGTTACTAGAGGCAGGGAAGGGTAGGGGGCATAAAGGATAGCCAAATGTTGGTTAACAGACAAAAGATCACAGCGAGATAGGAAGAATAAGTTCTAATGTTTTACAGCACTGTATGGCGACTACAATTAAAAACCATGTATTGTATTTTTTCAAATACCTATAAAAGTGGACTTTAAATGTTCTCAACACAAAGAAACTATAAATGTTTTAGGTAGTAGATATGCCAATAATCCTATTTAAATATCACCCCATACCTGATAAATGTGCACAATTATTAGGTATTAGTTAAAAACAACAACAACAAATTTAGTTAAAAGGAGAGGAGATTAAGACACAGAGATACAACAGACATATACATGCACAGAGAGATGACTTTGTGAACTCACAGCAAGGAGGAGGTCATCTGCAAGCCAACAACAGAGGCCTAAAAAGAAAGCAAACCTGCTAATACTTTGACCTTAGACTTCTAGCCTCCAAAACTGTGAGAAAATAAATTTCTGTTGTGTAAACTACACAGTCTGTGGTATTTTGTTATGGCAGACCTATCAAACTAATGAACCCATAGACTACATAAACACAAAACTGTTAAGGCTATAAAATTTGCATTCCCACTTCAAATCAGAATCTGAATTTTATATATTGATGAGAAAAATGGAATAACAGGAAGTTCTGGGTTAAACCCTTTCCTTTTTATTCTAGACAACAAATGTTATTTAAAATGTCCTAGAAAAGCTTTGCTTTTCAATTTACAGTTGCTATGATGGACATACCCCAAAATATCTCAATATTAGTTATTTGAATATTGATAATATTTTTCTTTTATTAAAAGAGAATTCTGGGGCCTTGGATATGTATTTTATATATTTTCTGGATAACAATGAAAATGATTTTGAATAACATTTGGAAAAAAAATCTGGATACTAAGATTTTGTTCAAAACTGAATTTTTCTTTTTTTTTTTTTTTTTTTTTGAGACGGAGTCTTGCTCTAACGCCAGGCTGGAGTGCAGTGGTACAATCTTGGCTCACTGCAACCTCCGCCTCCTAAGTTCAAGCGATTCTTCCACCTCAGCCTCCAGAGTAGCTTGGACCATAGACACGTGCCATCATGCCCGGCTATTTTTTGTATTTTTAGTAGAGATGGGGTTTCACCATGCTGGCCAGGATGGTCTCGATCTCTTGACCTCATGATCTGCCCGCCTCGGCCTCCCAAAGTGCTGGGATTACAGGCGTGAGCCACCGCGCCCGGCCAAAACTGAAAATTTTAAAGCACAGGGTCTTTAATTAAAAGGTCCTCTATTCCTTTCCAGAGACCTTTTTCAAAGATCACAATATCAGTTTTGGAATGAAGAGATGAGAAAGTAGCTGGTTTTTTTTTTTTTGTTGTTGTTGTTGTTGTTGTTATTTTGTTTCTACTGCTTTATTTCAAAGTAATTTTCTATGAACCTCCATTCCAATGGAAGGAGATAGCTTAAAATTAACTTATCATGGAATTAGGAAAAGGTTTTCCTGAACAAGAGAGAGATGACATCTGTGAATTTATGCACTCTTATAAAGAGGTAATATAAAGTTAACAAAAATAATTTTTTCTAGAATAGTAAATAACAAGTCTAAGCCAAATATTTTAAAAATTATTTTAAAACCAGTATGCTCCACAGACCAAAATATATACTCAAAAAACTCAGATCCAGTAAATACACTATTTGTATGCAATAACTATTGTGTAGTAGGTGGGACCACTTTACCTTCCTCTGTTCCCTATCAAATTTATCCCTCGGCCTCATTTCATTGTAATTCACCTCAATACATTTATCAATAAATTTGGGTTATTTAATATACTGTACACTTTTGAGTGTTTTATTTAATCTGTCTAAACTATCTGGGTCATTTTCTCATTTCCACTATTTTTGTTTTGTTGAAATTATTTTTGTTTTGTTGAAAAATAACGTATATATGGGAGTTTATTAAGTATTAACTCACGCAATCACAAGGTCCCACAATAGACCATCAGCAGGCTAAGGGGCAAGGAGAGCCAGTCCCAGTTCTAAAACTGAGGAAGTTGGAGTCCAACGTTCAAAGGCAGAAAGCAACCAGCATGGGAGAAAGATGTAGCCTGGGAAGCTAGGCCAGTCTCTCTTTTCACATTTTTCTGCCTGCTTATATTTTAGTCACGCTGGCAGCTGATTAGATTGTGCCCACCCAAATTAAGGGTGTATCAGCTTTTCCCAGTCCATTTCCTTTAGCAACACCCTCACAGACACACCCAGGATCGATATTTTGTATCCTTGAATCCAATCAAGTTGACACTCAGTATTAACCATCACACGTTTACCCCTTGTCAACCTGAACCCATAGACATCTCCTGAGATCAGACATGATCTTCAAATAAAGATAATGATAAGGTTATAATTATGCCTAACATAATACAACTGTCCTTGGTACAAACAGAAATACACCAATCCCCAACCCAAATACTATTACATAAAGTTTAATACTTAAATGCCAATGTGAAGTCAATAAATCTTATGTCACATGATAAAGGAAATAAAATAAAGATACTTTCATAGTACAAGTGTACATGAGCACAAACATTTTTAACAAAAGGAGGAGAAAATACTCATGACAATTACAGTCCTCATTTCTATAGCTGATCACGTGGTCACGGCTGGTACTGATGACGACCTTCTTCTACTACCCATTCCCTTTGCCTTCAGCAAGCACCTCAGCAAGTCACATTTTTTTTTTCCTGATGGAGTGACCCAAACCTTCATTCCTGAAGGGTCTAGGTCATTCATAGTCCTGCCTGGATTGAGTTGTTGTAGTTTCCCATTGACCTGAATCACAGGGCATGGTAATACTAAGAGACAGCCTAATGGATCTCCTGTATTCCGTGCATACTCTTTCTTACCTCTGTTGGTGGAGTAGTAGACGGATTTCATCTTGACAGTCTGGGTGAATAACCCCAGACAACACTGTAACTCCCTTCTTAGCCTGTTGACTTAAAGGTAGGAGGAACCTACAGTGCCCCGGTGGCAATCTTAACTTCCAATTTAATAGAATAAGTGTTTTGTCTCCTGGTGGCAGTGTTCCTCCCTCTGGAACTAAGACCTCTAGGCCCGCAGAATGTAATTTCGCAGGAACAGGAAGCAAAAATTTTGCTAATGGATCAATAGGTGTGATGGTGAGTGGTGCCACTTTCACTTCCACCCCTTGATTCCTGGACCCATGAATCCTGGCTATGGGAGAAACAGTACCATATACTGGACACTGACTCAGAGCATACATGACCTTCTGAAGAACTTTGCCCCAGCCCTGCAGAGTATTGTCACCTAATTAGCGTTGTAATTATGACTTCAAAAGGCCATTCCACTGTTTCTCAATCCAGCTGCTTCAGGATGATGGGGAACATAGTAAGCCCAGTGAATTCTATAAGCATGAGCCCGCTGCTGCACTTCCTTGGCTGTAAAATGAGTGCCTTGGTCAGAGACAATGCTGTGTGGAATACCATGATGGTGAATAAGGCATTCCGTGAGTCCACAGATGGTAGTTTTGGCAGAAGCACTGCATGCAGGATAGGAAATCCATATCCATAGTAACCAGAAAGGACAAACCTCTGTCCTTTCCATGATGGGAGAGGTCTAATATAATCAACCTGCCACCACGTAGCTGGCTGATCACCCCAAGGAATGGAGCCATATTAAGGGCTCCATGTTGGTCTCTGCTGCTGGCAAATGGCCCTAGCCAGGTCAGCCTTGGTGAGTGGAAGTCCACAGTTGCTGAGCCCATGCATAGCCTCCATCCCTGCCACCATGTCCACTTTTTTCATGGACCCACTGGGCAATGACAGGGAACCAGGGAAAGAGGCTAAGTGGTGTTCATAGAAGAGGTCATCCTCTCCACTTGAGTATTAAAATCCTCCTCTGCTGGGTCACCTGTTGGTGAGTATTCAAATGGAATATAAATATCTTCACAAATTTTGACCACACAGAGAGGTCCATCCACAAACCTCTTCCCCAAATATTTTTGTCACCAATTTTCCAATCATGCTTCTCCCAAGTCCTTGATCATCCAGCCAAACCATGGCTACAGCCCATGAATTGGTATATAATTGCACATCTGGCCATTTCTCCTTCCACGCAGAGTGCACAACCAGGTGCACTGTCAAAGTTCTGTCCACTGGGAAAATTTCCCTTCACGATTGTCCATCAGGGATGTCCCAGAAAGGGGTTGCAGCTGTCCACTTTTGGGTGGCATCTACATGTTGTGCAGAACCATCTGTGAACAAGGCCCTAGTCTTCTCTTCCTCTGTCAACTGATCACAGGAAACTCCATCAGTGCAGGCTGCGGGAGAGAAGGCAGGGTGGCAGGAGTGGAGACTATGGGCATTAGAGACATTTAACTTACTTGTGCCTTCAGGACCTGCTCAAGCCCGGTCACATATATACCACTTCCATTTGATGATGGCATGCTGCTGTCCATGACCCACTTTATGACTAGATGGGTCAGAAAGCACCCAGTTCATGATAGGCAGTTCAGGTCGCATGGTGACTTGACCCACAGTCAAACGTTCAGTCACCAAAGCCCAGTAACAGGCCAAGAGCAGTCTCTCAAAAGGAGAGTAGTTATCTACAGAAGCAAGCAGGGCCTTGCTCCAAAATCTTAGAGGCCTCCACTCTGATTCACCTATGGGGACCTGCCAAAGGCTCCAAAGAGCATCCCTATCTACCACTGACACCTCAAGCACCACTGGATCTGCTGGGTCATATTAAGCAGCCAATTCCAGAAACCCCAAAACTAATGAAAGAACTCCATCACTAATATTCTGTTCCTCTCGAACTACTCCTGGTACCAACATCTGTATTAGTCAGGGTTCTCTAGAGGGACAAAACTAATGGAATTAAGATATATATAAATGTGTGTGTGTGTGTGTGTGTGTGTATCTCTATATATCTCCATTCCCTGCCTGTTTTCCAGATTTCTGTTTATATAAATTAGAAAACGCAAGCAGTTTTGAGTGTAACACACCTCATGGGTCACACTCACGACTTCACCTCTTGGGCCCACAAGGACTTTAGTCTCTCTCTCTCTCTCTCTCTCTATATATATATATATATGAGTTTATTAAGTATTAATTCATAGAATCACAAACTCCCAAACTAGGCCATCTGCAGGATGAAGAGAAAGGAAAGCCAGACCAAGTTCCAGAATTGAAGAACTTGGAGTCTGATGTTTAAGGACAGGAAGCATCCAGCAAAGGGGAATGATGGAGGCTAGGCCAATCTCTCCTTTCACATTTTTTTGCCTGCTCATGACAGCTGATTAGATTATGTCCACCCAGATTAAGGGCAGGTCAGCCTTTCCTAGTCCACTGACTCAAATGTTAATCTCTTTTGGCAATACCCTCACAGACACACCAAGGATTAATATTTTGTTTTCTTCAATCCAATCAAGTTGACACTCAGTATTAACTATCACATGTCTCCTTCCTTTTATTGCTGTCTTGCAAACAGTAAGCCTTACTTACATGGGTGCATCTTACTGGAAAAGCCTAAATTAAACAGCAGAGCAAGAGTCGAATGAGAAGCTTGGAAGGTAACAACAGCTTCTGCTTAGGGAAGGCAGGGTTCACGTAAAAGGATTTTCGATAAGTATATAGCTTATATACGTATTTGTAGCAAATATATAGTTTAATTCACACTTCAGCTTAAAGAATGAAACTGAAAATTAATGAAAGTATTTTACTTTTAAAACATTTTCAGGTTATAATTCTAAATATGAATTAATTCTTATAACAACGTTAAATAAGCTTGAAAAGTTTTTGTATAATTTATCTAAAAAAATTTTTAAATAGCATGACAGAATTGTACAGAAAAAAGTATTGGGGGTTTTGTTTCTTTTGCAAAGTATATTCAAAATTGCTGGTATTTCTCTAAAAATACCTATCTAACTGATTCATACACAGATAATTATACTTTGAGGCCCCTAAGAAAAACTTAACGATGTTTTTCTTTGTTAGTTGCAAATAGTAGAATGTAGCTAGATCCCCATTTATCAAAGCCTTTGTATGTGACTGAAATTGGTCTGTAACCCTCACATATTCATGAAATCCTGCTTATATTGCAAGACTTAATTTCACTTTGCAAGTGCTTTCCAGTGTATAATGGGGTGGAGTAAACATTTGAAAATCAGCAACGACAGTTAAATAAATTGATGCTATAGGCAGTAAGTTAACTGGAGAGAAGTGTTTTGGAAATCATTTTATAAACTGTCAGTGTAGCAGTAAAGCTTGTTAGGATGACTTGCTTAACTATACAACCTTGTAACTTTAGAAATCTGAGTAAGAAAAACTCACATAATGATCCTTGCTTTATTTTCAATGCCTGACATAACATTTGGTAAATAGTAGATATTCAATAAATATCCTTTGACAGAACAAATGGATGAATCATTTAATACTGATTCAGATTCTCTTATACAAATTCATTAAGACTATTTCCCCAGAATTCATTTCAATTAAATTCTGTACAATAGGGAATGGAAAGATGATGAGTTGTTCTCAAAGAATTTGCTGTCTAAGGACTGAAAAACATACAAAGGTAAATTAATATGAAGAAAAGTATAAAAATTGTTAAAAGTACAAGGCTTAAAGACTGAGAGAAGGAATAAAGAAGCAAAGAAGACCTTTTGGCAGGAAATACAAGTTAGGTAGAACAAGAAGGTAAAGGAAAATGACGGAGATAGGTGGAATTTCACCTGGAAAGAAAGCTCTTGATTGGGAGATAAAGGTCTAGAAGATGAAGGCATGAGAAAAAGATAGCGAGGTGATAAATATCTTAAATATCCCTTTGAAATTAAGGTGAGCCTTGTTCAGAGCTGTTGGAAGGATGGATAATCTGGAAGATATACAATGCTTTCTCCTTGTCCTGTTCAACATTTTTATTAATGACTTAGAGGAAGCAATTGCTGACTTGCTGACTACACTAGCAAACTTAGCTAACATAGTGCATGGCAGAAGCAGAATCCCAAAAGACAGGGTCCAGCCTGTTGGGGCTAATTCCAACACAATAACATTAAAAAACAAACAAACAAACAAAAACCCAAGATTCAGCCTACAGGTACCAAAACAAACTGCATAGATAACAATGGCAAAGACTTGTATTAACCATCAGCAGTAAGAATAGTATTCTGTATTCTATTTTACTCCCCTTGCCCTAAATTACAGCAGGGACAATGCCTAAATTATTCACCACTGTTTTACAGGCCCTACCATATTAAGTGACACATAATAAGTACTCAATAAATATTCCCTGACTTTTTAAAGTGCTCCTAAATTCATGACTTAGTGACAGAAGAAAAAAATTTAAATTAGATATTTTAAAATTGTATTTCATCCATTTGAGCCCAAAAAATGTTAATCATGTTTTCCAGTCTAATTGGACTGTAAAAATTTGTACTCCATACCAGATGACTAAGTGAAACTCTCACCACAATACAAAGGTCAGCTCATACCACACTCTGCAATATATTTTCTCAAACTAATCCATAAAAAAGGGAAAGATAAAACTTGAGAGAAAGAAAAGAAAAACACCATATTCAAAACCTACTTTTAAAATTACAATCATGCACCACATAAAGTTTTGGACAGCGATGGGCCACATATATAACAGTGGTCTCATAAGATTATAATGGAGCTAAAAAATTCCTATCATCTAGTGACACCACAGCTGTCCTAACACTGTAGCACAATTATTTTATTTTTTATAAATCTAGTGTAAACTAAGTGTACAGTGTTTAACAGTATATACGGTAATGTCCTGAACCTTCACATTCACTGACCAGTCACTCACTGTTCACCCAGAGCAACTTCCTGTCCTATAACCTCCATTCATAATAAATGCCCTATAAAGGTGTACCATTTTTTATTTTTAATACTGTATCTTTTCTATATTTACATATACAAATACTTACCATTGTAAGTACAGAACTATGTCTGTTAAACCTGATTGTTAAGACCTTAAGAATCTACTAATGATTTTAGTTAAATAAATTAGAAAGTGAATAAACTCATTAAAAGTTAAACATATATCCCCAGGAATAGAGGAAAATGAAGTGCCTTCTTAAAAGCAAAGTATATCTTTGGATTTACAGTCCTGACATAGAACAGTACCATAATACTATAGCACCAGCCTAAACTGCATTGTCCCAATATATACCTTATAGGCCAATAAATATATAACCTAGCCAGCACCAAAAAAAGCTGATTAAATGTGATAAAAACTTACAGTTAGAGGTATTATTACAAACAAGACAGCTTTGGTAGCTGCCTTAGATTTAGAAGAGCTATTGGTGGTAGAGCAAAATGAAAAATCAATACTGTTTAAAATGCTGCCACTAAAAAATGCATTTTTACAACAAACGAAATTTATCTACAGGGAAACAATGAATAATAATATAAAAACTCTTCTCTTTTGTTTAATAAATATAAAATTCTCAAAGATACCTTAATATTGAAACTTTATAAATAGTCCATAAAAAGCAATAACTAAATTCATCTATCTGAGAATGCAATATGAAAATGTACAATGCTACAGAAAATAACCACTTCAGAGACCATTGTTTATCCTCTGCTGACTGGCATTTTAAAGAAATTCAATTCACCATAGCAACCTGTCTTAACACCAGAAGATAAATATAGAATATATTTAGAGATGACTGCTTTCCAGACAGCAATCCTGACTTTTCTTCATATTTAATGGCATAATCCAAGGGACCAAAATATCATTTAATAAGACTGTAGTGTGAAGACAAGTGCGCTAAGTGAGATGAGGCTGGGTTTCAGAACCAACGGAAGGTTAAAGATTCTACTATAGGTAATAAAATAAGTAAAGAAGTACATAAAGGTGAATAAAATTTTCATGTCTACAAAATTTGCAATTAGATAAAACAACATTGTCCCATTTTATCTTTGTTCTTAAACATAAAATGCCATAATTAAGTATAAATGATCTATAGTAACAAAATAACATTTCAACTAGAAGGTGGTGGTGATTTTTTAACCAGGTGAGCTACATTATTTCCAAGCCGATCACTTTCAATTAAAACAAATATCTTTTTTCAAAAATCAATCTTTTACAATGAGTAATAACAAGAGCAGTAGTAATGTAAGTCAAACAATACAAATAGGAAAGATGAATTAATTAAAATTCTACTGTTACAAAATTATAATGGACTTATTTGTGCTTTATAGCCTTTGTAATCACAGTGAAGATAATTTCTAGTTTATGTAAACAGTTACTATAAGTAACAGTTTTATACAGTTTACTACACAAAATACAACATTATCATAATAGTCAAATATATAAAACACCATTTTTCTTTACTCTCTTGATGACTTGCATGAAAGTCTTTTTTTTTTTTTTTCCTTGTTAAGACAGAGTTTCACTCATGTTGCCCAGGCTGGAGTGCAGTGGTGTAATCTTGGCTCACTGCAACCTCCACCTCCCGGATTCAAGTGATTCTCCTGCGTCAGCTTCCCAAGTAGCTGGGATTACAGGTGCCTACCATCAAACCCGGCTAATTTTTTTTTGTTTTAGTAGAGATGGATTTTCACTATGTTGGCCAGGCTGGTCTCAAACTTCTGACCTCAGGCGATCCACCCACCTTGGCCTACCAAACTGCAGAGGTTACAGGCATGAGTCATCACACCTGGCCATGGAAGTCATTATTAAAGACAAGATGTGAAGAACCAAGTAAAGCTCAATTAAAAACATCAAGAACATATCACTTCATGCGCATTAGGATAACTACAATTTTAAAAATTAAGTGTTGGTGAAGATGTTGAGAAATTTGAAGCCTGAAACACTGCCAGTGGAGCTGTACAATGGTGTAACTACAGAAAACAATATGGTGGTCCTTCAAAAAAATGAAAATAGAATTACTCTATGATCCAGTAATTCCACTTCTGGGTATATATCCAAAATAATTGAAATTAGGATCCAAAAAGGTATTTGTACACTCATGTTCATAAGATCACTGCTCACAGCAGTCAAAAAGGGGAAGTAACCCAAGTGTTCACCGATGGATGAATGGATAAACAAAATTTGGTCTATACTTACAATGAAAAATGTGTCCTATTTGAATATAAGGAAAATTACTAACACCCTGCATTCTGACTGATATTTCCAACATTCAGAGATGGCCATTCTTCTATGAAGAATTGATCAAACAATTCTTCCTCTGGCCATCTTACATAGCACATATCTAAAATAGTCCTAAATTTTTAAGAGCCTTTGCAAATTAAATGAGACATGTTCCATACGTACACAATTGGCAGGATCATCACAAATAGAAAAAACAGATTTATCTAGTCATTCTTATGCTTTCTTGATTTTTATTTCTAACTTTTTCTTTTTTTGTGATTCCTAACTTTTAAAAATATTTATAAATGAGTCTGAGTTCAAATAATTATGATACCTTGTAAATAAGCAATAAGAAACCTAAAGCATAAGTATGGTAATATATCTCTTATCTGCAGCACACAGTAAATGGAGATTTGAAAGTATGTTTAAGAATTACCTCTATAGAGAATACAATTGAATACAATTCAAAATAATATACTTTACCTAGAGCATCTCTTTTGTACTTAACAGTCATCTCTCCAGAAGAAATACAAATGATTTAATAACTTATATAGTATGTATTTCTCCACTTAAAAATATCACACTAAGAATAACTTCTTGTAAACATGAAAATTATGTAGCACATTAGATAGGTTTCTAATATAGTGATAACATCAAGTTACACTTGGTAACAGTTTTCAATGTGCTATTGAGAGCATAACTACATAAAAAGAGTTCTTATAACACAACTCAAATTGACAAATTATATATACAGCAGAGGAAATTAACCTCAAAATATTTATAACCATAAATAGAAGATGAACTACTAAAACAATTAATTGTTTATTTTAAAATTTAGCATGCATGCAAATTACTAATTCAAACAAACCCTTAGGCACTTGATCAGTAAAAAGTAAATGTCAAGGTTTTCTACTTGCGCTTACACTCAACACCTATAGGACTATGATAGAAACAAGAATTCTTATAACTGCCCAAAGAAAAGAGCTTGTCAGGTATTCCCTTAACCTCAATCTTGCCACAAGTCACATTCTGCTCCTATTACAACAGATGAAAAGTTAGTAGCAAGACCAAAAAGTCTTGCTTAGAGATTCATAACTTTCTCATATTTTTTTTCTCCCATGGCATCCCTCTGTCATGTTCACATAATAGCTCACTCAGTTCATTCAAGCCCAGTAACAAGTTTTACTACAACGGCAGTAAAATCTTGGAATATGTGCTATACAGTAAGTAAATTACAGGGTATCCATTATTGTTCCATTAGCTTAACACAGATTTAAAGTATGTGTTAGTCAGTTTTAAGTTCCACATTTTCAATTTCTGATGCAATAAGCCCCTCATCTAGCTCTGACTACTCTTGGTTTAAACATTGTTTTACATTATATATTCTGTTTTTTCTTTTTACCTTTTTTAAAATTTTTTTAATATTATATATTCTTAATAAAACTCATTGCAGTTTTATTTCTGTACTTTACCAACAGAAATTCTGTACCTGCTCATTTATCTAATTAAGACATAGAATACACTACTCTGAGTATCAATATTGACTAGATAAGCCTGGGTTCTCCTTAGCCTAATTTTTCTTGCTCTATCGTTCTGTCTTCCTTTCTAATAGTATTGGGGCTAAAATTCTTAATTCTTCTTTACAATCAACTCCTTTCAGTATCAGCAACTCAAGTGGGTGAATCATAATTCAAATCTCCCAGGCACATTAACATACAAAGCATTCACTCAACATACACCTCATTCTAATAATTTTTATTTGGAACATGTATTAAAATGGCATATATATACAATTTTAATAATCATCAGACTAGTCTGGAGTAGTTAAATGACAGTGATCTTTTCAGGAAGAGATTTTTGTAAAATAAAGAAGTATTTTTGATATACTTCCTATTCAATGTTGCAACATAAACAACTCAACTCTGTATAGAACTATCTCGTATATCTGAATCAATGAAAAGTAGTGAACATTTATGTCAAGAGTTTGAGACAGAAAAGAGACACCTAGCTTAAAAAAAAAAAAAATCAAGCCGGGCACGGTGGCTCATGCCTGTAATCCCAGCACTTTGGGAGGCTGAGGCGGGTGGATCACAAGATCAAGATATCGAGACCATCCTGGTCAACACGGTGAAACTCCGTCTCTACTAAAACTACAAAAAATTAGCTGGGCATGGTGGTGCGTGCCTGTAATCCCAGCTACTCAGGAGGCTGAGGCAGGAGAATTGCCTGAACCCAGGGGGCAGAGGTTGCGGTGAGCCGAGATCGCGCCATTGCACTCCAGCCTGGGTAACAAGAGCGAAACTCTGTCTCAAAAAAAAAAAAAAAAAAGATCAAAAAGATCCTAGCCTACAATGTATATACTAAAGGAATACTGCAATCAGAAAGAAACTTAGAATAAAATATTTCCCATTATAACAACAAATATATGTATATGTATATCTTTTTCCACACTGGGCATTTCTTTCCCTAAAAGATTTTACCTAATGAGAAACAAATCCTTAAAATATGAATTCAAATAATCAGTAGCATATCTTGACAGTTCTTAATAAAGAAAAAATTCCTTAGAAATCCAAGCAGGCAGGAGCAAAAACAAACTCTTTCTCCATCAATGTTAACATTCTTATATACAAGAGTAAACCAAAAGGATAATGACAAGTTAAAGTTAAGAGAATAATGCTATATTAAGATATTTCTGGCTGGCCGGGTGCGGTGGCTCATGCCTGTAAATCCAGCACTTTGGGAGGCCAAGGTGGGTGGATCACGAGGTCAAGAGATTGAGACCATCCTGGTCAACATGGTGAAACCCCGTCTCTACTAAAACTACAAAAAATTAGCTGGGCATGGTGGCGCGTGCCTGTAATCCCAGCTACTCAGGAGGCTGAGGCAGGAGAATTGCCTGAACCCAGGAGGCGGAGGTTGCGGTGAGCCGAGATCACGCCATTGCACTCCAGCCTGGGTAACAAGGGTGAAACTCTGTCTCAAAAAAAAAAAAAAAAAAAAAAGATATTTCTGGCTGTTCTAATATAGGTACTCTGAGAATTATTTTGTCCATCCAGTGAAGTGGTCTGAGATGAATTTTCTAGAATAGTAAAATTAAATATAGAATTTAGTGGTAGATTGAACGATGAATGTTATTCTACATTCTAGGAAGAAGCAATGAATTTCCTCAAAACATGACAACTAATTATTATAATCCATTATTCAAGTATAATTCTTCAAATCTTTTATATAATTGAAGTTCATATAAGCATATTTTTCATCATATTGCTGAATTAAACAGATATACATTCTTATTTTACTAAAATATATCTTACAAATAATATAATAATAATTTATTTTATTCATTCAAATAAGCAAAGTCTTTTGAGGAAATTATAAAGTTTCCACTCACATCCAAAAGGAAAGTAGAACTCTTAATGCAATTAAATATTACTCACTAGGTATATTTACATCCAAACAGAATAATTACATTGTTGGTTAAATTTTCACAGGACTCAAAGGACAACTGTCAATCTTCATAGGGATAAAAATCAAAGAGGAAGAATATTTGCAATCCTTTTGAGTTAGAAAAAGAAAGATAGAGAAAAGAAAAAAAATGGACAGATAGGTTTGGAAATGCACTCTGAACTCACTATATTATATATAAACTTCAATATTCAATACACTTTCAGCAATCTTGTGATAACATTTTTTAACATGGCTAGTCAATCATTAAACAATCAATCATAAAAAAAGAAAAGAATCAGTCATCTTCAAATTCAAGATAGCCTGGTGTTTATTCCTCACAAAATTCTCAATGATTTATTAGTGAATTCTGTGGGAAAGTAGATTACATGTAATTTGGAAGACGGAAGACGGATCTCCTATTATGACATATTTTATGGTATCCATTATATACATCAGTAAAGAAAGCACCTGGCAGCACTCAATTTTCTTTATTTCACAGGCTTAACTAATTTTAATTATTTATTTTTCTAATAAACAGTGATATTATTGGGAAGGTATATTCAAACAGAAGATAGTACATGTATTTACCAGCAAATATAAAACTATAAAAAATATATAAACTAGAAAGTGACATTATTGTAGAGTATATGCTGATAAGGAATATAAATGATGAGCAAAAAAAAAACCTGAAATCTATAAAACTTTCCAAAATCGCTGTGCCATATGTAAAACATCAGAAATATATCTAATATATTGAAATATATATTATTACAAATAACTATTTTATATTTCTACTTATAATTACAAATAAGATAAATAATATATTCAAAAAACTTCAAATTGTTGCAAACAAATTCAATCTCTGTTTCTCAAGCACATCAACCACTAATCACCTTCCCTGGTTAAAACTTACTGCCACATTGGCAAGATATCATCAGCCATTAATATCCCTCCCTGAAAATCAATCATTAATCATAACACCATTCCTTCTAAAATCTATTCTATTTCTAAAAAGAAACTGTTCTGTCAGATCTCAATATATGGAAAACACATTATTAGAAAAGAAAAAATTGTTGTACCTCAAATAAGTTTTCAGACCAAACTCTTTTGAAAAAACGAACACTAATAATAAAGTTTTAATTTATACTTAATACTGAAAACAAAATACTCACAAAGAAGGATCTTGTACGAGATCTTTGAGATTTATCCCACTGCGATCTTCCGCAAGATTCCTGAAGCAACTATCACTCACTAAATAGAAATGGGAAAAAGAAAAAAAAATTAATTTTTTTTACATTTCATTTAAGCTATTGCTGACCAGAACACATTTTGAAATGAAAGTAGCTTTTTAAATAATTTTTCCCCAAACATTAATATTGATTTATTTATAGACCTGGTAAATTTAGCAACAAATGTTAATAATCTAAATAAGCCAACATTTCAGTAAAAATCCACTAATTTAAGCACGCCAACCCTATATAAATAATTATTTAAAACAATAAATGTATGGGTCTAAATTTTGTTCTTATTTACGAGATCAATTTACTAGTTAGTACACAGTAGGAAGTCACAGCTAGGAAAAAAGAGATAAACTAAAAAATCATATTTTAAAAAATATAGGCAAGCAATGGAAATAAAAAGATAAACAAAATTTGCAGAATGATTGAAGCTTAATGTCTCTTAAGTTAGCTAATTCTGCTTATTATTTTAATTTCTGGAAGAATTTGTCATTTAGACACAGGCTAAATTAGAAAGAAGGACACTGCTAAGGAAAAGAAAAACCAGTACAGCTCTTAATAATTTGTAAGCTGGCATGACAAACTGGAATCTGATGAAGACCAAAATTACAATCTGTTATCCAGTTTGTCATGCCAGATTTTGCAGTTTATCTGTTTTTCTCATCTGTAATTTTTTCATCTCTTTTGTAGTTTATCTCTTTTTTTGATCTGTAATTTTTCTCCCTGAAAAATTTGCTGAGTGCTAAAACTACATAAGAGGATTTGGGGCAGGAGTCGTGAGAATAGGCCAAATAAGAATCCCTGTAGTGTTGTGGTGATTAGAAGTCAAAGTCACACTAGAATGGATGGAGCCTACCACTGCGAGGATAAAATTTCAATAGGTCTTCCCACAAGACATTTGCTCTCAACCAAAAACATCCCCTTAGCGGGTGGGGGGCAAGAGGAAATGAGTAAAGGGAGCAGGACCAGAAAGGTAGAATAAAATCTCCAACAGTTTTATAGTATATAAATACAAAGTGATCAGACAAAAGAGTCTGCAACGTAACAGTTCTTGTCATTAGGACATTTAAAATCAAAGGCATTCTATCGTAGGCATTATAAGTGTATCTAAAACTGCCACCCAAGCTCTATGCAGTAAGATTCATAGTGGACTTGACATGATTAGCACTTGATCTTATCTAATACAGAATTGAAGAAAAATAATGTTTAGGTCAATTTCTGCTGATCTATGGTAAACAATATTTGGTATACAATAAAAATTACAAGGTATAGAAAGGGGTACAAAACAGGGAGTCTGGGGCCAAAGGACTGGCCCACCCAGGAACCACCACAAATGATGACCTCATGAACTTCAGTGGTAAGGCAACCACATGCCTTCAATCACCACCCAGGGGCCCTAAGAACCAGCTCACTGCTAACACTGTCAGTGCCTATGCACAATCCCCAGGAGCCGAAGGACAAGCCCACCAAATATCACTGTCCCCAGCAAAGTCTTGTCGCTGACTCCGTGAACAACCTCACCTGAAGTCTCTTGGGAAATTGCAGACACTGCTAAAATTATTTACAGCCAAAGTAATCATATAGAGATAACCTAATGCAACCACCTGAACCAAAGCCAATACACTCTACCCAAATGACACTACAGATATGTCTACAGAAAAGTTTACCTAAAAAAGCTAATCCAGAAAATTGAAAGAAGAAACTACTAACCATATACACAGTCATCAATGTAGGGATGCAAGACACATGAAAAAGGAAACATAACACCTCCATAGAAACACAGTAATTCTCCAATAGCAGAGCCCCCAAAAGAAAATCTATGAAATACCTGAAAAAAAGTTAGATAATAATCTTTTTAAAAACTCAGTAGATACAGAAGAACACAGATAGAAAATATACATAAATCAGAAAAAAATTGGTTATCTAAATGAGAAATTAAACAAATAGAGTGTCATGAAAAAACAACTCAACAGAAATCCTAGAACTGAAGAATTCAATGTTTAAAATTAAAAAAATTGAAACCTTCAACAATTGACAAGATCAAGCAGGAGATAATTTTAGTACTTGAAGACAGGTTGTTGTTTTTTGTTTTTTTTTTTTTTAAATAACCCAGTCAGACAAAAGAAAAAAAAAGATTTTTAAAAAGGAATGAATAAACCTATATGACATGGGAAACCATCAAGTAAATTCATACTCACATTTTGTGAATTATAGAAAGAAATCAGTGTAGAAAAGGCATAGAAAACTTATTTAATAATGTAATAGTTGAAAACTTTCCAAATCTTATGAGAGAAATAGACATCAAGATCCAGAAAGGTCAAATGTCCCCAAAATACTCAACCCAAAAATGTCATCTCTGAGACACTTATCACTTAGACTGCCAAGAGTCAAAGACAAAGAAACTATTGTAAAAACAGCTAAAGGCATCAAGTTACATGTAAGGGAATCCCCTATAGACTAACAGCAGATTTCTGAGCAGAACCATTATAGGCCAAGACAGAAAAGGACAATTTAAGCAAGGTACTGAAACAAACAAAAAAAACCCCTACTGATTATTGTGTTAGCAAGGATGCAACAACAATCACAAAACTAAAAGTCAATATCCATGATTAGCATAGATGCAAAAATCCTCAACAAATACTAGGAATCTGAATCCAATGGTACATCAAATAAATAATACACTATGATCAAGTGGAATTTATCTCAGGTATGCAAGGATGGTTCAACATATGAAAAATCAATAAATGTGCTACATCACATCAACAGAATGATAGGTGAAAAGCAAATCACATGATCATCTCAAATCCAAAGAAGGCATCTGATAAAATTCAACTCCCTTCATAATAAAAACTCCTAAAAAAATTAAATATATAAAGATTATAGCTAAATACAATAAAGGCCATATATGAAAAACCCCCAGCCCAAATCACACTGAATGGAGAAAACCTAAAAGCCTTTTGTTAAGAACTAGAACAAGAAAATAATGTATACTTTTACCACTTTTCTTTAAGATAGAACTGGAATTTGTCACCAAAATAATTAGGCCACAAAAGGAAATACAATGTATCTAAATTAGCAAAGAGAAAGGGAAATTGCCCCTCTTTGCGGATGACATAATCTTACATATAAAAAACTAAAGACTCCTCAAAAAAACTCTAAGAAGAAAAATAATAGAAACTGGGGATTCCAAAAGAGGGGAAGTTGGGGCTGAAAAATTACCTATTGGGTACATTATTAACTAGTCAGATGATGGGTAAACTATAAACCCAAATCCCATCACTATGCAATATATATATATATATATATATATATATATATATGTAACAAACCTTCATATATACTTCCTGAATCTATAAAAAGATAAAATACCTTAGAGCTGCTAAACAAATTCAGACAAGCTACAGGATACAAAATCAACATGCAAAAATCAGTGATGCTTTCACAGAGCAACGAAATAGCTGAAAAAAAAGTCAGGAAAGCAATCCCATTTGCAATCAATACCTGCCAAAAAGGATAAAATACCTAAATGGTGTTGGAAAACTGGATATTTACAGGCAGAAGAATCAAAGTAGACCCCTATATCTCACCACAAAAGTCAACTCAAAATGAATTAAAAATTTAAACCTGAGACCTGAAATTACAAAACAACGATAAGAAAACATATTAGAAATGCTTCAGGACATCTGTCTAGGCAAAGATTTGAAAGATTTCAAAGGCACAGGCGACAAACGCAAAAACAGACAAATGGGACTATACCAAACTAAAAAGCTTCTGCAGAGCAAAAAAAGGAAGATTTACAGAGTAAAGAAATATAGCCTGTTGAATGAAAGAAAATATTTGCAAATTATTTACCTGACAAGGGAATAATGTCTAGAATATATATGGAACTCATACAACCTGACATCAAAAAATCTGATTAAAAACTGGAAAAGAATCTGAACAGACGTCTCAAAAGAAGACACACAAATAGCCAACAAATATATGAATGAATGCTCAATATCCCTACTTATCAGGAAAACATAATATCAAAACTGCAATGAGATATCATTTCACCCCAGTCAGAATGGCTATTATCAAAAAGACCAAAAACAACAAATGCTGGTGAGGATGAAGAGAAATGGGAACTTATGCACTGTTTGTGGGAATGTAAATTAGTACAGCCATTATGAAAAACAATATGGAGGTTCTTAAAAAAAGTAAAAATTTACCACCTGATACAGCAATCACACTAATGGATATTTATCAAAAAGCAAGGAAATCAAGTATGTGAAAGAGATACTTCTACTCTCATGTTTACTGCAGCATGATTCACAACATCCAAGAAATGGAATCAAAGTAAACATCCATAAACAGATGAATGGATAGAGAGAATGATGTGGTATATATACATAATTGATTGCTACTCAGACATAAAAAAAGAGAGAGAATTAAATCCAGTCACAGGCAACAACATGGATCAGCCTGGAGGACATTGTTATGTGAAATAAGTCAGAATGATAAATATGGCCTGTTCTCATGCATACTTAGTATCCATTTAAAAAAAAAAAGATGTCCTAGAAGTAGAGAGTAGAATTGTGGTTGCTAGAGGCTTAGAAGAGGCGTGGGTAGGGAAGGATGGAAAGAGGTTGGCTAATGAACACAAACTTAAAGCTAGATAACAGGAGTTAAGTTCTAGTCTTTATAGCACTGTAGTATAAATATGGTTGAATAGAATTTATTGTATATATTCAAAAAACTAGACGAGAAGGTTTTGAATATTCACAGTAAAAAGAAATGATAAGTATTAGAGATTATGGATATGCTAAATACCCTGATTCAATAATTACACATTGTATAAATGTATTGAAATATCAGTCTGTTTCTCATAAATAAGTACAATTATTGCATATCAACTAAAAATAAAAGAAAAAAGGTGAAGGTGAAATAAAGACTTTCTTGGGCAGTAAAAAAAAATTGTCTAATTTGTTGCCAGTAGCCCTGACACACAAGAAATGTTAAGTTTTTCAGAAAGAAAAAAAAATGATTATCAGTCAGAAACTAAGATCTTCTTAAATAAAGTATGTTAGAGAAGAAATAAAAGAAGGTAAAGTAAAAACTTTTCTTTTTCCTAATTTATCTAACAGTTTGTTCAAAATACAGCAACAACGTATATGATTATGTAGGCTTATATATATATATATATATTCTTCTGCATGTTTTTATAAAGTTAAATGAATTTCAGTAAGTATACACTGAGTAGAAGAGGGGAATTAGGATTATTTTCTCATATTACTTGTGAATATAGTGTTATTGGACTTCGTTTAGTTGATATGTTTATTAAAAACTCTAGGATGACCATTAAAAAATAAAAACAGGCTGGGTACAGTGGCTCATGTCTGTACGCCCAGCACTTTTGGAGGCTAAGGAGGACAGAACATGAGATCAGGAGATCGAGACCATCCTGGCTAACATAGTGAAACCCCATCTCTACTAAAAATACAAAAATCAGCTGGGCATGGTGACACATGCCTATAGTCCCAGCTTCTTGGGAGGCTGAGGAAGGAGAATCACTTGAACCCAGGAGGCATATGTTGCAGTGAGCCAAGGTCGTCCCACTGTACTCAAGACTGGGCAACAGAGCAAGACTCCATCTCAAAAAAAAAAAAATAAAAGTAAAAATTAAAAAAAAAAAAAAAAAACCAGAGGCATAACTGATATGCTATGACAAAAGAGAAATTCAAATTATATAAGTCGTTCAATTAGAAACACAAAAGGTAGAAGGGTGAGAGACAAAATAAGAACAAAGACCAAAGGCAACAAATAAAAAAGTTTAAAAATATGGTAAATATTAATTCAATTTTATCAATAATGATGTTGAATGTCAATGGTCTGAATACCCCAATTAAAAAACAGAGATTATCAGAGCAGATTAAAAAAATAAGATCCAACTGTATGTTTTCTACTGAAAAATCCACTTCAAATATAAAAATACTTACAGATAAAAGTGAAAGCACAAAGAAAGAAATGCCATGCTAACACGAATCAAAAGAAAGTGAGAGTAGCTGTATTAATTTCAGACAGATCAGATATCAAAGAAAGAAAGGTTATCAGGAATAAAGGGGCAATATATTATGATAAAGAAATGAATTTTTTAAGAATACACAACAGTCCTTAGCATGTATATACATAACAACAGAAAATTAAAATACATGAGGCAAAAAGTGATAGAAGTGCAACAAGTAATAGATGAAAGCCCTTTTATAGTTGGAAACAAACAATCCTCTATCATAAATGAACAAATCGCAAAGAAAAAAATCAATAAGGATATAGGTGAACTCAACAGCACCAATGACCAACTTGATATACTCTCATCTATTGATGATTTCATCCAATAAGACCAGAATACACATTTTTCTCAAACTAATATGGAATATTCACCAAAACTGACCACGTTCACACCTTACCACAAAATTATACACTGTTGGCTCTCAGACCATAATAAAATTAAACAAGAAATCAGTAACAGAAGAATAACAGAAGTATCCCCAAATACCTATAGATTAAACAACACACTTCTAAAAAACATATCAAAAATAAATCTCAAAATATATTTAGAAATATTTTTATGTAAACAATGATACCACAATTTATCAAATTTAAGAGAGGCAGTAAAAGTGGTGCTTAGAGGAAAATTTATAATATTGAATGCCTATTTTAGAAAAGAAGAAAGATTTAAAATCAATACTCTAAGCCTCCACCTTAGCAAACTAGAAATATGAGAGCAAATTAAATCCAAATTAAGCAGGAACAAAGAAATAATAAAAATTTGAGCAGAAATCAATGCAACTGAAAATAGGATATCTAAAGAGAAAACTGAATGAAACCAAAAGGTGATCCTTTGATAAAACCAATAGACCTCTCGCCAAGTTCACTGAAAACACAAATCACTAATATCAGAAACAAAGAGGAAACATCACTACAGATGTCAGACATTAAATGGATAAAAAAGGAATGTTATGAACAAGACATGGATCAAGAATTTGATAATCTTGATGGAATGAACCAATTCCTTAAAGACACAATCTACCAAAGTTAACAAAAGAAGAAATAGACAGTTTGAATCAATAATTAGCAAAGCCTTTAAATATATATTTAAAAATTCAAAAAGAGAAACTGATGTAAAGGAGATTTCATAATGTTTTTAATGTAATCAACCTAAAATTATAAGCCAAAACAATGATAATATGCAAAACTTATACTATGATAGTCATTTAACAACTGCAAACATTGTTTGAATTCTAAGTACTTTCAAGCCATTTTATGCTGTCGAAAGTTAACATATTCTGACAAAAATTAAAGAAGCAAAATCTCCTTTCCTGACAAACGGGCACCAGATAAATTTTCTAGTCTCAAATTACATTTCCAGCCAAAGAGTTTGGGCCTAATGCAAATTGAAAGGAAATTTCCATAAAAGTCTATTTAACTCTACAACTTTCCACCTTTTATCTTCATTAAAAGTGATTAATCTGCAATGTAATGACATGCTCAAAGGCAGGAAACTCTTAACAGAATTCTAAAAATGCATTCCAAATGATTAATATGCTCGTTAAATCATGATAATGGATTGAGATTAGTATGTGCCAGTAACAATTTCCATGAAAAGACAATTGCAAGGATAAAATACTCCACACAGATTAGCATTAAAAGGTGAACATGTGCAACTGATTTTGATGAGAGGGAACACAAACTAAACCCTACTAACTATAAACTCTAAACTGTTATCATCTCTAGCATCTTTCATTCTTTAAATTAGTAAACACAAATTATAAATATTGCACTCCATTACTGTTAGAAAATTATTTCATAAATTTAAAAATCTAAGAAAATTTGTTTTCTTTTTTATCATGTAAGTACCTAAGGTACAATTCTCAATTTTGCATCTTGACCCACAGAACCTAAAATATTTAATATACAGCCCTTCTTCTTTTTTTTTTTTTTTTTTTTGACACAGGGTCTTGTTCTATTGCCCAGGCTAGAGTTTAGTGGTGCGACCTTGGCTCACTGCAGCCTCCACCTCCCAGGTTCAAGTGATCCTCCTGCCTCAGCCTCCCAAGCAGCTGGACCATAGGTGTTCACCATCAGGCCCAGATAAATTTTTTGTATTTTTGTTAAAACGGGGTTTAACTGTTGCTCAGGCTGGTTTGAACATCTGAGCTCAAGCAATCCACCCACCTTGGCTTTCCAAAGTGCTGGGATTACAGGTGTGAGCCAGTGTACCTGGCCATCATACAGCCTTTTATAGAAGAAGTTTACTAAGCACTTTTTGGCAGGAACCAGTAAAACTACGAGGCATTATAGACAGCCAGTTAATATTGTAATTTCTGACACCTATATGAATATAGCATATGCCTATGACTTTTCAGAGAGGATGCAAATTGATTTATGATCTCCTCTACTGCTTTATATTTCTGGTGAAAGCATATTAAAACACAAATACTTTATGAAATCTTCAACCAACCCCACAAAGATTCTCCTTCCAATCCTAGCCAAAAGGGGTTCACTGGAGACCTACTATTAGGAGCCAAAACTAACATCCCTACACAGCAGTAATACAGAAAACCTTCCTCCTCACCTACCAGGGAAGCCAATTAAAACACCTGACTTCCACCTCAACCTTAGAGAAAGAGGTAGAGGTACTACTCTCTCAGAGGAAGCGTCAGAATGAGAAAGCTACAACAGATAATTTAAATAAAGAAGACATTATCATAAGATCCAAAATGTCCAGGTTTTATTTAAAAATAAGTTGTAATACAACCAACCAGGAAGATCTCAAACTGAATGAAAAAAGGCAACTGACAAGTGCCAAGACCGAGACAGCAGAGATGCTAGAGTTGCCTGCAAAATATTATAACCTTATCATGATAAAAGTTATTCAAAAAGGAATTATAAAAACACATGAAACAAATTTTATCAACAACAAAGAATCTTGGCCAAGAAGTAGGAGATACACAGGAAAATCAAATAGAAATTTTATATCTCAAAAACACAATAACTGAAATATAAAACTCAACAGATGTGTTCAATACTGGAATAAAGGATACATGCGAAAAAAATCAGTCAGCTAGGAGATAAAACACTGAAAGTTATCCAATCTGGAAAAGAGGAAGATAGTTTGAAAAAATAGTCCCCAAGAATTGTGAAACAATAACAAAAGAACTAAAGTTATTATCATCTGAGTATCAAAGAAGAGGAATAAAAAGATAGGCTGCATATTAAAAATAATAACTCAAAAACTTCCCAAATTTGGCAAAGGACAAAACATCCAGAGTCAAGAGTTTAAGAGACCTGAAAGAGGGTATAGTTAATAAAATCCACACCAAGATTTATGATGACCAAGTATTTGAAAACTAAAGATAAAGGAAATATGTTAAAAAGAGCAGGAGAGTAGGAAAGGCAATTCAAATGACAATAGGCAGAAACTAGGAAGGCTAGAAGGAAGTACTTTTTCTTTTTTAAGTGCAGGGGTACATGTGCAGGAAGTGCAGTTTACACAGGTAAATGTGTGTCACAGCAGTTTGTTGTAACAATTATTTCATTACCCAGGTATTAAGCCTAGTATCCATTAGTTATTCTTCCTGATACTGTCCCTCCTCCCACCTTCTATCCTCAAGTAGGCCCCAGTGTGTGTTCCTCTGTATGTGTCCTGTGTTCTCACCATTCAGCTCCCATTTCTAAGTTAGAACATGTAGTATTTGGTTTTCTTGCATTGTTCTTGCATTAGTTTGTTAAGGATAATAACCTCCAGCTCCATCCATGTCCCTGCAAAAGGCATATCTTCATTGTTTTTTGTGGCTGCATTACATTCTGTGGTGTATATGTATCACATTTTTAAATCCAGTCTATCACTGGTGACACTTGGGTTGATTCCATATCTTTGCTATTGACAACAGTACTGCAATAAACATATGTGTGCTTGTGTCCTTATAACAAAACAATTTACATTCCTTTGGGTGTATACCCAGTAATGGAATTGCTGGGTCAAATGGTATTTCTGATTTTAGGTCTTTGAGGAATCACCACACTATCTTCCACAATGGTTGAACTAATTTACACTCCCACCAACATTGTATAAGCCTTTCTTTTTATCCACAACCTCACAAGCATCTGTTATTTTTCAGCTTTTTAATAACAGTAGTCATTCTGACCAGTAGGATATGATATCTCATTGTGGTTTTGATTTGCATTTCTCTAATGATCAGTGACACTGAGCTTTTTCATATATGCTTGTTGGCTGCACGTAAGTCTTCTTTTGAGAAGTATCCATGTCCTTTGCACACTTTTTAATGGGGTGGTTTGTTTTTTCTTCTAAATTATTTAAGTTCCTTATAGATGCTGGAATTAGATCTTTGTCAGATGCATAGTTTGCAAAAGTTTTCTGCCATTGTGTAGGTTGTCTATTCACTCTGATGACAGTTTCTTTTGCTGTGCAGAAGCTCTTCAATTTACTTCGATCGAATTTGTCAATTTTGCTTTGGTTGCAATTGCTTTTGACATCCTTGTCATGAAACCTTTGCCCATGCCTATGTCCTGAATGGTGTTGCCTAGACTGTCTTCCAGGGTTTTTATAGTTTTGGGTTTTACATTTATGTCTTTAATCTACCTTAATTTTTGTATATGGTGTAAGGAAGGGTTCAGTTTCAATTTTCAGCCTATGGCTAGCCAGTTATCCCAGCACCATTTATTGAATAGGGAATCCTTTCCCCTTTACTTGTTTTTGTCATGTTTCCTGCAGATCAGATAGTTGTACATGTGTGGTCTTATTTCTGGATTCTCTATTCTGTTCCTTTGGTTATATGTCTATTCTTATACCACTACTATGTTGTTTTGCTCACTGTAACCCCATAGTATAGTTTGTAGTTGGGTGTGATGCCTCAAGCTTTATTCTTTTTGCTTAGGATTACCTTGGCTATTTGGGCTCTTTCATGGTTTACCATGAATTTTTAAATAGTTTTCTCTAGTTCTGTGAATGGCAGTTTACAAAACTAGATGTCAATGGTAGTTTAATGAGAATAGCATTGAATTTATAAATTGCTTTGGGCATATGGCCATTTTACTGATACTGATTCTTCCTACCAATGAGCATGGAATGTTTTTCCATGTGTTTGTGTAATCTCTGATTTCTTTGAGCAGTGATTTGTAGTTCTCCTTGTAGAGGTCTTTCACTTTGCTGTTAGTTTTATTCCTAGGTATCTTATTCTTTTTGTGGCAACAGAAAAGGGGAGTTCTTTTGATCTTGCTCTCATCTCAAGTGTTGTTCATGTATAGGAATGCCAGAGATTTTTGCACATTGATTTGGTATCCTGAGACTTTGCTAAAGTTGCTCATCAGCTTACGAAGCTTTTGGGCAGAGATGACTGGGGTTTTCTAGATATAGAATCATGCCATCTGGAAACAGGGATAGGTTGAATTCCTCTCTTCCTATTTGAATGCCCTTTATTTCTTTCTCTTGCCTAATTGTTCTGGCCAGAAATTCCAACACGATGTTGAATAGGAGTGGTGAGAGAGGGCATCCTTGTCTTGTGCTCGTTCTCAAGGAAAATGCTTCCAGCATTTACCCTTCAGTATGATGTTGGCTGTGAGTTTGTCCTACATGGCTCTTATTAGTTTGAGGTATATTCCTTCAATATCTAGCTTATTCAGAGTTTTTAAAATAAAGGGATGTTGAATTTTATCAAAAATCTTTTCTGAATCTATTGAGATAATCATGTGGTTTTGGTCTTTAGTTCTGTTTATGTGATGAATCACATCTATTGATTTGTGATGATGAACCAAGTTTGCAACCCAGGGATAAAATCTATTTAATTTCAGTGGATAAGCTTTTCAATGTGTTGCTGGATTCAGTTTGCTAGTATTTTGCAGAGGATTTTTGCCTCAATGTTCATCAAGGATATTGGCCTGCAGTTTTCTTTCGTTGTTGTATCTCTGTGAAGTTTTGGTATTAGGATGATGCTGGCCTCATAGAATGAGTTAGGGAGGAGTTCCTCCTCCTCAATTTGTTGGAATACTTTCAATAGGACTGGTACCAGCTCTTCTTTGTACATTTGGTAGAATAAAGCTGTGAAGCTGTCTGGTCCTGGGCTTTGATTTTGGTTGGCAGGCTATTAATTGCTGTCTCAATTTCAGAGCTTATTATTGGTCTGTTCAGTGATTCAATTTCTTCCTGGTTCACTTGTGGTAGGGTTTATGTGTCCAGGAAGTTGTCCATTTATTCTAGATTTTCTAGTTGATGTGGATAGAGGTGTTTATAATATTCTCTGATGGCTGTATTTCTGTGGGGTCACTGGTAACATTCCCCTTATCATTTCTGATTGTGTTTATTTGAATCTTCTCTCTTTTCTTCTTTATTAGTCTATCTGGTGGCCTATTAATCTTTTCAAAAAACCAACTCCTGGATTCACTGGTTTTTTTTTTTTTATTTTATTTTTTTTGAGACGGAGTTTCGCTCTTGTTACCCAGGATGGAGTGCAAAGGCACAATCTCGGCTCACCACAACCTCTGCCTCCTGGGTTCAAGCAATTCTCCTGCCTCAGCCTCCCAGGTAGCTGGGACTACAGGTGTGCACCACCATGCCCAGCTAATTTTTGTATTTTTAGTAGAGACGGGGTTTCACCATGTTGACCAGGATGGTCTCGATCTCTTGACCTCATGATCCACCTGCCTCGGCCTCCCAAAGTGCTGGGATTATAGGCGTGAGCCACTGCGCCCGGCCTCACTAATGTTGTTAATGGTTTATCTTGTCTCTATCTCCTGCAGTTCAGCTCTGATTGTGGTTATTTCTTGTCTTCTGCTAGCTTTGGGATTTGTTTGCTCTTGGTTCTCTAGTTCTTTTTGTTGTGACATTAGGTTGTTCACTTGAGATCTTGCTAGTTTTTTGATGTGGGTATTTACTGCTATAAATTTCCATCTTAACTCTGCCTTAGCTGTGTCCCAGAGAATCAGTTACATTGTATCTTTGTTCTCATTAGTTTGAAAGAACTTGATTTCTGTCTTAATTTCATTATTTACCCCAAAGTCATTCAGAGGCAGGTTATATAATATCCATGTAATTGCATGGTTTTGAGTGAATTTTTTCAGACTTGAGTTCTAATTTGATTGTGCTCTGGTCCAAGAGACAGTTTGTTACGATTTCAGTTCTTTTGTATTTGCTGAGGAGTGTTTTACTCCTGTTTATGTGATCTTTTTTAGAGTAACTATCATGTGGTGATGAGAAGAATGTAGAGTCTTGTTTTTGGGTGGAGAGTTCGATAGATATCTATCAGGTACATTTAATACAGAGCTGAGTTCAGATCCTGAATATCTTTATTTTCTGTTTTGATCTGTCTAATATTGTCAGTGGAATGTTAAAGTCTCCCACTATTATTGTGTGGGAGTCTAAATCTCTAATAAGTTGCTTTATGAATCTGGGTACTCTAGTGTTGGGTGCATATATATTTTTGATAGTTAGTTCGTCTTGTTGAATTGAACCCTTTACCATTATGTAATACCCTTCTTTGTCTTTTTTGATTTTTGTTGGTTAAAGTCTGTTTTGTCACAAACCAGGATTGCAATCTCTGCTTTTATGTTTTCCATTTTGCTATGTAAATTTTCCTCCTTCCCTTTATTTTGAGCCTATGTGTGCCACTGCATGTGAGATGGGTCTCTTGAGGACAGCAGATCATTGAGTCTTCTTTCTTTACCCAGTTGGTCTCCTTGTGCCTTGTAACTGGGGCATTTTTCCCATTTACATTTAAGGTTAATATTGTTACATGTGGATTTGATCCTGTCATTATGATTCTAGCTGGTTATTTTGCAGACTTGTTTAAAATAACTTGCAGTTGCTTTATAGTGTCATTGGTCTGGGTACTCCAGTGTGCTTTTGTAGTGGTTGGCAATGGTTTTTCCTTTCCATATTTAATGCTTCTTTCAGGAGCTATTGCAAGGCAGGTGGTAGTAACAAATTCCCTCAGCATTTGCTTGTCTGGAAAATATCTTATTTCTCCTTTGCTTATGAAGCTTAGATTGGCCAGATATGAAATTCTGGGTTGGAACTTCTTTTTTTTTCAGAATGTTGAATATTGGTCCCCAATTTCTTCTGGCATGTAGGGTTTCTACTGAGAGATCCGCTGTTAGTCGGATGGGCTTCCCTTTGTAAGTTGCCTGGCTTTTCTCTCTGGCTGTCCTTAACATTTTTTATTTCATTTTGACCTTGCAGAATCTGATTATGTGTCTTGGGGATGATCTTCTTGTGGAATATCTTACAGGGATTCTCCCATTTCCTGAAATGAATGTTGGTCTATCTAGCTAGGTTGGGGAAGTCCTCATGGATAATATCCTGAGATACATTTTCCAAGTTGGTTCTACTCTTATCTCTTTGAGATATACCAATCAGTGAGAAATTCATTCTCTTTACATAATCTCATATTTCTCAGAGATTTTGTTCATTCTTTTTCATTCTTTCTTCTCTGTTCCTGTATGTGTATCTTATTTCAGAAAGACAGTCTTCAAGCTCTGGGATTATTTCCTCTACTTGGTCTATTCTCTTATTAATACTTGAAATTACATTATGAACTTCTTATATTGTGTTTTTCAGCTCTATCAGGTTGGTTATGTAATTCTCCATACTGGCTATTTTACCTTGTCAGCTGCTGAAATGTTTTATCATGATTTTTAGCTTCCTTGCGTTAAGTTAGAAGGTACACCTATAGCTTAGTGAAGATCAATTTTACCCATATTCTGAAGGTGGTTTCTGTCATTTCAGCCATCTCAGCCTCTGCCGAGCTCAGAACCCTTGCTGGAGAGATGATGCAGTCATCTGGACAGAAGAGGGTACTGTGGCTTTTTGAATTTTCAGCATTCTTGTGCTGATTCTTTCTCATCTTTGTGGGCTCATCTGCCTTCAATCTTTGAGAATATAAAACTACAAATGTTTTAGGAAAAATAGGAGAAAATCTTCTGGAGTAGTGCTAGACAAGGAATTTTTATATTTGACACAAAAAGCACCATCCATAAAAGGAAATATAAACTGTACTTCATCAAAATTTAAAATTTAAAACTCACTGTGTGAAAAACCTTGGTAAGAAAGTGAAAGAAGAAGCTATGAATCAACAACATTTTGCAAACAATGTATCCAAGAAAATACTGGCAGGCAGAAAATATAAAGAACCCTCAAAAGGAACAACCACCACCACCATCAAAAAAAAGCAGAAAATGAGCAAAAGGCATAAAGAGACATTTCATTCAAGAGGATTTGCAGACAGAAAATACATTCAACATCTTAGGCATTAGAAAAATGTAAATTAAAACCATAATAAGAATAAGGGCGTTGGCTAATGCCTGTAATTCCAGAACTTTGGGAGGCTGAGGCAGGTAAATCACTTTAGGCCAGGAGTTTGAGACCAGAGATGCTGAAACCTCATCTCTACTAAAAATAAAAAAATTAGATGGGTGTGGTGGTGCACGCCTGTAATCCCACCTACTTGGGAGGCTGAGTCACATGCACCGTTGCACTCCAGTCTGGGTGACAGAGCAAGACTGTCTCAAAAAAAAACAAAAACAAACAAAAAAATTGTAATGAGATATCATCACACATCTATAACAATAGCTAATTTTAAAAAATATTTACTAAAAATTCTGGTGAAGATGGAAACAAATGGATCATTCATACTTTGCTGGTTAGAATGCATAATTTTATAGTCATTTTGCATACATTTTAGCAATTATTTTAAAAATTAAATAGGCAATTACCATGCAACTCTGCTACTGCATCCCTGGACATTTATCCCAGAGAAAAGAAAACTGTGTTAATACCCAAAACCTATATAGAGGTTTACAGTAGTTTTTTATTTACCCACAATCGGAAGCAACCTAGATTTCCCTTAATCAGGGAATGTTAAGACAGACTGCAGCACATCCATAGCATGGAATACTTCTCTGTCATACAATGTGGCCAATACCTGATATACAATATGGATTAATCTCTAGATAATTATGCAGACGGAAAAAAAGACAAACCCCAAAAATTACATGTGGTGTTATTCCAACTTATATAAGTTTTTGATACAACAATATTATAGAAATGAAGAACAAATCAGTGTTTACAAAGAGTCCAGGAGGGAGACAGTGAAAGGGAAGTGGGTATTTTAAAAATACACAAAATGAGAGATCCTGTGTTGATGGAAATGTCCTATATCTTCACTGGGTCAATATTGAACTCCTAATTGTGACAGTGTACTGCTTTATAAAATAATACCATTTAAGGAAACTGGATAGAGGGTACAGAGGATCTCTCTTTAGAAAATCTTTTCACTACGTGTAATTCTACAACTATCTAAAAAGCTTAATTTAAAAATCAATTATATTTTTATATACCAGGAACACATAATCGGAAAATAAAATTTAGAAAGATAGAATGACTATGGAACAAGATGGCTGACTAAAGGCAACCAGAAAGTCCCTCTCCTACTTTACTGGAACCCAAAATATCCAGTAAACCATCACACTTTCCTTTTAGAGAAAACACTGAAAGTTGGTAGCAAGGCACCACACACACTGACGTAGAAGAGGGAGGGTGCTGGGAACCCTGCATAATGTTGCCGAGCACCAGGACAAGCTCCCAGCCCTAAACAGTTCTTCAGAAAGGTGTGAGTGAAGGAACTGCAGAGAAACACAGTGGGATCCTAGCTACCTCTGGGACCCCATGACCCCCACAGACATCTGAATTGACAGGAAGAACTGCCCAGACAATAGGCAGAGGCAGAGGTCAAGCCTGCACGGAATACAGAAGGTTTTGAGTATGGGGCAGCTGCGGCAAAATATAACCACAGGCACCCTTCCCCAAAGACTTCATATAGCTCTGAGTGGCTCTGGGAGAAAGGAGGGCTGCGTTTCTTGCAGGATAGGAGTCTGATCTGTCTGTGCTCCTCTGCTTGCCAGCCCCTTACAAGGCCCCTGCATGACCACAACTGCCCCTCCTAATTACTTTGCTGGAAGCCTGGGAAATGCAGACTGTTAGGCCAAGAATGTTACACTATAAAGGACTGAATAGGTCTCAGCCAATATGGGCAAGTAATATTAACATATAGCTTTAGAATCTTAAAACAAAAGTAAATTCATAATTTGCAGGATAGCCAAATCCCTAGTTTAAAAACAAAAAAAAACCCACAAAAAACAAAAGAAGCATTAGCACTTAACGTTTCTTTATTGTGTCACAGAAAAAAATTTCTGTAGCAGATTCTGAACATGCGGTAGATTACACAGCATGATATATATATGGAATATCATATCAAATATATATATGACATACACATTTATTTGTACACACATTTGCTTAAATTGCATTAAGTTCTGTAATTTTACTGAATAATAAATTTCCTCCTTTTCTATATTGACACAAGATGCATAAACGCTTCTCAAAAGGGAAATGAAGTGAATATTTTGCAAATGTCTTTACTATTCATCACTCTATCTCCCTAGTATCAATCACAATGTCTGGCATATGATAGGCATTTAATAAATATTTGTTGAAAGAGTTAATAAATGTATCCCATTATAGGCCCCTCTCTATATTTTGAAAGACTTGTTGTTTTGAAAGAATGCAAATAAAGATGGGTTTCATTTTTCAGCATTCTCCAACCTTTTTGGCACCAGGGACTAGTTTCGTGTAAGACAATATTTCCATGAACCAGGGGTGGGGGAGTGGTTTCAGGATGATTCAAGCACATTATATTTATTGTGTACCTTATTTCTATTATTATATTATGAAATAATTATACAACTCACCATAATGTAGAATCAGTGAGATCCCTAAGCTTGTTTTCCTGCAACTAGATGGTCCCATCTGGTGGTGATGGGAGACACTGACACCCAAAGTGTGTTGCTTATAATCTGCTCCGCAATCTCATTTTGGTTGCTGTCACTGCAGGAAGCCCTGCTTCACAAAAACAGGATGTTGGAAATAGAAGTAGGCTTTTTAGTGCTTTTGTGGCAATCTCAGGATATTCCACCTTGACTTTAATCTAGAGCATATGGAAATTTGAAGTTGTCTCAAACATACTTTTAAGGTTACCAAACTTTGCGATCTCAAGCAGTTGATCCTATTCTAGCAAAGACAAAGGCAATTCACCTGGCTTATTCAGAAATCGGTCACCAATCCATTCCTTTTAGTTCAGGGGTCTTTTGTGGTTGGAAGGTAATACTCTTTTCAAAGCGGAGATAGGTGATCATAAACTAGCTGGGAGAAAGGCGGTCCTGGCTCAGTCTCTCAAAATCTCTGCTAATGTTTGAAACATATCAGAAATCCCAATGTTCATTCATTGCCCACATAATTCCAGTTTTGGTTTTGAATGCAGCCACTTCATCTGCCAACTTGAACACGTTGTTGTTCTCCTCTGAAATGACAGATCAAGTTCTTTGAGCAGATTAATAGGTCACACAAGTAAGCAAGTTTTGGGACCCATTCTGTGTCACTGAAATGTGCTGCCAGTGGTGATCGTTTTTCTAAAAGAAAAGAACTTTTCTCCTAAAAGAAATCTCTGAAACGGCTCCTGAAAATCAAACTCTGGCCAGTGATCTACCATTAGAAAGCCATCTCAATCCTGTGTATAAGAGAAGACGTGTGTGCTCTGCATCCATCCATCTCCTCACAGAGATGCGCAAACAGATGTGAGTTAAGGGCATGTACTTTAATGTGGTTGATAATTTTAAGCACATCCTGTAAAATACTCTTAAGTTCAGAAGACATTTTTCGGCCTGCCAGGATTTCTCCATGGATGACACAGTGTGTAGACTCACATTCAGAAGCAACCTCTTTGACTCAAGTAGTGAAACCAAAAAGTTGTCAAGTAATGGTAGCTGCTCCATCTGTGCATGTGCTGACAGAAAATGATCAATTCAGTTTTCCTGCTATATAATCATTCAAAGACTTGAATAGCTCTGCAGCTGTGGTGTTGGTTGGCAACAAAAGTGCACATAACATATCCTCATGTACATCCTCCTGAAAAATATATCACACAAAAACAAGCATTGTTGCCTTGTTGTTGTCAACACTGGTAGACTCATCAACCTGAATTGCATACCATAGTGACTCATTAATCCTAACAGTTGTGCCTCCATGCCCTCTGCTATTTCATTGATTCGTCTAGTTAGGGTACTAGCTGAAAGGGGAACATATGTCACCTTTTGAATTGCAGCCTCTCCTAAAAGTTCATGAAATATGTCCTTAGCAGCAGGGAGGACCAACTCTTCACATAAAGGGCTTCTTAGCTTTAGCAATGCACTTAGTCCCTAAGAATGATGGTTTCGGCAGGGCGCGGTGGCTCAAGCCTGTAATCCCAGCACTTTGGGAGGCTGAGGCGGGTGGATCACGAGGTCAAGAGATCGAGACCATCCTGGTCAACATGGTGAAACCCCGTCTCTCCTAAAAATACAAAAAATTAGCTGGGCATGGTGGTGCGTGCCTGTAATCCCAGCTACTCAGGAGGCTGAGGCAGGAGAATTGCCTGAACCCAGGAGGCGGAGGTTGCGGTGAGCCGAGATTGCGCCATTGCACTCCAGCCTGGGTAACATGAGTGAAACTCCGTATCAAAAAAAAAAAAAAAAGAATGATGGTTTCGGTGGAGACACATCTGATGAAGTAGTGGTGTTTACTAATTGCTTCTGTTCTTCGTGTTCACGTTCTTTTAAAAAACAAAAAACATACAAATAAAAACTCCAAAGTCTTGTCTTTTAATGCAGGGTGTGTGGTCTCCATGTGCTGAAGCAGTTTTGAAGGTTTCATAGCTTTGGATAGCCAGTCACCACATATTATACAAACCAGGCTCAGAGAATGTGAATCACCTATTGCAATGAACCCATAACTTATTCAGGACTCTTGGTATTTTCTTTTAAATGCAGCTTTCTTTTTTGTTGGCAGTTTTAGAGTCTTCTGCTGTCTCATCACTGGGTCTTTCTCCCTTTTCAAAGAAGCTCTCCAGTGATGTTTGTTTTTTACTCATTTTGGGTAGGGTTAGCTTGTGGATTTACCAAAACTGTGATTGAGACAAATGTGTAGTGCAGGAATGAGGCGCAGATGAAAGTGGTAAATAAAATAACAGGCCACACATGAACTAAAATAAGTGTCAGATTATAACTTAAAGCCTACCACCATATGCAGCTGTACAATTGAAGCTCATCATGTCACTTGCCACTATAAAGCCTGACATCAGATGCAGCTTGTCACCCGCCGCTCACTGATTGGGTTATGAAATCAGTCTGCAAGCAATTGATTTATTATGGTCTCTATGCAGTCAAACCTCTCTGCTAATGTTAATCTGTATTTGCAGCTGCTCCCAAGCACTAGTATCATTGCCTCAGCTCCACTTCAGATCATCAGGCATTACGCTCTCATAAGAAATGCGCAACCTAGATCTCTCCATGTGTGCAGTTCACAACAGGGTTCATGCTCTAATGAGAATCTAATGCTGCTACTGCTGATCTAACAGGAGGCAGAGCTCAGGTGGTAATGTGAGCAATGGGGAGTGGCTATAAATACCAACGAAGCTTCATTTGCTCATCTGCCACTCACCTCTTACTGTGCAGCCCAGTTCTTGACAGGCCACAGACTGCTACTGGTCCATGGTCTGGGGGTTGGGGACCCCTGATTTTTATATTAGCTGTATTACCAAATATATTATCATTGTAAAGTTTTGTTTGTGAAGTAAAGTAAGTAACTGTAAAGTAAGTAAGTACATTGCAAAGTAAGTTTGTTTGATAAGATCAAACAAAACCCTCTAAATCAGAACAGTTATCCCTCAATCTCTGGGTTTGTCTTAGTATTTGGAATTTCTCCTGAGTCTCTACTGGTGAACATTAACTTATCAGTTACGTAACAGGTAACATTAAAGCATTTTATGTGATGAGTAACTAAAATCATGAGACTTTATTTTTAAAGCCCCACTTTAATGGTTTTCATTTATTTTGGTATTTAATCACCTTCTACCTTATATTATTTATTTTTTGAGTGTTTCCTATACAGTGCATTGCTTAACAGGGATGTGTTCTCAGAAATGGGACATTAGGCAATTTGATCCTTTTACGAACATCACATTCTAAATCTTACACAAATCTAAATAGTATAGCCTACTACACACCTAGGCTATATGATATAGCCTATTGATTCCAGGCTACAAACCTGTAGAAGATGTTACTGTATGCAACCGTAACACAGTGGTAAATATCTGTGTATCTAAATATAAAAAAATACAGTAAATATACTGTATTATAATCTTATACAGCCAGCTTTGTATATGTGATCTATCACTGATTGAAACACACAGCGCATGACTGTAAATTACCATTGGCAGTATTTTCTTATAATCAGCACAAACAAAAACTTTATATAAATAAAATGCATAATTATATTTTTACTAGTGCAAAGAAATCCATAAGGACTCATATATGTACAATAATTTCTAGTAATATTCAGGGCTTCTTTGACTAACATTATTTCATATTTTCAAGAGCAAATATTATAATCTTTATAAATAAAATTTTTTTCCTGATTATGTGTCTTTAAAAAAAGAAACACCTACCCCACTGGTCACAGTAGCTTGTGCCTATAATCCCAGCTACTTAGGAGGCTGAGGTGGGAGGATCGCTTGATCCCAGGAGTTCAAGGCTGCAGTGAGCTATGATCAGCCATTTCACTCCAGCCAGGGCTACAGAGCAAGACCCTGTCTCTAAAAACTGTGTCTCCTAACATGAAGAATGATTATCAGTAAAGATTCCTTTAAGGGAAATAACCATGAATCACAGAAATCCTAGATTTTCTCCAAAGGAGTCTACTCCCCTCATTCATTTTGCATTTCGTAAACTAGAGTTAAAGTACTACAGAAAATCTCCAAGTGAACATAGTTAAAAACCCTTTGCTCCATAAAATACAGTCATTTCCAATTACTTACAATCATACAACTTATCTCCAAAACACAATTTAGTTATCTGATTAAAAAATCAACTGATTTATATACATAACATTCAACTGTAATTCCTAGCTTCCTGATACCACATTATAAATAGCTCCACTGTGGTGTAACTGAGAAAATACAGGTAATAGATTGCACTTGCCAGTGGATCTTAAAATCAGTCCAGCAATCTGTTTTAATATTCGAATATTTTTTAAAACACTTCATTTATTTTCCATTTCATATGCACATACATATTTCATAAAATACAGTAGTCTCCCTTATCTGTGATTTCTCTTTACAGAGTTTCAGTTACTTATGGTCAACTGAGGCCCAAAAACAGGTGAGTACAGTATAATATAATATTATGAGAGAGGGTGAAAGAGAGCACAGTCCCATAACCTTTATTTTATAATAATTATTCTATTTTCTTATTAGTTATTGTTAATCACATACTGTGCCTTACTTATAAGTTAAATTTTATCATAGGTACATATCGAAATGAGAAAAGAATGTATATACAGGGTTCAGTAACATCTGTGATTTCAGGGATCGACTAGGGTTCTTGGAACGTATCCCTTGCAGAAAAGAAGTGACTATTGTATTTTGAGTTGCTATATAATCAATAATAAACAACTCACTGCTATTTAGTCTTATAAAATTTACACGTCCTTAATACAATGAAAGAAGCACACCTAACTGTGAGAATCATGTGAGCATTTACTATACATTTTTAAATCTTTTTTTTAAAGTATTTTAAATTTTATCTTAAGCATACTAGATGGCTTTAAAGGGCTGGCATGATCTGATTTATGTATTTTTAATTCTACCTATACAATTTATTTTTAAAATTTTTAAAAATGTGGCTTGGTGTGGTGGCTTATGCCTATAATCCCAGAACTCCGAGGGGGCAAGGAGGGAAGATGACCTGAGAACAGGAATTCAAGACTAGCCTGGGCAATATATTGAGACCCTAACTTTAAAGAAAATACTACAAAAAAAATTAGCGAGGTATGGTGGCATGTGCTTATGGTCCCAGTTGCTTGGGAGGCTGAGGAAGGAAGATTTCTTGAGCCTGGGAGGTTAAGGCTACAGTGAGCCATGACAGAGCCGCTGCACTCCAGCCTGGGTGGCAGAGTGAGACCTTGTCTCTGTAAAAATAAAATTTTAAAAATAATAATTGTGGTAAAATATACACAAAATAAAATTAACCACCTTAATCCCTCTTAAGAATATAGATCGATACTGTTAAATATAATTACTCTGTTGTGCAACCAAATACCATCTTGCAAAACTGATACTCTATACCCATTAAACAACAACTTCCTATTTTTTCCTCCATTGAACCTCTGGCAACCACCATTCTACATCTTGTTTTTATAAATTTGACAACAATAAATATCCGATGTAAGTGGAATTGTACAATATTTGTCTTCTTCTGGCTGGCTTATTTCATTTAGCATAATGCCCTCAGGATATAATACATCCATGTTGTAGCACAGGTCAGGAATTCTTTTTTAAGGTTGAATAATAATTGAGAGAGAGAGAGAGAGAGAGAGAGAGGGAGAGAGAGAGAGAGAGAGAGAGAGAGTGTGTGTGTGTGTGTGTGTGTGTGTGTGTGTGTGTGTATTCATCCCTTCTACCTTTTGGTTATTCTGAATAATGCTGCTATGAACATGGGCATATCAATATCTCTTTGAGACACTACCTTCAATTCTTGAAACTGTAGAGTCATATTTTAATTCTATTTTTAACTTTTTGAGGAACCATTATACTGTTTTTCATAGTGGCCATACCATTTTACATCCCCACCAACAATACACAAGGGTTCCAATTTCTCTATATCCTCACCAACGCTTGTTATTTCAGGATTCTTCTTGTTTTGTTTTCTTTTTTTTACAGCAGCCATTCTTATGTGTGTGAGGTAATATCTCACTGCGATTTTAATTTGCATTTGCCTAATGATTAGGGATGTTGAGCATCTTTTCATATACTTCCTGGCCATTGTATATCTTCTTCGCATAACATAAATGTCTATTCAAGTTCCCGTCCAATTTTTATCTAGTTTTTTGTTGTTGTTGTTGAATTGTTTTTAATCTTTTATAACTAAGTTATTACCCTTTAAATGATGAGATTTTAATCATAGGTAAAGTTGTTGGTTGGTTGGTTTTCAAATCATATGAGAAGTAACCTGGAGCAATGGGAAAAGCATTGTATCAGAGAACAGACAATGTGGTTTCAAATGATAATTATATGGCATATTTGTAGAATGACTCTGTACATACATTTAAACCTCTTTGGTCTTCAGGCCCCTCATAAATACAATGGCACAATTATATCTCCCCTATCAGAGGACTGATCTGAGTATCAAATGAGACACATAATTGTAAAACATTATAAAATGAAATTGTTATAAATAAATGCTGCATACAAAATCAGTTTAAATAGCTTTCAAAAAAATTTTGTTTTTTTTCTTTTTTAAGACAGAGTCTTACTCTGTCACCCAGGCTGCAGTGCAATGGCATGATCTTGGTTCACTGCAAACTTCACCTCCTGGTTCATGCAATTCTCCTGCCTCAGCCTCCCAAGTAACTAGGATTACAGGCGTCTGCCACCACGTCCAGTTAGTTTTTTGTAGTTTTAGTAGAGACAGGGTTTCACTATGTTGATCAGGCTAGTTTTGAACTCCCAACCTCAGGTGATCCACCCTCCTCAGCCTCCCAAAGTGCTAGGATTATAGGCATTAGCCACGACACCCAGCCCAAAATTTTAAATAAAGATGTACCTACCAACCTGGAGACAGGCTGAGATGTTATTGTGATGTATTATAAGCAAAGCAGAAAAACTCATCTGGATAAATATAATTAGATAAATATCTGTTAGATTATTTCCATTCCTATAATTCTTATGAACATTATTTTCTATTTTTCATTTGCTTGATAGGTTTTTAAGTACCATGTTTTCCAGGTAATGCTTGCTTCCAGAATACTTTTATGAAGTTTCTAAATATTCAGGAATTTCCAAGGAGCAACTAAAAATTTCCAAGTGCAATTTAAAAATGCACTTGATTACATACTAATATACTACTGCAAAAAGCTATAGAACAATCTGTCATATTCCCTTAGGATGGCCCATGAATTACCTTTCCCTATATTTCAGGAAAGAAAAGATAAATATAAACAGACTTCCAAATATGAAATAGTATGGCAAACAATATTTACATGTCTTACTACAAAATTTAAATTATTTTAAATATACAATTATAAAAAAATTTTACCCAAAAATTATTACTATTTAAATATAATCATTAGCTTCTTCAAAACTTTGAAAAACTTATGAAAATCCTACATTTGTTTACTTAATGACTGAATTTTAATTTTGAAAATCTCCTTATCTATCTTTTACTGGCACAGTGGTTAAGGACAAAGACCAGACAATCTGGATTTAATGCTGGCACACACATTTAATAGATGTGTGACCTGAAGCAAGTAAGTTAACCTCTGGTCAGAGACTTTCTTTCTCATGTTTAAAATGAAGCTGAAAATCACACCTCTCTCAGAGTTGTTTCATACATTAAATAAGTCAATAAATATGAAGTGCTTAAAATACGAATTGACATGTTGTAACCATTTCCTGCTGTTATTTCTATAACTATGTTTATTACTATTATTCCTACTTTGACTTTGTGATAAATTCCCTTAAAAGGATAAAAGCAAAAGTGAAACATCTTTGGTGGTGGGTGGCACAGTTAAAGGTTTATCTAATTTCATCAAGGCAATCAGAAAAGATACTAATGTGGGTAGAGAATAAAATTAGTCTTAGAAAGCATCATCAGTATCTAAAAAAGTATACTAAACCACTAGTTCACGTTGTAATTTAGACAGACTTAGAGAAATTTGAGAAGGAGGATGTCTGCAGTATACAGACTGTTTATAATCTTAAAATATACTTGTAATTACTTGTTCCCAAACTCAAGTTTAACCCAAAGTGTTCTGTGAATTTCACAGAAGTAATCCCGAATCTAAATAATTAAATAGAGAAATTCAAATGTCAACAAAGGACAGGCAGCTTTAGAAGTAAGCTCCAATTAATAGACAAGAAAGTAAAAAACTAATTAATTGAAAGACGTAACATAAAGCCCCCAAAGAATTAAGTCATCACTTGCAAATAAATTTCAGTTGGTTGCCTTTGATTATGCATGTACTTTTACTATCTACCTGGTTGCCACAGGTACAAGACTCAAGTAAAGGTGTACATAACCAGTATTATTAAACTGATCGGAGTAAAACAGGAAATTAACTATAGTTATTATCTACATAAGAAAAATAATAAAAATAGTAAAATCACCAATTCCTCAAATACAAATAGGGCTTTAAAGCAGTGTCTAAATCTTTGTTTTTTTAAAAAAATAAAACTCGCCTCATACTTTCTCCCAGTCATTGATCTACCCACAACAGAAGGAAATACTGACTCTAATGCTATACATTAATTTTGTCTGTTTCTGAACTTTATAAAAATGAATCATACCACTGGCAATCCTTTTGCACCTGATTCTTTTGCAGAACATTAAGTTTATGAGATTCATCTATGTTTAACTATATGCTGTTCATTCTCATTGTATAGTATGCCACTCTATGAATATACTATGATTTAGTTATCCATTCTACTATAAATAAACGTTTGGATTGTTTCCAGTTTAGGCCATCACAAATAGTATTACTATCAACATTCCTGCACATGTCCTTTGGTAAACTTAAACAAACTTTCCTGATATATACCTACAACTGAAATTCCTGGATCACAAATAACACATATGTTCAGATTTAGTAAACACTTCCAACTTCCCAAAGTGGGAGTATCAATCTGTGTATCAGATATCCAACTATACAACTTCCTTATGAACCCTTGGAAATGGCATCTTTTTTATTTAGCCACTCTGGTGTGTGTAGAAATATTTTGTTGTGGTTTTTGGTTCCCATTTCTCTAATGATTTTTTATGTTAAGTATCTTTTCATGTTCATATTGGCCATACACTATTTGTGAAGTGCCTTTTCGAGTCTTTTATTCATTTTTAAAATTGGGTTATTGAATCTGAGTCCTTTGTTGGATATATGTATTGCAAATATCTTCTTTTATTCTATGATTTGCCTTTCCGTTTTAAGATTATTTTTTCTAAAGTTCTTGTTTTTAATGTGATCTAATTTATCAATTTTTCCTATTATTATTTAAGAAATCCCTGCCTAACCCAAGATCATGAAGATATTCTCCCATGTTTCTATCTAAAAGCTTTTTTTTTTAAATCTTTCATAGTTGGATCTATGATGTACCCTAAAATGGATGTTTATATATGTCAATAATCATATTTTCTATAAGGATATTGAATGCAAATAAAATTCTTTTCTCCACCATATGGAAAAAAATCAGTCATAAATCAGATAGTAGGAATCTGTTCCTGGATGTAATAGTTTTCTTTTACTTTTGTAACAAATTAGCACAAACTTTGCAGCTCAAAACAACACAAATTTACTATTCACAATTTACAAGTCAAAAGTCCAGTTTAGTTTGGCTAGTTTTTCTACTTCCAGTTTCAAAAAACAAAAATCAAAATGTCTGCTTGCTGAGCTCTTACTCTGAAGGCTCAGTTTAGACTCTACTTCACAGTGTCCAGCTCCTTCACTTCCTTTGGTTACAGGATTGATGTCCCACTTTCCTTGCTGACTGTAAGCTAGAGGCCATGTTTTGCAACAAGAGGCCTCTCTCTAGTCTTTTACATAGGCCCTTAAATCTCATCAATAATAGTGCGTAGAATCTTTTTCATGCTTTGAATTGATGACTCTCCCTTCTGCTGCATCTCTATTCTGCTTTCGGCTGGAAAAACTTCTCTGCTCTTAAGGGTTCATGTGATTAGACTGGGCCCATCCAGATAATTCAGATCATTTTTCTATCTTAACTGTCTATAAACTTAACTGTATTTGGAAAGTTCCTTTTGCCTTATAATGTGACATATTCACAGGTATCACGAATTGGGGTTGGATATCTTTGAAGGCCATTAATCTGCCTACCACACACTACCACGTGGATACTCTCTTCTGTTACACTAGCCTATTCTTGCACCAATTCCATTGTTTTTAATAACTCTAGTATTGTGTTACAGAAAATGATGACAGTTGGTACTCTGTCTTCCAGTTATTTTGTTATTCCTTAAGATTGCCTTGACTATCCTTGATCCTTTAAATTTCTAAACAAATTTTAGAAGAGACCATAAATTTTTGCTTAAAAGAACGCAAAACCTATTTGACATTTTGATTGCACTGAATCTTTATAGCTATTGATCTACATCCCCTATTTGGCTAATTATGGTTAATGTTTCATATGAACCTCAAAAGAATGTGTACTTTCATATTATCCAGTGAAATGTTCTACGGTTGTCAATGAAGTCACTTATTACTCTTCCTGTGAAAATGTGCTCTCTCATTTTTTTTTTTTTGTCATCTGCTTGTTCTATCAGCTACTGATGGATGGTACTACTGGTAGCATCATAAATTCTCCCAGTATTTTGGGGGATTTGTCCAGTTCTTTTGCTTCTATCAATTTTTGATTTATATATACTCTCTCACTATGTGCATGCAGATTCAGGATTGTGAAAACTTCCTGATACAATGACCCTTTTATTATTATAAAACATCAATCTTTTATACAAATTCTACTAACTTTATGATGACGTTATATCCTGAGAAACCCGCTGTAAGTAAAAAAAATATTCTTAAGTCAAAAATACAGTTCATACACTGGAGAGTATTGGTTATTGACCCTCATGATTGCTTGGCTGAGTGGGAGCTGCAGCTTGCTGACACTCCCCAACACCACAAGACAGTATTCTATTACATATCACTAGCCTAGAGAAAGATCAAAATTCAAAGCATGGCTTCTACTGAATATGTATCATTTTTGCACCATTGTAAGGTCAAACAATTGTTAAGTTGAACCATCATATGCTGTGGATCACCTAAATTTAGTCTTTATCTTCTAGTCTACTTTATTGGACATCAGTATAGCTACACTAGTTTGCCTTTTGGTGTTAGTATGGTGTATCTGTTCATCCTTTTAGTTGCATCCTCCGTTTTAATTTAAGATGTGGCTCTTGAATGCAGCATATAATTGGGTTTTGCTTGTTTTGTACAGCCTGAGAAGCTTAGTGATTGAACTGCAATAATTAGTCCATTTATATTGAATGTGATTACCAATATAATTAGGACAAACTAGGGGAAGAATAAGCTTTACTACAGATGCAACTGAGGCTTGAAATACATCCCCAAGGTCAACTCTGCTACAGAATGGTGATATGTATATTTTATCTTGATTATCTCACTGTTTAAGCAGAAGTACTAATTTGCTTCCAGCTATTCCATTCTACTTGGAAGGAAAGTCTCAACACATAGCTTTTCCTATAATTAAATATTTACTTGAAAGTCTATATTAAATCCAAGGTGATGTTCAAGGTCAAACTTAGTCTCTGAATAATCTTTGCCTCAAATACAAGTACCAGTAGCATTTTGGACATTTCACAGTATAACAATAAGGTAGCGGTACACTTTAAAAACCTCAAAGGGGGCTGGGTGCGGAAGCTCACCCCTGTAATCCCAGCACTTTGGGAGACCTAGGTGGGAGGATCACGAGATCAGGAATTTGAGACCAGCCTGGCCAACATGGTGAAACCCACACACATACATACACATATATGTGCATTTATAAACATATATACATATATTATAGATCATAGTTTATAAAGTTTATATATCTAAATCGATTTATAAGTTTATACATTTACAAATTTTAACAGATATATACATATGAAATTTTATCTAAAACTAAAACTTACCATTGGGAAATTTTATAAATAAATGTAAGTAGTGCTTATCATATTTGTGTTTAGAAAGCAACTCTGGGTATTTATTGGAGATTAGGTGAGAGAATATGTTAAATGTAGATCAAGAGATTAGGAATTTGAGAGATCGGGGTGAGGGTAGACGCGCGCGCACACACACACACACACACACACACACACACACACATTTCCAGCTATTCTCTTGCCTGTGCCTTTTATTTGCCAAACTTTAATATAACGCTTCAAAGTCTAGCTTAATTTTCTAAATACCAAAAACATGGTCATCACCATTCACCAGCTGGGTCGGACAGACCGTGTAATTTTATATATATATTGACATCATTTTATACAGCAGAAGTAAAAATAAAGGGGCAGTGAAATTTCATTAGAAAATGTTGGTTTTGAATGTATATGTATTCAACGTCTTCTAAATGCAACCAATGCTTCATCAATTGTCATGAATGAACCAGAAATATATCCACTGGATCTAACTTATCATTATTCTGGTTCTTGAACCGACATCATCAAAATGCAGCACAATTGATTAATTTTTTTAAAACCGTAGCTCACAGTTTTGATGAAGAGAAAGTGGCCATCTTCTTTGTTCCATAATTGCAAAATCGTTTCATTTACACTATAACACCACCTACAATTACCAATTAATTTTTTTCATTTCTACATTATGCATATCCTTCTAGTCACTTATGCATATATATATTTACCTTCACTATCCACTTATGAACCATATAAAATAAACCTGAGAACAAAATCATAAAAGATTAAAGAATATATTACCTATCTTGTTAGCAAAATGGGATGGTCCAGGTTCTTGCTACAAAATATTCTGTGATCGTGTCCTTCGTGTTCCCCACCAACCCAATACGGAGTCTGGCTCTATTGCCCAGGCTGGAGTGCAGTGGCACAATCTTGGCTCACTGCACTCACCGCCTCCCAGGTTCAAGCAATTATCTTGCCTCGGCCTCCTGACTAGCTGGGATTACAGGCACGCACCATCACACCCAGCTAATTTTTGTATTTTTAGTAGAGATGGGGTTTCACCATGTTGGTCAGGCTGGTCTCAAACTCCCAACCTCGTGATCCACCCACCTAGACCTCTCAAAGTACTGGGATTACAGGCATGTGCCCAGCCCTACCTATTCTTGACTAACTGCATGTGAATACTGTTACCTGCTTTTTGTTCTGAGAGATACATTATTCACACTTTGATAACTGTGTGAAGAAATGCATCTTGGATGGTGTCATCTGACGACTCAGTATGAGAATCTGCTTCTAGGATCAGTTTTACCATTCACATTAGAGTTCTGCTGTCTGATTTGACTAGTAAATATTAAAGTCTTCTTTTGTCAATTTTCATATCTTTGTCATTATGGAAAAGAAGAATTAAAGAGAAAATTTAAAGATCCTCCCCCCAAAAAAAGTTCTGAAAAAAAAGAAAATTAAAAATTCTGAAGTCTCAACTGTGTTCAATGCGAGGTAAAAGCAGACCACAAAGATGAGGTCTCTGATCTTCTTTTATTTATATATTCATGAAAGATCATGTAATATTTTAAGCAACTTGATAAAACTAACGGATGAAGGATAGTGACCATTTATTCAACAACTGCATTACCCTTATAGATGATTTCATCATTCTCCCATTTTCCTATTATTTTATTTTATTATTTATTTATTTATTTTTGAGATGGAGTTTTGCTCGTCCCCCAGGCTGGATTACAATGGTGTGATCTCAGCTCACTGCAACCTCTGCCTCCTGGTTCAAGCAATTCTTCTGCCTCAGCCTCCTGAGTAGCTAGGATTACAGGCATGTGCCACCACACCAAGCTAATTTTTGCATTTTTAGTAGAGATAGGGTTTCACTATGTTGGTCAGGCTGGTCTCGAACTCCTGAACTCAAATGATCTGCCTGTCTCAGCCTCCCATTTAAGGACAGTTGAGAATAGCCAAGTAATGATGAAATAATTCTAATAATAAAACAGCAAATGTTTCGAGATAGAGGAAATATAAGAACATTACGCTACAAAAATATATCACAGATTTATTAAAAAGCCCAATAGATCTAAAGGGTAATTTAAAAATTAAAAAAAAATTATATACAGAAATAACCAATTTTTTTCTCTGCTCTTAGGAATAAAATATCAATCCTTATAAATTCTCAATATTGTTCAAAAACAGAAACTCACAACTAAAACAGAATCCAATGGATCTTGGTGTTGTACTGAGGGCTAAAGGCCACTAACTTTCAAAGATTTCTGTCAGAGAGCCATAAGCAAAATTAACCTCATACTTACCAGTTTCCCCACTGTATTTTTTTTTTTTTAAAATATTGGTAACAAGGAAACTTTTTTTTTTTTTTTTTTTTTAAATGAATGAGAGGTTCTTATGTTGCCCAGGTTGTTTGGCCTCGAACGCATAGCCTCAGCTCCTCAAGCTCCAGAACAACTGGTATGAGCCACCACGGCCTCTCCCCACTGTATTTTTTACATGCTTCCATTATTCCAACCATTACATTGTATTATAAATATTGATACTATGTAATATACATTATGACTTTGATTTTTCAGCTAGACTATATTTCTGGAACGTAGGAAAATGCCTTAAACATGGTAGTCCTTTTAAGTGTTTGTTAAATTAGAACTTTCTCATAAACTATGATACTATCTTATGAGATACAGGAACTAACTTAACTTCCTAAAACTCAAAGAATATAAAAAGTGTCTAGTATGGGTTAGACTTAATAAATCAGGTAAAGCTTATCTATAGGTTGTCTCATTCCTTATCGATATCCTACTGGTTAGTACCCTAAAATTACATTTTCTGATGAGATAAAATTTTAATCTTCTTAAGAAAATGTTTCATGTTTGTTATAAGGCAGAAAGATATAACAATTTGTAAAGATAAGTGATTTGCAATTTAAAATTCTGGGTGACATAACTGCAAAGATTTTGTATTTTATCCTAAGTGCAATGACATATCATTAGAGATTTAAGTATGGCCATGTATAGCCTATTAAGTCAAATGACACCCTATATTCTGAAGACCAAAATCTTAATATCGATATCCAATGAACTGAAGAACCAAGCTAGACAAAGTGATAAGATTATTAAACCTACTCATCAATTCTTTGAAAACCATACATATCAAGGACTGCATTATCAATGTAAGCAAGGCAAATACTTACAACTACAGTTAGATCTGACAAAGGAGTCCAGGTTTCATTGAGGAGAATCCTAAATACCATTCTAAGTGTGCTGTTTTGAAGTTTTTATTTGCCAAAACGTTAATTACAAAGAAATACCTGAATCAAAATAGTTACAAAGCGAGACAAAAGAAAATCCAGATTATTTACTATTTGGGCTAAATCAACTTGCCATGTTAAAACCCAATTGTGTTTTTAAAGCCTTATTACATATTCTATAAATCAGCCTGCTTGTTAATTATCTTTTCAGAAACTTTGCTGAAATCCATGTCGCAGGCATCCTGATTACTACAGGGTCCTTAACAATCTGACTTTTAAATACAATATTGTGTATGTGTGTGTATGATTTTGGGAACCTCTGAAATCCATATTGAACAATTATCATGGAGCCATGTATAGAGCATAAAATAAAGATGCACTGATATAAACTGTGTAATTTTTAAAAGTTTAGCTGAAGTTAAATTTCAGCCAGTAAAATATTATTATAACTTAACTAAGTTTAGTTTTTATTATTTTATTTTTAATTTATCTTGGAGACACAGCCAAATAAAGGAATCTGGCGACTGAGTATAAATTAGCTTTCTTTGTAGTTACATTAACTTTTTAAGTCATATGGTATAGTTATGTGATAAATTTAAGAAAATTCAATCTGATCTATATTGTCAGTATTTTTTTTATGGCTACCAATAATAGATATTAGAGCTGGCAGGTAAGATGGGGGAATCCAAAGACATAAAAAAAGTCATGGCAGGCTTCTTTCTGGCAGCTAAAATAAAGGAATTATGTAAGTAGCCACCTGTTTATATGATCTATATAAGCCAATAATGGGTCTCAATATTGTACTTAGTATTTATTAAATGAAACTCTAATGGGGCTTTGCACTTTGCAGAAGAATGAACAAATATCTAGGGGGCAATTTATATTTTAAGGGAAATTTACCAGTTAGAAAGTACATTTAAAAATTAAAATATGACACTTTGGAAGGCCGAGGAGGGTGGATCATGAGGTCAGGAGTTCAAGACCAGACTGGCCAACATGGTGAAACCCCATCTCTACTAAAAAGTACAATAATTAGCTGGGCATGGTGGCTTGTGCCTGTAATCCCAACTACTTGGGAGACTAAGATAGAAGAATAGCTTGAACTGGGACCCGGGAGGCGGAGGTTGCAGTAAGCTGAGATCACACCATTGTACTCCAGCCTGAGGTACAGAGCGAGACTCCATCTCAAAAAAAAATAAAAATAAAAATAAAATATGAACAAACACACACTAAACAAGTCTTTGAAAAGATCTAAAATGACTTTTTTTCTTAAGAATGTAAGTAAACAGCCTAAAAACTCACAAAAATTTTATCTTCTTCGAGTATTTGCCTAAAACACAAAAGCCTTAAAAACTGACATTTTGAGTATCACAGTGTTAGAAATACCAGTATGCCTCATTTCTTTCTTTCACTGATAAGAAATAAGAAGAAGTATTTGCTTTTTTGTTTTGTTTTGTTTTTGTAATGGCAGATATCAGAATTACACCCACTTAAAACATTTTCTTACTGATCTGTCTTCTGTCTAGAGAGACAGTAGTGTAGATTACCAGTCATGCAGGATCACTCAGAGAGCCAATTAAACAACGATATATAAACTCATCATTTAAATCTGGGTTTTATTTCCCTTTGTACTGGTTTCTGTGAAGTTTGAATATGGTTACTAACGAAGTTAAACTAGTTGGAAAATTGCTAATAATCTTTCAAAGTTTCAAAGTAAGTTTCAAAATTTCACAGGATATTTCAAATTAAGTAAATTATATTTCTTAAAAAGGTCACAATATTATCTCATCCCATATGTTCTTTTTCAGCATGACTTTCCCATACTTGTTAAATCTGAATTGGCTCTATGACCTCTTTTGACCAATGGAATGTGGCAGTGTAACCTTGAGAATTTGTCTTAAGAAAAATGCAGCTACCAATTGGTCACCCACAATACTTCCGTTTAGAATCTAGGTCCCATGCAGTGAGACAGACCAAATGGTCAAATAGAGTCTATATGCTAGAGAACATAGGAACATTGTCAACAGCTCCAGCTGAGTTCTAGTTGGCAACAAGCACCAACTGCTAACCATGTGAGTATGGCCATTTTGGATTCCCCAGCTATCCAGCAGACACCACATGAAAAATGGATACAAATCTATCAGCCTACATCCAGTCCACCTACATAAATGAAAGAGATAAGCAACTATTGCTGTTTTAAGCCAACATTGTTACACAGCAACATATAGTAAAAATGGGATACATATCCAATAGTAGTTAGTGAACTTGTCACAATCTAATAAACAATGGTGGTGAATCAGCAGAAGCAGTAAAGAAGGCCAAACCACACAGCTTAAGAAAGGATCTTAATATTTAATTGGGGAAAAGAAAACAATCCAATAGCTGACTCCTGTGTGTCTCACCCAGGAGTGTGGGGACCAGTCACACTGCCCAGTTGCTAACAAACACTGATACTTGGGCACCTGAAGACTGATCCACCAGTGCCCCTACCAGAATCTTTGCAGCCTGGCCTAGGGATGTGAGGGCCAACCAGGAAAGGCCTGACACTGCTACCATTGGCTCCCCACCTAGGACCTGAAGACTGGCTCACCCAGGGCACACAGCCACCACTGCTGGTGCCCCCATGTGAGAACTAGAGGCCTGAGGATCAGCCTGCCTGACGACCACCAAAGTTTCACACAACCTCCACAAACAACTGTAGTCTAAGCCACTGAGGAAATCACAGACACTGCAATGCAGTTATGATTACAGTTGAAGCAATCATACAAAAACTACATCACTGCAATCACCTAGATCCAATATGGAAGCATCCTACCCAACAAACGTTATAGATAAATCTACAGGAAAAACTCTTCCTTACAGATGTTACTCCATAAAATTAGAAGAAGTGACAGTTACACTAGATGTGCAAATATCAATGTAAGGGAACAAGAAATATGAAAAGGCAGGGAAACATGGCATCTCCAAAGGAACACAATAATTCTCCAGCAACACACTCCAAAGAAAAGGAAATATTTAAAATGCCTGAAAATAAGTTTATAACAATGACCTTAAGGAAACTCTGCAAGATACAAAAGAACACATGTAAATAATTTTAAAACCAGGAAAACAATTCTTGACCTGAAAGAGAAATTAAACATAGATATTTATTTATTTATTTATTTTAAAAGGAAATCTGGAAACTAAATCTCTTCCCAGACCAATGTCTTAAAGTATCCTGCAATGTTTTCTTTTAGTAGTTTAACAGTCTCGAGTCTTACATTTAAATCTTTAAACATCATTAGTAACAAGAGAAATCCAAAATAATAAGCAACCTGATGGGATACAACGGGGAGAATATAGCATCACCTTTGTGACAGTCTGGACAAAGATGTTTAACTTACATATAATCCAGCAAGTCACACTTAGTTATTTACTCAAAAGAAATGAAAACATAGGTACCCAAAAATATTTGTACAGGAATATTCACTGCAGCCTTATTAATAACAGCAAAAAATCAATAAAAATTCAACAGTCCCTTAAACTGAAAATGTATAAAACTGTAAAATCCTCATATACTAGAATAGTATTAAGCAATAAAAAAGAATGGAGTACTTATATACAGCAAAACATATGAATCTCAAAAACCAAAATGAAGTCAAACACAAAGAATCAACAATATAATGCAAAATTCCATTTATGTAAGGTTAAAGATTCATAAGACTAGTTATGGGAATAGGAAAGAAAATGTTGATCTGCCAGTTGAATAAAATACTTTCTGTTGATTCCTTAATAAAGCACTATGTTCATTAATTGAAATTTTAAAAATAAATTTCAAAATCAAATTGTGCTATTTGTCCTATAAGAAATTAAAGTACAGAATAATCAAACGAATTCAAAGAAAAAAAGTATAAGAGGATTCATACCTTAGAAAAGAAAATGGCCTAATCAGGAAGTTAAATTACAACAGAAAATAAAACAAAAATTATGATGTGAGAGTATATGATTAAATTTAATATTGACAGAAAACGGTAATATAAGAACTACACAAGGCAGTATGTAACTAAATTGGAAATAAGTACAAGAAACACTGTATATTTTGAATGATGTTGTGAAGAAGGCCTGGCCTGAGAAAGGGCACAGAAAGAACAGTAATAGCCTTTGAGTAAGTAAAACAAACTGGATGGAATGCATGGTTCTATTAAGTGAAATAAGAAAATAAGAAACAATTCCTTTTGTTGTTGTTGTTCTTTCTTTGCAGCTACATGGCATAATAAATGTGGAATGTTAGAAAAAGTCATCTGACTAGAATATGCAGGATGCATTATAAGGAAGGAAAGTATGGAGACAAATCTGTAAGGAAGACAACCTTTACATTATCGTACAGAAAATCAGCACCTGGATCAAGATTTCAGCTAAGAGAATACAATAAAATCAAATATATGTTAACATTATAAAGCTGACATTATCAAAATTTGGTGAAAAAACCAATACAGAGGGTTTAGAGAAGAAAAGTATCAAAAACAATTATGAGCTTTCACTCCTACATACCTACAGGGCAATTATCATTTGCGAAGAGACAGGCACTGTACCAAATGCATCACTTATATTCTTATTTAATCTAATCATTTTACCAATCTCATGTCATGAAACATTGCTCTCCCCTCTTTACAGACAAGATAATGAAACTTGAAGAGGCTAACTTATTTCCCAAAAATCTCAGAGCTAGCAGGATTAAAATCTAAATTTCAACAAACATTTATTTTAATGACCAGAAAAATAATGATACCAATGATATAATTAGGAAATTAGGTGAGGTAGTTGGATTGGGAGCAAGGTAGCAGAAAAGAATAATAAAGAGTTCAAACAACCTGAATTTGAACCAATAGCAAGATTTAAAAAGGAAAAGATGAATGTTTAGAAGTCAATGAGATAGCAAACTGATCAGGGTTAGAAACATGCAGAAATCACTTGGAGAAAAATGTTAACGATGACTCTTTAGTGGGAAATTTCTCTAAAATAGAAAATACATAAAGTAGAACTACAAACAGATTAATTTCTAATATAATTAATTTATTATAAGATAAAAATATTATACTTAGCACAGTATAAGCCTTATACAATAAGAAATCCCCCTACAGACCTACTCTACTAGTTGTCAAATTTTATTTTAAAATTACTTCACTCTGTCAATATGGTCTTCTGCAAACACAAGCTAGCTTTCCATCTACGAGATAGAACTATGTACATACTCAAAATGAAGGTGCTATCTTGTTTTAATTATACCTAGGAAGAGCTTTTTAAGACTCATACAAACTTATCTAAAAGTAATATTTGCAAAGAGACACCCAGTGAGGAAAAAACAAAAATTACAAGAAATTGTTCAGCAATAATAAAGAAAACTGAAGGATAATAAACACATATATTTTGAGCTAAAATAAACACTGTTAAAAAGAAAGACTGCAATTAAAGAAAAACTACAAGAACAAGAGGCATAGGACAATAATCCTGACAGTCCACTCAAGTTAAGCAAGATCATGTAAACATTCCATAAAATATAAGAAAAATGTTAACACATTAAATAGGTTATAAATAAAAGTATTTGTTAGTCACAGCTATGATCAAGTCAACATAGAAAAACCCAGAAACAGACTATGTAATTAACTAGTATGACAAGAAAATATACAGATATAAGTTAAAATAGGATTCTGATGACCAATCACTAACATTAAACTCACCATTCTTTATTTTTTCCAATTTCTGCTTCTAACCTTTATTTCTGTCTCTCTTAGTGTTTTTATATTTCAAGTCACTAAGGAAATGTGATCAGATTCTTTTTATTTCAGGGTAGATCTGACTCCACACATCTCAACAAAATTACCTGTTTCTTCTATTAAATTCTTTACTTATAAACTTTTCTACTTTAAATAAGCCAGTGAAAATTACAGAAAAGAGCATAACCTAAGTAAAATACTTAAGTCTATTAAGAATATCTTTCAGCATCTCTTTATTTTTTAATTATTTTTTTTTCAGCATCTCTTATCTTGTCCCTTTCTTCTCTTCCCCATTCCTTAAATCTTCATCTTCCTCATCTAGCTGTCCAATGAGCTCCACTAGAACCAATCCCTCCTCTGGAAGTAATACAGACTATTCCCTTCCCCCTTCAATATTTAAGTATGTCATTATATTTAATAAACCAATTTAATAACATGCTAATGTTACAGTTAATATCCAGGGAAAAGTCAATGTAGGTAACTCTTAATCTTCTGAGGAAGCAATTCAGTTAGTAACAGAGAAAGGCAGAAAAAATAACTACAAATTACCTTAAAAATCAGGACCTAGAGGGAAATAATAGAGTATAATTACAGTCATGCACTGCATAAATGATGTTTCAATCAATAATGAACTGCATATATGATGGTGATTCCATAAAATTATAATGGAGCTGGAAAATTCCTATTACCTAGTGATTTCGTAGCCATCATAAAGTAGTAGTAAAAGGCATTCCTACATGATTGTGGTGATGCTGATATAAACAAACCTACTACAATGGCGATCATATAAAAGTACAGCACATACAATTATGTACACTACATAATACTTGATAATGATAATAAATGATTATGTTACTGGTTTTTGCATTTACTATACTATGGTTTTTATCATTATTTTAGGGTGTACTCCTGCTTATTAAAAAAAAAAAAGTTAACTGTAAAACAGCCTCAGGCAGTTCCTTCAGATGGTATTTCAGAAAAAGGTGTTGTTATCATAGAAGATGACAGCTCCATGGGTATTATCCAGTGAGAAAAGATACAGAAGTGGAAGACAGTGGTACTGATGATTCTGACACTGTGTAGGCCTAGATAGGTGTGTGTGTGTGTGTGTGTGTGTGTGTGTGTGTGTGTGTGTGTGTAAAATATTTTTTTGAGATGAGTTCTTACTCTGTCTGCCAGGCTGGATTGAGTACAGTGGTGAGATCATAGTTCACTTAGTCTGAAAGTCCTGGGCTCCAGCAATTTTTCCTCCTTAGCCTCCTGAGTAGCTGGGACTATAGGGGTGCACCAACACAGCTAGCTTGATTTTTAAATTATTTTTTGTAAAGATAGGGTGTGGTCCACTGGTTTTAAACTCCTGGGCTTAAGCAATCCTCCTGCTTCAGTCTCCCAAAGTGGTGGGATCACAGGTGACGAGCCACATGCCTGCCAGAAATAAAATATTTTTGTACAATTGTACAACGTGTTTGTGTTTTAAGCTAAGCATTGTTACAAAAGAATCAAGAAGTTTATAAACTAAAAAAGTTAAAGTAAGCTAAGGTAAATTTATTATTGAAGGGAGAAAAATATCTTTTAATACATTTAGTGTAGTTAAGTATACAGTATTTAAAAACTCTGCACTGGTGTACAGTCAAGTCCTAGGTCTTCACCATTCACTCACTCACTTACCCGAAGCAACATCCAGTCCTGCAAGCTCCATTCATGCTAAGTGCCCTATATCACTTTTTATCTCTTATACCACATTTTTACTGCATTTTTGTATGTTTAAATATATAAATAGTTGCCATTGTGTTACAACTGCCCACAGTATTCATTCAGTACAGCAACATGCTATACAGTCTGTAGCCTAAGAACAACAGCCTATACTATACAGCCTAGGTGGATAGGAGGCTTTCTCACCTAGGTTTGTGTGAGTACACTCCATGATGTTTGTGAAATGACAAAACTGCCTAACGATGCATTTCTTAGAACACATATCCATCATTAAGCAATGAATGACTATATTCTATAAGGATAATATAATCAAAATATTGATGTTTTTTATGTTTGCATTTTCTTTATCCAATTAATTGCTGTTAGTAACTGAATTTTCTACAACTTAGATCCCTGACTTTTCACTCCCTCACAGTATTATTCTACTATTATCACTTAGACAACAGGCTCAATTCTTTCCTCTACCAAGAGCTCTTTTTTTTTAAATTGTTCTTTAAGCTCTGGGGTACATGTGCACATCCCACAGGGTTGTTGCATAGGTACGCACATGCCATGGTGGTTTGCAGTCTCCATCCTGGAACCAACCCAAATGCCCATCAATGATAGACTGGACAAAGAAAATGTGGCACATATAAAACATGGAATACTATGCAGCCATAAAAAATGATGAGTTTGTGTCCTTTGTAGGGACATGGATGAATCTGGAAACCATCATTCTCAGCAAGCTGACACAAGAACAGAAAACTAAACACTGCAAGTTCTCACTCATAGGCAGGTGCTGAACAATGAGATCACATGGGCACAGGGAGGGGAACATCACACACTGGGGTAGGTTGGGGGGTGGGGAGCTAGAGGAGGGATAGAGGTGGGGCCTGGGGAGGGAAAACACTGGGAGAAACGCCTGATGTAGGTAAAGAGCTGACTCTTTAGAGCACAAAAAGACAACAGAAAACATTCCATTTTTTATTTAGTTGCTCAGCACAAAATAAACCTACCAAATGAACTTTATATAATGGGGTGGTGCAACTAACAGTAGGTAGAAGAGAGATTATTTAATAAAAAAATGATCTAATGGGAAAACAGACTAGGTAATTAGAAGCACACCATTATTAGTGAAAACAGACAAAGAGAGAACAAAGAATTTGCTCCTGATTCAAAAAATTTCTTAATACCAAAAAATGTAAAATAATTCAATGTAATACAACCTACACACATCAGATTATCAGTACTTTAAGTCTAACAATATCAAGTCTTTGTGAACCTCATACATTTCCCATGAGAGAGTAAACTGTAATCCCAGTACTTTGGGAGGCCAAAGCGGGTGGATCACAAGGTCAGTTTGAGACCAGCCTGGCCAATATGGCGAAACCCCACCTCTACTAAGAAAATACAAAAATTATCTGGGCGTGGTGGCACGCGCCTATAGTCCCAGCTACTTGGGAGGCTGAGGCAAGAGAATCACTTGAACCCAGGAGGCGGAGGTTGCAGTGAGCTGATACTGCACCACTGCAATACACCCTGGGCAATGGAGTGATACTTTTTCTCAAAAAAAAAAAAAGAACCCCCAAAAATAAGTAAAATTTTTGAAAGTTTATATACTATATGCTGGCAATTCTATACCTAGCTATATACCTCAAGGAAATATTCACTTATTTATGATTCTTTGAAACACTTCACAATAGTAAAAATTATGAAATGAGCAATAGAAGAATAATAAATTATAATATATTCATGCAATTAAATACTCTTTAACAGTTGAAATGAAGAACTAGATCTATCAATGAATGTATCTCAGAAACAATGCTGAGGGAAAAAAACCATGTTGCAGTATGATACTATTCAAATATAGTTTAAGACAGGCAAAACAAGACTTCATTTTTTCAGGACATGAGGAAAAGGATAAAATTGTGAAACAAGAAGGAAATATAAAACACCAAATTCAGAATAAGGGTTACTTCTGGGAAGAGAATAATAAAGGCGAATGATATAGGTAAGAGATTCACAGATACTTCCATTATATCTGTAATGTTTTATTCCTTAAGTTCAGTGGTAATTATATGGGTATTCATTAGATTTAAGCCAATTTTAAGATAAGATTCATGTATTGCTATCTATCCTCTAGTCTCCCAAATGAGAATAATTTATATAAAAGATCTATAAAGTCAATTATAATAATTCTAACATTGAAATATAGGCATTCGCAATAAAGCAAATCTCTGGCAGTCAAAATCTAAAATCTAAATGATAACTGCACTGTTTTTATAATTTGTAGGATTACAAAGTTCTTCATTTTTCAATTTCTGTAAGCCCTGGTTGCTGAAACTGCTGTTAGTAACTTGCAACCAGTATTATCTAGCAGCAACTGAAGCAACCTTTTGCAACTCTGAGACTAGTTTTACCCACTTTTCTTATTCAGCAATCAGAGCTTGCCAGCTCCCCAAAACTTTACTAGTGCTAATGAACTTTCCTGCAAAAAATATGCTATATTTCTCCTTTTTAGAAGACTTCCAACCTTCTCTTTTCTCTTTGGACATTGCAGATTGGAATGACCAGCCTGTTCTGTCACTAGAGTTAAAAATAAAAACATGAGACCATGAGAATCTGAGTATGCGGCAGTGTGAAAAGCTTGGTAGCCACTTACAACAAGGAGCATACGATAAGCTAAATTATTTAATTGTCCAGGAGAGCATATTCTTTGAAATAAACTTACTACTGCATATTTTATACAAGTTTTCTAAAATAAAAAATGTCTAATGATATAATCATCAATCATAGGAAAGCAAAGCAATCTACTATTATTACCCAAGTGAAGTAACTGGCAATAGTCCAACACTCAGGAAAAAGAAATCATAACTTAATATTTAGGAATATTGTCTAATGTAGCAGTTAACAAACTTTTTTCCTGAAAAAAGCAGACAGTAAATAGTTTGGGCTTTGTAAACGCCACACAGTCTCGAGTGTGTATTCTTTCCCCACCCCCTGCCCCATGCTTTAAAAAATGTAAAAATCCTTCCAAGCTAAGAGCAGTAGAAAGATAAGCTGTATCCAAATTTGGCACACAGAATGAAGTCTCCCAACCCCGTGTCCAAGAAAATGGCTTTCATTCAGCTCATTGTGGTGGATCAGCTCCTACCAGTTAATCTTTTAAACTGTCCTTGGAGCTGGAGGGTGGCTGCCACCAAGTGGACACCATTAGCTTTTCACATAGTTCATAAGCTATCAGGGAACCAGGCCCAAATATTTATTTAACAGAGTAAACTCAGTATATGAAATCAGTCCAAGGGCTTCACCCACAGGTCAGTTTAACATCATTTCACACAGTAAAACTTTATTCAAATCTATCATTTGAATTCAGATAGATTTTCCCGTACTAACGCATGGACCAAGGTGTCTCATAGGCACATGTCAAGGGCTATAGTAATTTAGTTCTTATTACAGAGGAACCAAAGATATTTGAGTCTGCCAGTAAACATGTCTTATGCCACATTAATGAACTGTACTAAAACATATGTTTCCAGAAATTATGAAATGGTACATTCACAAATTTAACAATTTACAGAGTTTTAGTATGTGACAGCTTACAATGGCCACAAAATGACTGTGATATCTCCAGTCATATGGGAAAACTGCTGGGAGTAGAGAGTACTGGGAGAGCAGAAAAGGATAATAAAAACATGAGGAACAATGTAGGTTTTTTCTCTCTTTTGGCTGCTCACTTTAGGGCTGGTGTCCAAACCTGGGTTTTTTTCCTCCCTCATGTAGCTTCTGATATTTGGAAAGCAACCTCGCTCAGGGAGGTGAAATATTACTGTAGTTCTTCCCCTTCATCTTCAGCCCTTTTGGCAAGCCCTGGGTTCAGCTTTCCCCTTCTCACATGGGACCAAGGATGATGACCTGGTAATTTGTATCCTACAAAGCCAGGAAAGTTTGGGTCCCTCCTTTCCTTTAAAATTTACCAAGGGGGCTTAGTTCTCTCCTTCAGGCAGCTGATGTCAGGATAAAGGGGGAATGGCAGGATAAGAGGACACAAACTGAGAAAGTGGCACACACCAATAAGCATGGCTTTGCTTTTTTTTTTTTTTTTTTTGACAGTCTCACTCCATCACGAAGGCTGGACTACAGTGGCACAATCTCAGCTCACTGCAACTTCCATCTCCCAGTTCAAGAGATTCTCTTGCCTCAGCCTCCCGAGTAATTGGGACTACAGGTGCATACCACCACACCCAGCTAATTTTTGTATTTTTAGTAGGCTTTGTATTTGCTTTCAGCTTTGAGCAGCCAGTCACATGATCAAGCAAACTAACTTCCAAGGTTGTTAGCTGATATGGTTTGGTTGTGTTCCAACTCAAATCTCATCTTGAATTGTAACTTCCATAATTCCCACGTGTTCTGGGAGGAACCTGGTAAGAGGTGATTGAATTATGTGGGCAGGTCTTTCCTGCACTGTTCTCATGATAGTGAATGAATCTTATGACATCTGATGCTTTTAAGAATAGGAGTTTCCCTGCACAAGTTCTCTTTGACTGCTACCAACCAGGTAAGAGGTGACTTGCTCCTCTGCCTTCTGCCATAATTGTGAGGGCTCCCCAGTCATGAGGAACTGTAAGTCCACTAAACCTCTTTCTTTTGTAAATTGCCCAGTCTTGCGTATGTCTTTATCAGCAACATGAAAATGGACTAATAAAGAAAACTGGTACCAGCAGAATGGGGTGCTGTTGAAAAGACACATGAAAATGTGGAAGAGGCTTTGGAACTAGGTAACAGGCAGAGGTTGGAACAGTCTGGAGGGCTCAAAAGAAGACACAAAAATCTGGGAAGGTTTGGAACTTCCTAGAGACTTGTCGAATGGCTTTGACAAAAATGTTGATAGGGATATGAACGAAAATGTCCACGCTGAGGTGGTCTCAGATGGAGATGAGGAACTTGTTGGAAACTGGAGCAAAAGTGACTCTTGTTATGTTTTAGCAAAGAGACTGGCAGAATTTTGCCCCTGCCCTAGAGATTTGTGGAACTCTGAACTTGAGAGAGTTGATTTAGCGTACTGGTGGAAGAAATTTCTAAGCAGCAAAGCATTCAAGAAGTAACCTAGGTGCTATTAACGGCATTCAGTTTTACAAGGGAAACAGAGCATAAAAGTTTGGAAAATGTGTAGTCTGACAATTCAATAGAAAAGAAAATCCCACTTTCTGAGGAGAACTTCAAGCCAGATGCAGAAATTTGCATAGGTAATGAGGAGCTGAATGTTAATCCCCGAGACAATGGGGAAAATGTCTCCAGGACATGTCACAGGTCTTCATGGCAGCCCCTCCCATCACAGGTTTGAAGGCCTAGCAGGGAACTATGGTTTTGTTGGCCAGGCTAAGGGTCCCCATGTTGTGTAGAGTCCAGAAACATGGTGTCCTGCATCACAGCCACTTTAGCTATGACTAAAATAGGCCAACGTAAGCTCAGGCCATGGCTTCAAAGGGTTCAAGCCCCAAGCCCAGGTAACTTTCACGAGCCTGTTAGTGCACAGAAGTTAAGAACTGAGGTTTGAGAACTGCCACCTAAATTTCAGAGGATCAAAACTGGAAAAACTCACAAAGATGAGCAAGAATCAACAAAAAAATGCTGAAAGCCCAAAAGGACAGAGTGCTACTTCTCCTTCAAATAATTGCAACATCTCTCCAACAAGGGCACAGAACTAGACAGGGGATGAGACAGATGAAGTGACAGAAGTAGGACTCAGAAGACGGATAACAAGAACTACACTGAGCTAAAAGAACATGTTTTAACTCAATGCAAAGAAGCTAAGAACCTTGATAAAAGGTTAGAGGAGCTGCTATCTACAATAACCACTTTAGAGAGGAAAATAAATGACCTGATGAAGAGGAAAAACACAGAACGAGAACTTCATAAAGCATACACAAGTATTGGCAGCCAAATCGACAAGGTGGAAGGAAGGATATCAGAGTCTGAAAACCACCTTGCGAAAATAAGGCGTGCAGACAAGAGTAAAGAAAAAACAGTGAAAAGGAATGAACAAAGCCTCCAAGAAATATCAGACTTCATAGAAAGACCAATCTATGATTGACTGGAGTACCTGAAGGTGACAGTGAGAATAGAAACAAGCTAGAAAACACACTTAAGATGTTATCCAGGAGAACTTCCCCAACATAGCAAAACAGGCCAACATTAAAATTCAGGAAATACAGAGAACACCACTAAGATACTCCATGAAAAGATCAACCCGAATTCATAAAACAAATTCTTAGAGACCTACAAAGAGACTTAGCCTCCCACACAATAATAGTGGCAGACTTTACCACCTCACTGTAAACATTACACTGATCAAAGAGAGAGAAAATTAACAAGGATATTCAGGACATGAACTCAGCTCTGGGTCAAGTGGACATAATAGACATCTGCAGAACTCTCCACCCAAATAAACAGAATACACATTCATCTCAGTGCCACATGGCACTTACTCTAAAATCAACCGCATAGTTGGGGGTAAAACACTCCTTAGCAAATGCAAAAGAACAGAAATCATTATAGTCTCTCAGACCACAAGGCAATCAAATTAGAACTCAGGATTAAGAAACTCACTCAAAACCATACAATTACAAGGAAATTGAACAATCTGCTCCTGAATGACTCCTGGGTAAATAATGAAATTAAAGCAGAAATCAAATTCTTTGAATCCAGTGAGAACAAAGAGACAACATACCAGAATCTCTGGGACACAGCTAAAGCAGTGTTAAAAGGGAAATTTATAGCACTAAATGCCCATATCAGAAAGCTAGAAAGATCTCAAATTGACACCCTAAAAACACAATTAAAAGAGCTAGAGAGGCAAGAGCAAACTAATCCAGAAGCTAGCAGAAGACAAGGAATAACTACGTTCTGAGCAGAACTGAAGAAGATAAAGACACAAAAACTCCTCCCCAAAAAAAAAAAAATCAATGAATCCAGGAGCTGATTTTCTGAAAAAATTAACAAAATAGACTATTAGATAGGTAGACTAATAGAGAAGAAAAGAGAAAAGAATCAATAGCCACAATCAAAAATGATAAAGGAGGTATAACCACGGACCCCACAGAAATACAAACTACCATGAGAGAATCCTACATGCAAATAAACTAGAAAATCTAGAAAAAAAGGATAAATTCCTGGACACATACACCCTCCAAGTCTAAACCAGGAAGAATAGACCAATACCAAGTTTTTAAAGTGAGGCCATAATTAATAGCCTACCATCAAAAAAGCCCAGGACCAGACAGTTTCACAGCTGAATTCTACCAGAAGTACAAAGAGGAGCTGGTACCATTCCTCCTGAAACTATTCCAAACAACTGAAAAGGAGGGACTCCTCACTAACTCATTTTGTGAAGCCAACATTATCCTGATACCAAAACCGGGAAGAGACACAGCAAAAAAAGAAAACTTCAGGCCAATATCCTTGGTGAATATCGATGTGAAAATACTCAATAAAATGCTGGCAAACCAAATCCACCAGCACATCAAAACACTTATCCACTATCATCAAGTAGGCTTCATCCCTAGATGCAAGGCTGGTTCAACAAATGCAAATCAATAAACATAATCCATAACATAAACAGAATCAAAGACAGAAACCATGTGATTATCTGAATAGATGCAGAAAAAGTCTTTGATAAAATTCAACAGCCCTTCCTGTTAAAACCTCTCAGTAAACTAGGTATTGATGGAACATATCTCAAAATAGTAAAAGCTATTTATGACAAACCCATAGCCAAAATCATACTGAATGGGCAAAAGCTGGATGCATTCCTTTTGAAAACCAGTACAAGACAAGGATGCCCTCTCCCACCAGTCCTATTCAATATAGCATTGGAAGTTCTGGCCAGGACAATCAGACGAGAGAAAGAAATAAAGGGCATTCAAATAAGAAGAGAGGAAGTCAAATTGTCTCTGTTTGTAGGTGACATTATATTTAGAAAACCCCATCGTCTCAGCCCAAAAAACCCTTAAACAGATAAGATTCTTCAGTAAAGTCTCAGGATATAAAATCAATATGCAAAAATCACAAGCATGCCTATACACCAACATTAGTCTAGCGGAGAGCCAAATCATGAATGACTTCTATTCACGGTTGCCACAAAGAGAATAAAATACCTAAGAATACAGCTAACAAGGGATGTGAAGGACCTCTTCAAGGAGAACTACAAACCACTCAAAGAAATGAGAGGACGCAAGCAAATGGAAAAACATTCCATCCTGATGGATAAGAAGAATCAATATCGTGAAAATACCCATACCGCCCAAAGTAATTTACAGATTCAATGCTATTCCCATCAAACTACCACTGACATTCTTCAAAGAATTAGAAAAAACTACTTTAAATTTCATATAGAATCAAAGATGACCCTGGATAGCCAAAACAATCCTAAGCAAAAAGAACAAAGCTGAAGGCATTATGCTACTTGACTTCACACTATACTGCATAGCTACAGTAACCAAAACAACATGGTACTGGTACCAAAATGGGCATTTAGGCCAATGGAACAGAACAGGGACCTCAGAAATAATACCACACATCTACAACCATCTGATCTTCGACAAACCTGACAAAAACAAGCAATGGGGAGAGGATTCCCTATTCAATAAATGATGCTGGGAAAACTGACTAGCCATATGCAGAAATCTAAAACTGGACCCCTTCCTTACACCTTGTACAAAAACTAAATAAAATTAACTAAAGAGCGACTAAAGACTGAAATGTAAAATCCAAAACCATAAAAACCCTAGAAGAAAACCTAGGCAATATCATTCAGGACACAGGCATGGGCAAAGACTTCATGATGAAAACACCAAAAGCAATTGCAACAAAAAACAAAATTGATAAATGGGATCTAATTAAACTAAAGAGCATCTGCACAGCAAAAGACACTATCATCAGAATGAACATGCACCCTACAGAATGGGAGAAAATTTTTGCACTCTACACATCTGACAAAGGTCTAATATCCAGTCTACAAGGAACTTAAACAAATTTACAAGAAAAAAACCCCATCAAAAAGTGGGCAAAAGATATGGACAGACATTTCTCAAAAGAACACATTTACGCAGACAAGAAACATATGAATAAAAAAAGCTCAACATCACTGACCATCAGAGGAATGCAAATTAAAACCACAATGAAATATCATCTCATGCTAGTCAGAATGGCAAATAGATGCTGGTGAGGTTGTGGAGAAATAGGAATGGTTTTACAATGTTGGTGGGAATGTACATTAGTTCGACCATTGTAGAAGGCAGTATGGCTATTTCTCAAGGATCTAGAACCAGAAATAGCATTTGACTCAGCAATCCCATCACTGGGTATATATCCAAAGGATTATAAATCATTCTACTATAAAGACACATGCATGTGTATGTTTAGTGCAGCACTATTTACAATAGCAAAGACATGGAATCAACCCAAATGCCAATGATAGACTGGATAAAGAAAATGTGGTACATATACACCATGGAACACTATGCAGCCATGAAAGGGAATGAGATGATGTCTTTTGCAGGGACATGGATGAAGCTGGAAGCCATTATGCTCAGCAAACTAGCACATGAACAGAAACCAAACACTGCATGTTCTCACTCATAAGTGGAAGATGAACAATGAGAACACATGGACCCAGAGTGGAGAACAACACATACCAGGGCCTGTTGGGTGATGCGGGATTAGGGGAAGAGCTTAGAGGACAGGTCAATGGGTGCAGCAAACTACCATGGCACACGTATACCTAAGAAACAAATCTGCCGGTTCTACATATGAATCCCATTTCTTTTACAAGAAATAAAGAAAAAAACATAAAAAAAAATACAAAAAATCTTGAAGCTTAATCATGAAATATTAAAAACTTTCCCTTTTAAATTAGAAATGAGACAAAAATATGCGCTATTATCATTTCTATTCAAATTTGAACTGGTGGTGCTAGACAACACAATAAGGCAAAAAAAATTAAATAAAAGCTAAAGTTTTGGAATGAAAGAATGTAACTACTATTAATATCAAATATCATTTTGCATGTAGAAAAGCAAAAAATGTATAAATGATTATAATAAGTAAATTAGTTTTAATTAATTCAGTATCATTTACATCTTAATAGTGGATGGTGAGCATTAATTTAATGACATTTGGTGGGTTTTTAAAGTGGGATTTAGGCAGCAATACTATTTTGTGCAGTAGTTAAGAGGCTTTGGAGTAAGTTAGACCTGAATTTAAAATCTTGTTTTGGTACCCCTTACTTGATTGATCAGGGACAAGCTATCTAACCTCGAAAAGGCTTGATTTACAAACTATTAATAATAATTGTTTGCTGAGACACCCAAATTAATGTAGTTATGAAAAGTCAGTTTACTGTTATATTATTTTCATTGTCTATAGCCTTCAAATTTGTAAGTGGGAGAGTTGAGAGCTGACCATACGCATTCTGGCTCCAAAGTCTGTGCACATAACAACAAGGGTATAGCATCTTTTCAAATTATTGGTTTGGCAAATACAAAAATGAATGATATACTACCACCAAAAAAATTCCAGCTGGGAGAGATAAGATATAAACACATATCTTCAGCAAGAAAAAATCAAACGAGGCCAGGCGTGGTGGCTCACGCCTGTAATCTAAGCACTTTGGAGGCCAAGGCGGGTGGATCACCTGAGGTCGGGAGTTCAAGACCGGCCTGACCAACACGGTGAAACCCCATTTTAAAAAGAAAATAATAATAATAAAAAAAAATCAAATGAGTGCTACAATGATTAAAATTAATGACTGATAATATCAAACGTTGATGATTATACGAAACAACTAGAACTCTTATGCATTGCTAATGATAATTTAAAATGATACAACTACATTGGAAAAAGGCTTGGCAGTATCATATAAAGTACAGATACTATTTAACCCATCAACTATATTAATAGTTATCCAAGAACAGTAAGAATATATATATAATCTTTATTATTCACAGATTCCACTTTTGTGAATTCACCGCCTCACTAAAATTTGTTGGTAACCCCAAAATCAATACTTGAAGCACTTTCACAGTAATTTGTAGACGTGTACAGAGCAGCAAACTTAGAGTCACCACACAGGTACATTCTCAGCTGATGTGGAACATATTGATACTCTCTCTTGTTTTGGCAATCATACTGTAAACCAGTGTCCTTTTCATGGTCTATTTTGTGCCATGGTTTTCAAGTTGTGATGCTTTTTGTTGGCGATTTTGCTGTGTAGAATGGTGCCATGAAGAGTACTGAAGTGCTGTGAGTCCTGAGTACAAGAAGGCTGTGGTGTGCCTTAAGGAGAAAATACATTTTAGATAAACTTTATTCAGTTATCAGTTCTAGTGCTGTTGACTATGAATTCAACATTAATGAAGCAACAATATATATTAAATAAGGTGTCTTTAAACAAAAACACACATAAAACAAAATTATATGTTGATCAGTCCACAAAAATGTTGTGACCAGAGGATCACAAGAACCTAACTCTATATTTCCCCTAGAAGCAATGGTCCAGTATTCAAAAATTCAGTGTCCATGGTGACTTCACAGAACATAAGTAGAGAGAATAATGAGAATCAGTAATATCCACAAAAAGGCTTACATGCACATATTCACAGCAGCTTGACTCACAATAGCCAAAAACTGAAAATAATCGAGAAGTCCATAAGCCAAATGGATACATAAATTATAAAACAGTCACAGAATGGAATAGTACTAAGCAATAAAATGGAATGGACTATTGTTCCAAGCAATAATAAGAGGTAAATCTCAGAAACACGTTGAGCAAATGAAGACTTACACAAACAGTATAATTTCATTTACATGGAAAGAATAAAAAAGGCAAAACAAATATAAGGTGAAGATAAGTTAAAGTAGTCCTCATAAGGGTGGGAAGAGTGACTGGAAAGAGGGAATAGAAAGTTTCTGGAGAGATAGAAATATTCTATCTATACTTTGAAAGGGGATTGGGTTTCATGTGTGTACTTAATTGTCGAAATTGTCCAGCTCAGATATGAGAATTTGAATGTATGTAAATTTTATCTCAAAGAATTAACAATAACTGAGTAGATGGCAAAAAGTGGAGGAAGGCAAAAATGAAACAATAATGTCATACTGATAAAAGAGAGATGGGTACATGGTGATAACATCATGCTGTAAACCTCAGTGTTTATTTTGTATATTCCCTACATTTTCCAAAACAAAATATTAAATAAGAGGAGTAGCAAGTATGCAGAGCAACTATGTGGGAGGGAAGAAGAGATGAGCTTTATAAAAAAAAAAAATAATTGGACAGGAGAATGAGGGCAATAAATATAAAAAAATAAGAAGTTAGAAGAAAAAAAAAATTTTTTTTTTTTTTTTTTGAGACGGAGTCTTGCTCTGTCGCCAGGCTGGAGCACAGTGGCGCAATCTCGGCTCACTGCAACCTCCGCCTCCTGGGTTCAAGCGATTCTTCCGCCTCAGCCTCCCGAGTAGCTGGGACCACAGGCGCGTGCCACCACACCCGGCTAATTTTTGTATTTTTAGTAGAGACGGGGTTTCATCATGGCAAGAATGGTCTCGATCTCTTGACCTCGTGATCTGCCCGCCTCGGCCTCCCAAAGTGCTGGGATTACAGGCGTTAGCCACCACGTCCAGCCAGAAAAAAATTTTTAATAATTAAAAATATAATAAAAGCAAAGAAAAACAAGTGATAACTTTGTTTGAATGCCTTCATGGAAAAGTCGTTACAACTGGGCTCACTTGGTAGAGTTTGAGCATGCAAAACTGAAAAAAGTCCATTTCAGAGAAATAAAACAATGTAAAGAAAATGATAAATACACATATTGATGTTGGGCTCTTTAGAGAACAGTTTGGTTCAAGTATTAGGTGAAGAAAAAAGAACAATGGAATATAAAACTAAAAAAGTAGATAGATGGGAGATGAGATCACACAAAAATGACAGAAATCTTAGGCCACAGAAAACATATTAGGCAATGGGGAATTATTCTACATATTCAAGTTTGGAATGACAGGATAAGAGCTAAACTTTAGAAACTTTCATCTAGCAGTGAAGCACAGTATGGAAGCAATAACTCTCTAACTGACAATGATGCCCTATCAGGACAATGATAGGGAGAAGCGATAGCCAAGGACACATGCAGTAGAGCTGGTATTTGACGGCTAAGATTTTAAAAGAGCAAACATCAAGTTACATAGCTTTGAAAAGGTTTAAAACACAGAGATTCTTCTCCTTAGCACAAAATAATACTGAGAAAACTAACCTACTGAAAACAGACTATCACGAGGTCTGAAGCCAATTTCCTCAAGATTTATGACTGAAAGCATTGATTTACAACTAGAAGTGTCAATCCAATTAATGTTGAAATTTCAGTTTTGGATGATGTTTTAAAAAATAACCTTGTTATGGAAATACTATAAAAGCAAAAGCACAGATTCTAGCTTTACCACAAAGTGCTCCAAATAGCAATGAGTATATTTTCTATGCTTTTTTGTGACTACGGAAATGCTATTAAAATAAAATGGACCTATATTAGTGTTAAGGGTATCTTATCTAATAAGTTTCTTTGTTCCAGCCACTACCACCACTACCAATGGCCTTGGCCATGAAAATAATGCTTTGTACTCAATGGAATTAACCTTAGTGAACAGAAGCTACAATTGCCCTCACGTAACTTTTAGCAAATAAAAAAGGGGAAACCTACAACTAAATTACTAGTTAAAAAAAAAATCACCCTGCATATTCTTGAAGTGTATTAGTTTCTTATTTGAAAAATTTCTACCCAAGGTTAAATTCACAATTATTAAAGCCACTTTTATTATTTGAAGGGCTTTATAAGTGATAAAGATTATTTGCTTGACCAAATGTTAGCAAGGTTCCTAAGCCTTCTCCTAGGCCCATCTGTACACTTTCTTGTAAAATTCAGTTTTAGCAAAAAACTCTGCTAAGTCAGTACAGCAAAAACCTTGATAATTGGATACCTAATAGCATTCTTCATTTTCCACCAACCCCAAAAGTCTGATTATCTTGGCCTGTCTTCAAAAACAATCCTTCTAGGTGAGTTTAGCCAGAATCACCTTTTAACTCTGATATTTCCTTTTAGTAATTTTCTATCTAGTAACTCTCCATCCCCTCATTGGATATAAATTCCCACTTGCTCAAGTGTATTGGGAGCCTCTCTCCCTCACTGTAAAACCCCATGTCAGTGGTCCTTACATCTGTCACAATGCCCCTAAATAAAGTCCTCTTTAATGTACTTTAACAAGTATCATTGAATAAATTTTTCCTTAACATTAGGACAATTAATTGTCTATTTCAATGGCAATAACAAATACACAGGCTTGAAAAAGGATTTGAGAGGGCAGAGAGGACAAGATGGCTGACTAGATATAGCCAAGAAGTGCCTATGCAACAAAAGAGACCAAAATATCAAATAAACCAACATAGTTTGAACAGATCTTCAGAGAGGAAACACCAAGAGTTGAAAGGCAACACAGACACTGAGGCTGAAGAGAAAGGAAAATGGGAACCCTGTGTGGGATTTCCAAATATGAGGACTAGTTCCCATCATTGAATGGCTCTTGGAGAAGACAGCAGGGCTCTAAACATGCTGAAATAAAAAACAGCAACATGTCAGTTGAAGCCTATCTATTGCCCATTATATTTAAGCACCATCTACTGGTTGGCTGACCAAATTACAACACCAAAAATATTCTGCCCATGTACATCACCTGTGAAACCCAGGGCAAGAATCCATTCACAAATAAAAATTCTGTACAGGGCGTAAGCTCTCTGAAAACGCTTAGAAAAGAAGCCATTTGAGTATACTCAACTTATATCACAGATAAAGGAATACCAGCCCACTCAGATGAAAAAGAATCAGCAAAATAACTCTGACAATTCAAAAAATCACTGTCCTCTTATTCCCAAAAAAGTACACAAGCTCCCCAGCAGATCTTGACCAGTTGAAACGACTGAAATGACAGACAATTCAGAATCTCTATAGGAAGTACAATGGCTTTAGGAGAAAGTTGAAACCCAGTCCAAGAAATCAAAGGAATCCAGTAAAGCTATCCAAGAGCTGAAAGACAAAATAGTCATTTAAAAAAAGAACCCAACTGAACTTCTAAAATTGAAAAATTCACTATAAGAATTTCATAGTACAATCAGAAGCATTTACAGCAGAATAGACTCAGTTGAGAAAAGGCAGTCAGAGCTTGAAGAACAGTTTTTCAAATCAACTTAGACAAAAATAAGAAAAATATTTAAAAAATAGAAAAAAACTTCTGAGAAATATGGGATTATACAGAGACCAAATGTAGGACTCTCTGGCATTTCTGAGAGAGAAAACAACTTTGAAAACATATTTCAAGATATAGTCCATGAAAAATGCCCCAATCTTACTAGAGATATCAACATGCAAATTCAAGAAATACAGAAAACCCTTGTGAGATACCGTACAAAATGACCATCCTTTAGACACACAGATATCAGATTCACCAAGGCCAATGTTAAAGAAAAAACTCTTAAAGGCAGCTTAGAGAGATGGGTCAGACCACTTACAAAGGAAACCCCATCAGGATAGTAGCGGGCTGCTCAGCAAAAACTTACAAGCCAGAAGAGATTAGAAACCAATTTTCAGCAGCCTTAAAAAGAATAAATTCCAATGAAGAATTTCATATCCCACCAAACTAAGCTTCAAATGCTAAGGGAATTTGTAACCACTAGACCAGCCTTACAAAAAGTCCATAAGGGAGTGCTAAACATGGAAGCAAAAGAACAGTATCTGATACCACAAAAACACAATCAAGCACATAGCCCATAGACACTATAAAGCAGCTATATAAACGACTCTACAAAACAACCAGCTAAAACAATTTCAGGATCAAAACTTCATATATCAGTGCCAATCCAGAATGTGAATGGAATAAAGACCCACTTAAAAGGCACAGGATGGCAAGCTGGACAAAAAGACAAGATCCTATTGTCTGCTGTCTTTAGGAAGACTCATCTCACATGTAACAACACCCACAACCTCAAATTAAAAGGATAAAGAAATGCCATAAAAATGAAAAACAATAAAGAGCAGCAGTTGCAATTCTAATATCAGATAAACCAGACTTTAAACTGAAAACAATAAAGAAGACTTAACTATCTTAAGTCTATATACACCCAACATTAGAGCACCCAGAATCATAAAACAAATTCTTCTTGACCTAGAAAAAGACCTCAACAGCCACATAATAAGAATGGAAAATGTCAACTCCCCACTGACAGGATTAGACAGATTACTGAGGGAGAAAACTAAAGAAGAAATTCCAGACTTAATTTCGACAGTTGACCAATGGGATCTAATAGACATCTATAGAATACTCCACCCAAAATCACAGAATCTACATTTTTCTCATATGCACAAGAAACATATTCTCAGATCAACCAAATGCTTTGGTCATAAATCAAGTCTCAAAAAATTTAAAAAATCAAAATCATGTTGAGTACGTTCTCATACCATAGTGCATTAAAAACAGAAACCAACACCAAGAAGGTCTCTCAAAACTACACATATACATAAAAATGAAGCAACTTGCTCCTGCATAAGTCTTGGGTAAACAATAAAATGAGGGCAAAAACCAAAGAATGCTTCAAAATTCACTAAAATAGAATCACATATTAACAAAATCTTTGGGAAGGAGCTAAAGCATGTTAAGAGGAAAGTTTACAGCGCCAAATGCATTCATCAAAAAAGTAGAAAGATCTCAAATTACCAATCTAACCTTGTACCTAGAGGAACCAGGAAAAAAAAAAAAAAAAAACAACACGAAGCTAACAAAAGAAATAACTAAGATCAGAACTGATTTAAAATAAGACATAAAAATCCATATAAAAGATCAATGAAAAAAAGAGTAGGTTTATAGGAGGAATAAAACAGATTGACAGACTGTTCATTAGAGTAACAAAGGAGAAAAAGGGAAGCTCCAAATAAGTACAAACAGAAACGACAAAGCTGACAATACAACTGATCTAACAGAAATACAAAAGATTCTCAGAGATTATTATGAACATCTCTTATGAGCACAAACTAGAAATCTAGAGGAAATAAATTTATGGGAACACACAACCTCCAAAGATTGAACCAGGAAGAAAGTGAAAACCTGAACAGACCAATAACAAGTTCCAAGTTTGAGTCAGTAATGAAAAATCTACCAACAACAACAAGCCATGGACTAAAAGGATTCACAGCTGAATTCTACCAGACATACAAATAAGAACTGGTACCAATCCTACTGAAACTATTTTTTAAAAAAATGAGTAGGAGGGGCTCCCCTTCCTCCCTAACTCATTCTACAGGGCCAGAATTACCCTGATACCAAAATCTGGCAAAGACACAACAAAAAAGAAAGCCAATATCCCAAATGAACACAAAAACAAAACCCTAAAAAAAAAAAAAATAGCAAAATGAATCCAGCAGCAAGTTAAACAGTTAATTCTCCATGATCAAGTAGGCTTCATTCCTGGGATGCAAGGTTGGTTGCTTCAACATATGCATATCAATAAATGTGATTTACCACATAAATAGACTCAAAAACAAAAAGCATATGATTGATCATCTCCATAGACACAGAAAAAGCTTTCTACAAAATCCAACATCTCTTCACGATAAAAACCCTCAACATACTAGGCTTCCAAGGAACATACCTCACAATAAAAAGAGCCACTGATGACAAACCTACAGTCAACATCATACTGAAATGGGAAAAGCTGGAATCATTCTCCTTGAGAACTAGAAAGAGACAAGAATGCCCACTCCCAACACTCCTATTCAACATAGTACTGAAAGTGCTAGTCAGAATAACCAGGTAAAAGAAAATGCATTCAAATAGGAAAGGAAGTAAAATTACCTCTTTTCACTTATGATATGATTCCACACCTAAAAAATACTAAAGATGCTGCCAAAAGGCTCCTGGAACTGATAAGTTTCAGGGTACAAAATCAATGTACAAAAATCAGTAGCACTTCTGTACAACAAAAACATTCTGAGAGCCAAGCCAAGAACACACACCAATATCCAACAACAAAAATAAAATACCTATGCATACATCTAACCAAAGAGGTGAAAGATCTCTACAAGAACTACAAAGCACTGCTGAAAAAAATGAGATGGCACAAATAAATGAAAATATATTCCATGCTTATGAATTGGAAGAATCAATATTGTTAAAATGGCCATATGGACAAAGCAATTTATAAATTCAATCCTATTTCTATCAAACTACCAATATCATTTTTTGTAGAATTAAAAAAAACCTACTCTAATATTCACATGGAACAAAAGCAGAACCCAAACAACCAAAGCAATACTAAGCAAAAAGAACAAGCTAGAGGCATCACATTACCTGACTTCAAACTATACTATAAGGTTATAGTAACCAAACTACAGCATGGGTCTGGTATAAAAGCAGACACCTAGACTAATGGAACAAAATAAAGGACCCAGAAATAAAGCCATATACCCATAACCATCTGATTTTAGACAAAGGAAGCAATGAGGACAGGACTCCCATTCAATAAATGGTGCTGGGATAACTGTCTAGCCACATGAAGAAGAATGAAACTAGTCTCCTACCTTTCACTACATACAAAAACTCAAGACAAATCAAAGATTTAAATGTAAGACCTCAAACTACAAAAATCCTACAAGAAAACTTAAGAAATGCACTTCTTGACATCAGCTTTGACAAAGAATTTATGAGTAGGTCCCCAAAAGAAATTGCAAAAAAAATTGACAAGTGGGGCCTAATTAAAATAAAGAGCTCTGTACAGCAAAATGAATTATCAACACTAAACAGCCTCCAGAAGGGGAGAAAAATACACACACTGTGCATCCAACAAAGGTGTAATATCCAGAATCTATAAGGAACTTCAACAAGCAAATCAACAAGCAAAAAACAAATAACTCCTTTAAAAAAACAGATCACGCCACTGCACTCCAGCCTGGGTGACAGAGAGGGATTCCATCTCAGAAAAAGAAAAAAGGAAAAATAAAGAATATAAACCAACACTTAGCAAAAGAAGACATTATAAGTGGCCAAGAAACAAATGAAAAAATGTTCATCATCACTAATCAGAGAAAGGCAAATTAAAACTACAACAATATACCATCTCATACCAGTCAAAATAGTGATTATTAAAAAATTAAAAAATAATAAATGCTGACCAGCCTGGGGAGAAAAGGGAACACATATACACTCTTGGTGGGAATGTAAGTTAGTTCATCCACTGTGGAAAGCAGTTGGGAGATTTCTCAAACAACTTAGGACTACCATTTGACCCAGCCATCCCATTATTGAATAAGTACCTAAAGGCAAATAAATTATCCTACAAAAAAGACATATGCACTCATAGGTTCACTGCATCACCATTCACAATTGCAAAGATATGGAATCAACTTAGGTGCCCATCTATGGTAGATTCGATACAGCAAATGTGACACAAATATACCATCGAATACTTCGCAGTCATAAAAAGACTGTAATGTGTCCTTTGCAGCAACATGGATGTAGCTGGAGGCCATTATCTAAAGTGAATTAACAAAGAAACGGAAAACCAAATATCGTATATCCTCACTTATAAGTGTGAACTAAATAACCGAATACGTATAGACGTAAAGATGAGAACAATAGACGCTTGGAGATGTCTAAGGAGGGAAGAGGAAATGGGATGAAAACTACTTATCAGGTATTATGCTCAGTACCTGGGTGACAGGATCATCTATATCCCCAACCTCAGTATCATTCAATATACCTATGCAACAAATCTGTACATGTACCCATGAATCTAAAAGAAGAAATTATTTTAAATATATATATATATATATATATATATATGGGCTTAAAACTAAAGAATAAAACACTTTCAATCAGACATATGCATTTCTGGGTATATGTACACTTACATATTGAAATACTTTTCTGATGAAAAGAGTAAAATCTGTTTTTCCAAAATATTTTTTAAAAAGAGAAACTTAAAGTTTATATTTTAATTATACTCCAATTATAGCCAGAAAAAGTATTTCACTCAATGGATATTGTTCCACAACCAATTGCCTGCAAAGCAATTATTTTAATATTTCTAGTACTAAAATTTGAACATTCAGTTAGGTTTGTGGGTTTCTATTCACCCCTGAATGCATACACATGCATATGCATATAAATATATACATACATATTCTATATAGCACATTTTTCAAATTTGGAGTAATGGAGATAATCCACAAGAGAATAACTTTGGAAAATAATCTTCAATGAGAATAGAAGAAAAAGAAAACAAGTATTAAATTACATACCTTCCTGCTGTATATGTTTACAAATGCAGATGACAGTACCAGGGTTTCTATAAACCAATCATGATACTATCACCTGTACTAACACCTATACTTTGCAGCCCTACAAAGGACTCTGATACATGAGGATGCTATGACTCAGGATTCATCATGTATAAAATAGGATCAAATGCTATCTACAGTTCATGCAATGTTGTGAGAATTAAATAAGCTAATCCAATTAAAGTGCTTAGTCTGACAAGCTAATATTAAAAACAAGTGCTCATTCCCCAAGGCCACAATAGCCTAAATTAAGAGACATATTTTGTCATAGTGGACAATGTAAATAAAGAACTGCACACAGAGGACAGCGAAATATTTGCCTCAGAAAATATTAACATTAATCATAAGATGTATAATCAAATTGTTAGATGTAAAGAAGTATCAGTTTCCATCTTCATAATTTTCAATTTGAGGAAACGTAATTCCTTCGTTACAACTACAACTGACCTATGTAGAAGTAAAAATTTACAAATTTCGTTTTTGACAAAAGTGACATAATTTATCAAGTATTTATTTACCCAGATAATATTTAAACGTTATTTGATAATATTTAAGACAAAATAGAAGCATAGTTGCAATATAAGATTTAAAATCCCATTACCTTCTTCATACAAAAATAGCAATTGTGTATAAAAAGCTAAATAAAAATACTTAGCATAGCACTGTTCATAATTAAAAACTGGATATATCTATACAATGTCCAACTGCTGGAGATCATACAGGCATTTAGTGGAAAATTATATAATCATTTTAAATTACTTTGAACTAAATTTTTGGTGGCATAGGAAAATGTTCATAAAGTTGAAAAAAGCAAGGAACAAAAGTGTTCTTACAGCATGATTCAAAGTTTGTAAAATAGTATAGATGTGTGTGCATACACACAAAAAACCTGGAAATGCATATATGAAAATATTATTTCTGGATAGAGATATTACAGGGATTTTTAAAATTTCTTCTTGTGTGTTTCCACATTTCCCATATTCTTTTGTAATCTAAAAGTTAAAAGATTTCAAAATCCTACTGTTTTAGTTTTTACCCAAATATAAATTTCATACCAAGAGGATTTCATAGACACTACGACTCCAAATGTGATACGATGTTTAAGAATATTATTTTTTGATTTTGTTTGATAAAATACAGGCTCAATGACCCACATCTTACCCTTGTAAGCTTCATATGTATAACGGAGAGAACCAAAATTGAACACTGGATCCAAAAACATTTTCTGGTGGGAGAAGAGGGGAAGTTGACCAAGAGCAAATATTGAAATGTCTATACTTTTTTTTTTTTTTTTTTTGAGACGGAGTTTCGCTCTTGTTACCCAGGCTGGAGGGCAATGGCGCGATCTCGGCTCACCGCAACCTCCGCCTCCCGGGTTCAGGCAATTCTCCTGCCTCAGCCTCCTGAGTAGCTGGGATTATAGGCACACGCCACCATGCCCAACTGATTTTTTGTATTTTTAGTAGAGACGGGGTTTCACCATGTTGACCAGGATGGTCTCGATCTCTTGACCTCGTAATCCACCCGCCTCGGCCTCCCAAAGTGCTGGGATTACAGGCTTGAGCCACCGCGCCCGGCCATGTCTATACTTTTATTTCAAAATGTTCAATAATTCTTGGCACAGACATGACTTTTTAATTGGCTTTTTATTGAACTCTGTGTAATTCTTAAAACTATCATCTTCTACCCCCCTCCTTAGTATATATGAATTCAAGAAGCTTGCAAGTCATATTAAAATATTATTTCTTCAGTTTGGTAGAAATTTGTACTTTTGACCTTGAATTTTTCCTACTACCTAATCAGAGTTTTATCATAAATAAACACTTACTACTGCAGGCGTTAAAATGGAATAGGACTTAATAACAAGTAAAGTTCTTTCCTAACTTCAGATTTTATGATGATCAAAGTAACTGATGAAAAATTGAATCCTTTACCATGAAGAAATGAAATTCATATTTACATTTCAAGTTATAGGTGTCAAGACACTGGTGCTGAAACAGAATAGTTTATCTTCTAATTTCACATCACTGTGGTAATGAGGAAACATACTCTCGAGAAAGGTATGCTGGAAAATTACCTAATATTTTCTGACAATAAAAAAAAAAAGAACAATAAAAAGAAAAACAGGCAATGGTGAGAAAAAAAATTATGAATTAGTATGGTGTTTTCTGATTATAAAGCTAAACATAGGGACAGATTTTTTGTGCTTTAATCACTCTCACAGTGTTGCACTGAAAATAAACTAAATGAAACAATACATAGAATGCAAGAACACTGATCAACACAATCTACAATATTTACATAGGAATTATCAGTCACAAAGGGTTTTGGCGTATTCATTTAGTTAGGCCATAACATTTCCTGAGAGCTTTCTCTGTGAAAGAAACTTTGCTGTATATTAGAAATGCAAAAAATGAAAAGCCACAATCTTGCCCTCAACAAGATCATACACAGGTAGGTTTATACATCTACCACCTATAATAAATCAGCCCAATTTCATGGGCACCAGATATAAAATGAAAATCACTATCTTGCATATTAAAATTAGAATATTTGATTTAAAATAGTCCCTCAATTTTTTGGTTTTTACAACGCAGTTAAGAGGTATGGTTAATGAGATGCACTCAAAAACATGTAAGTATATTACAAAAATATTGTATATAGGGGAAAATCTTTGTATTTCAACAATTTTTAATATTTACTTGGATTTTTCACTCTCCGATAAAACACCCACTATTTGCAGTCCTATTACACAAATGTCAATTTATTGCTGGCTTTTCTTCTTCCATAATAAGAAATTCATGTGTTTACGTTGAAACACTGTCTTGTTCATCTTTAAGTCTTCCAATTAATGGTGCTATTGCTTTAATTCCCAGTATTACAAAAGCAGAATAAATTTTTAAATAGTAATGGAAAAAATGGTCATACAGTTTTAAATATATGAATCCTGAAAACTGAAAACTAAAGAGGTTGTCCTTCACCACCACTTTGCTATTCCAAAAAGACTAGAACCATTGAAGGTATCCCATGTAAAAAATGAGTACCTTCTCAAATAGTTCATCTCTTCTATCCTCATAAGCCAGCTTAATGAAATCTTACTGACTCTAAAAGCCACCATTTAGAAACCATCACATAAAGCCCTTCTATGTTCTCCTCAATGATATGTCCTCTGAATATCCATTACATCTTGGTGGCACTACCCTATGCTACTTAACCTCAAACTATCTTAAATTTCGTTATTTCAGCAAAACACCTTTAACCCTTTTAGATGGAAATGGCTCCTAAGGGCAAAAAATATGTCTTGACATCATTTACACTACTTTAGTGGTGTCCTCAAACACTCATTGATTGTGTAACACTGTGCAAGGAACTTAACCTCTTTGTTGTATAGTATGTGTTATTATAATACCTACCTCATCGGATTGCTGTGACCAATAAATGAATACATGTTAAATACTTAGAAATACAATTAATCCTCATTCACAGATTCCATATCTGTCAATTTACCTACTCAATAAAATTTACATGTAACCCCAACATCAATATTTGTAGCACTTTGGCAGTAATTTGTGGATATGTGCAGAGGGGGAAAATTTTGAGTCAGCTGATTTGCATCCTTGTCAGCTGAAATTGAACAAAGTAATGCTCTGCTTTGTTTCTGTTCTCATACTGTAAAGGAATATTCTTTTCACAGTCTATTAAATGGAACAATGTTCTCATTTTTGTGCTTTTTGTTGTTGATTTGGCTATTCAGAATGCCCAACTTCGTGCTGAAGTGCTATCTAGGGTTCCTAAGCACAAGAGGTCTGTGATATGCCTTAAGGAGAAAATGTATGTGTTACAAAAGCTTCCTTCAGGCATGAGTCATACTGCTGTGGGACATGAGTTCAATATCAATGAATCTACAATATATATGTGTTAAACAAGATATCTTTAAACAGAAACACAGATTTTTTAAAAGTTATGTATTGATAGGTGGACAAAAATTGTTGGGACAGAGGCTTACAGGAACCTAACATTATAATTCCATTAAGAATATTCACTGCAACTTGACAAAACAAATCTACTTCAAGTAGTGAGAATCAACTGTACTCGGAATACTGACAAATACATAGTAAGTGCTACAGATCTATTAACTACCATTGCAATTTTATTGTATTTAATAGCACATGGAAGGTACCTGAACATCTGTTAAAACAGTGCCTGAACAGAATAAAAATAAGGACCAGATTTTAAAAAGGAAGAATATTTCCAGATTATTTTTATAAAACAGGTATGTAACATTGGTAACAAAACTTCACAAAACTGCACAGAAAACTGTACAAATCAAACACACTGAAGATTACGATGCAAAAATGTTAAGTGAGATAATATGCAAAAGAATCCAAAACACTAAAAAAAATTAAAAAGTGGGGTATATTTAAGAAATTCAAGGATTTTTAATATTTAAAAATGCATTAATAAAATCCATTATATTAACAGAAGAAAGATTATATATTCATCTTCATACCCACTGAAAACTCAAGTGATATAATTCAACATCATTCAGGATTACCAAAACAAAAATTTTAAAGTTTACATAGAAATTAAGAGAGATTTTGTTAGCCTGAATGTACATACATGTGAGGTGTACTTGCCCAACTAGCCAGCAACTTATTTAATTGGAAGTGTTAGATACTTTCTCATTAAAATAAGGAATAAGACAAGGATGTCCACTATCTCTTCTACTATTTAATATATTTTGGTGGTATTGAACAACACAATTAGAGAAGAGAAAACATTAGAGGCCAAAAATGGAAGGAAAAGAAGTAAAGCGATTTTTATTTGCAGGGAATATAATTTTTATATCAGGAAGACAAAAACAAACAATAAAAGCCCTATAATAATTCACAAGAGAATTATAAGCAATATGTAAAATAAATAAGAAACAGACAACTTAATGTTTTCTCCTCCCACCACCCAAAAAACCCTATTAGTTAAAAGAATTGAGAAGACTCTATGACTGTAATGAAAAATAAAATAAAATACCTAGGCCTGCATCTAGCAAAAACAAAAAACAAAAACAAAAACAAAATGTAAAATCAGAGTATAGAGGTAAAAGAACAATAAAAAAAGAAGATATACAAAAAGAGTAAGACCAAAGTGCTCAATAAAAATCCATCAAATCTTTATCTTAAATTGGAATGTGGATAAATTTGGGATTTATGTTTTTCTCTCCAAAAATGTGTATTTCCTACTCTGTCCATGGAAAAAGCTTGAAAACAGTAATACAACAGTAGTAATGAACACTCTTACCAGATTATGCTCCATTAATACCATGTTAATAAAAAGTTTCTTTCACGTATGAAAAAAATGCATAAAATTTGCTTAGGATATGTTATTGCTGGAAGTAAAGAAATTAGCCAAGGATATGTTACTACTGAAAATAAATAAATTATCAAACATCCATGACTCAAAAGCCTCTTATGCACAATATATAAAAAATAGTACTAACAGCCTTCCCTTCCAAGCTATCCCAGTGTTTAAAGGCTGCATGAACTGCAAGGTTGAGTCAAATGGCTCCTGAATTTCTTTCCACTTCTTTATTTTGCTTTTCAGCTTTTAGGGATGGAAATGGAAGAAAAAGCAACTGCATCTTCTGGTTAAGAACACATATCTGAAGACCACTGGGTGCACTAAATATATAACCATGGAAAAATTGATTAATGTCTTTCTCAGAGTCTCTAAACTGACAGATTAAAATTATATATATTTATAATATGCAACATGATGCTTTGATATCTGTATAATGGCTAAGTCAAGCTATTTAACATATGCATTACCTCACATACTTATCATTTCTTCTGGTAAGAACACTTAAAATCTATTGTCTTAGCCATTTTCAAATATACAACATATTGTTATTAACTGTAGTCACCATGACTTACAATAGTCTTTCAACTTATTTCTCCACTTTAAATAAATTTTTCTGTCTTTTGGCCAACATTTCCCTAATTCCTCCTACACCCTAGCCTCTGATAATCAACATTTCACTCTGTTTCTACAAGGTCAACATTTTTACACTACACATATAAGGAAGTATTGAGTATTTGTCTTTCTCTGCCTGACTTATTTCACTTAACATAATGTCCTGCAGGTTGATCCATGATGTTGAGAATGACAGGATTTATTTAAGGCTGAATGATATTTCATTATTTATATATAACATGTTTTCTTCATCTATTCATCCATTAATAAACACTTAGATTAATTCCACATCTTGGCTATCGGAAATAATGTTCACTAGCATGGAAGCGATGGCAGCAGTGGGGTGTATGGAGCAGCCACTGCCATGATGCCAGCTGCAGTGTGGGAGGTATGGCTGGAGCTGTAGACTCCACAAAGCCAGCAGGAGCCAGAAACAGGTGGTAGACCTGCCCTGTTCCAAGCTGAAGGGACAGGAGCCCTGCCCTCCTGGGTATAGCTGCAGCCACCCAGACACAGCTGCAGACACAGGCATCTGTGCAGTCTCAGGGGCCTGGGAAGAACCCCTGCAGTCTTGGAAGTCTGCTCCTGCTGTCTGTCCTCTCCCCACTCCTGGCAACCCCTCCAATTTTGGGGCAAAGTTGTGGTCCAGCCTGAGCACTGTCACAACATGGCTGGGTGTGTGCTCTCTTGGCGCAGTGCTGACACACCAGCCCCCTGCTGCCCCAGCCCCCTCCACACTTTGGACAACAACAAGCATGGGAGGGAGGCCAAAGGAGGGCTAAGGGCAATGTGGCATGGGCCTGCAGGCACCCATCAAACACATAGCCTAGGCACTGTGGGCACCATGGACAACAGGTTAATGGCAACAAGAGGCAGACAGGCTCCTAGGCAGAAACCGGCAGGTTCCCAGGTGAAACCCCACCTTCAGGCCAGGAACAGCCTGAGGCCTGGGGACATATGGAGTTAACCATACCCCTAACTATGCTGGAAAGAGTCAGACCTTATCTAAACCTAGTACATAAGAAAAATAACTTACCAGTTTTACACCAAAATTTAAATCTGCTAAGAGTTACCATTATAACATGTAATTGAGACTACTAAAATAGATTTACATGCAAGGTATGTAAGGAAAGTAAAATGTGTCATTAGTAAAACATAAGAAGGCTTGGGGGTATAACTTTTTACCTAGACTAGAAGGTTAAAGGATTGTTTCAAATTAGGTAAGATGAAGCTAAAGGTTTAAATAAGGTGTGGAAGGTTTGTAAAATTAATCTTGTAAAAGAAATTTTGTTTGTGAACACACTGACTAAACTCCATGGGTATTACTTGGTTTGTTTATAAACTGAACATTAGAATAAAAAGCACAATAAGAGTTTCTTAAGGCACTGATCTGCTATTTCATAATATCAACTGTTTTAAACCTTTAACGTATTTGATAGCCTTCACAAAATCAAATTTCAGCTTCAAAATTGTCTTTTCTGACCCCAACTTTGGGATACTACAGAGTGCTCCTAGAACAACCAAAATAGACGTAAACAGGATTATTTGACATGTTCAATTACATGGGACTGTCAAAGTAAAAAAGAAGGCTTAATCTTCTTCAAATTATATTTTAGTGAATAATATTATGTTCCAAAATTGTAGGAGACTTCTAAAAATCAAATGTCTGAGTATTTGCTATCAATCATAATTAGGGCTATGATGTTAAACCACAGAAATAACCACATTTCTTTGTCAATCGTGTTTTTGACTGTGATGACCCTAACACATTTTGTCACTCACAGACAAGTGCTGCCTTCATTTGACACTCTTCAAAGAATGATTTATAATCAGCTATAGAACTGTGAAAGGAAAATATATTGGGTATCTTGAAGCTGGGAAACACTCAGGGCAAATCTGCCTCCCATTCTATTCCAAGTCATCTCTCTGCTCACAGAGATAGATGCATACTCTGATTGCCTCCTTTGGAAAGACTTAACAGAAACTCAAAAGAATACAACCATTTGTCTCTCAGCTATCTGTGACCTGGAAGCCCATGGATGAGGGGAGGCTTGCTTTGAGTTGTCTCTGCTTTTCTGATGGAACTAATGTACTTCTTATATACATTGGTTGATGTCTCACGTCTCCCTAAAATGTATAAAACCAAGCTGTGCCCTGACCACCTTGGGCACATGTTGCGGGGACTTCCTGAGGCTGTGTCACAGACATGTCCTCAACCTTGGCAAAATCAATTTTCTAAATTAACTGAGACCTGTCTCAGATTTTCTGCGTCCACAGAACTTTGACAAATGCTCATTAGTTGTTTTTAAGTTTTGGTCTGCATTTTAGACTAACCCTGCTTGCTCCTGTGAACCAGCCAGTGATCTCGGCTCAGAAGAGACAAAAGGGATGGGTAATGTAAAAATCTGGATCAATATTCTAATTTTGAGCATATCAGGATTTTCGAGCTGTCCTTACCCCTTTGTTTCGTTTTGATCCATGTCTTCTAATAACCAGGTTTGTCTCATCTCACCTTCTGGCCATTAAACTCCAAATAGTCATGCAAATGGAACCTTGGCTGACAGCTCCCTTTTACTAGGAACCCTTAGATAGGCCTCTAAGATAAGATATAATTGTCATTTTCCCCATAAACAACTTCCCTGTCAGCATGAAGCAGTTAAGAGCAGTCGCTGTCCCTATCTTAACAGCAGTAGATGTACCTCTTTAGAGCAGGGATTAATGGCAGCAGCAGCCAGTCTGGAGCAGTGTTGATCAATCCCTGGCATTATCAGTGATGCCAGCTGCAGTGAGAAAGGCACAGCTGGGGCTGTGCACGCCACAGAGCCAGCAGGAACCAAGAACAGGCAGAAACCACCCGCCCATTCCAAGTTAAAGAAGTGGAAGCCCTACCCCTGGGATGCAGTTGTAGTTGTCCAGCCATGGCTGCAGACCAGGGCATCTCTACACTCTTGGGGACCCAGGAAGCCCCCTGACCCACAGGCTTGCAAGTGCCTGCTCCCACTGCCGAGCTTCTCCCTACTCCAAGCACCCACTCCTGGCACCTACTCCAATTTTAAAGTATAGCTGTGGCCAAGCCTGGGCACTGACATGAACCAGCCAGGTATGCACACACTCAGGTGAGCTCTGACATACCAGCCCCTTCCTGCCTTGGCCCCTTCCAGACTTTGGGTACCAATGAGCATGGGAGGGAGGCTGACCAGGTGCTGAGGGTGGCTTGGTGCAAGTCTGCAGGCATGAACAGCCTGAGCAACATGGGCACTGTGGTTGGCAAGTTAACAGCAGCAGGAGGCAGACAGGATCCTGGACAGAAAGGGGCAGATACCTGGTTAAACCTCACCTTCAGGTCAGTGATAGCCTGAGGCCTAGGGGCTGGACTGCCAGTACCATGGAATGGAGGGAGAACTTCTGATGCTTTTTCTCGGCCTGCACATGGCTTCTCGTGGACCAATCAGCATGCATTTGCTTCCCTCTGAAGCCCAAATAAATCCCTAGACTCAGCCAGACTCAGGCAGATGACAGGGCAACCTTCCCGCAGAAAGAAGCTACCCACTGTGGGTCTTCTTTCTGCTGAGAGCTGAGCAGATGATAGGACAACCTGCCTGTAACGAGGAGCTACCCGCTATGGGTCTCCTCTCTGCTGAGAACTGAACACTTGTTGGGATGCCCTACCTGCAGAGAGGAGCTACCCACTGTGGGTCTCCTTTAAGCTGCTGTGTTACTCAATAAAGGATCTCTTCACCTTGTTCACCCTCCACTTGTCCGCATAACTCATTCTTCCTGCACACAGGACAACAAGTTGGGACCTGCCGAATGGCAGGACTGAAAGAGCAATAACACCCACAGGGCTGAAAAACGCCCCTTAATCACCATGTTGCAGGTGACAAGGAGAGAAGAGCTGGAATCCTTTGGGGATCTCAGACTTAAAAGCTCCTCAAGTCACAGCTGTGACACTCTCCCTCAATGGGGCTCTATAGTTTCTGAAGTCTCCAAGCTTCCAGGCACCACTGCCTTCCCTGGTGCCAACGGTAGAAGCTGCTTGCAGTATGCCTGGTTGCGCTGCAGCATTGTAGGGTGCTGGTGCCTGCTCTGGCACCTGGAGCTATCCACCCCACCACAACCAGCATGCCTGGCTGTGCCAGGGGCCAGACCCCATACTCACTCACTCACACACCCCTCACTCCACACCTGGCTCACCCTTGGCAGGCATTGAATCCAGGCTGGTAGCATAAACAGATTGTATCCTGCCAGGCAGAATGGGCAGAACAAGCCAAGGGGGCCCAAGAAAAATTCAGGCAATAGCACCACCAGCCACAGAGGTTCCTGGCTGGAAAAGTGAGACTCCAAGGATACTGTGAAGGAAGTGAAAGTATCTTTTTGACATACTAATATGATTCCTTTGGACATATACTAAATAGTAAAATTGCTGGATGACATGACAGTTCTACTTTTAATTTTTTTAGGAACCTCTAAACTATTTTTGATTATGGCTGTAATACTAATTTACAATCCAACCAATAGTCTTCAAGGTTCTCTTTTCTCAACAACCTTGCTAATACTTATCTTTGGTCTTTTTTAAAGTAGCCATTCTAACAGCTATAAGGTAATATCTCATTAGGGTTATAATTTGCATTTTCCTGCTAATTAGTAATCATCTTTTCTTCATAAACCTGTTTGCCAATAATATGTCGTTTTCAGAAATGTTTGTATAGGTCCTTTGCACATCTAACAAATAATCTATCAGATTATTTGTTTTCTTACTTATAAGTTCCTCATATATTCTGGATATTAACCCTTATCAGACATATGGTTTCACATATTTTTCTCCTATACTTCATTCTGTTTCCTTTGCTGTGCAGAAGCTTTTTAGTTTGATGTCATCCTAGTTGTTTATACTTTGGTTGTCTGTGCTTTGGGTGTTATATCCAAAGGATCTGTGATCATACCAATGACAGAGAGCTTTTCTCCTATGACTTCTTTATTACTTTTACAGTTTTAGGTCTTACATTTAAGTATTTAATCTATTTTGAGATTATTTTTACATATGATGTCAGAGGAGAGCATATTATTTTCTGCATCTGAATACCCAGTTTCCCAACAACCAGTTACTGAAGAGACTGCCCTTCCCCCATTGTGTGCTGTTGGCATTTTTATAAACAATCAATTGACCACAAATGTGTGGATTTTTTCCAGCTTTTCCATTCTGTCCCTTAAGTCTGTGTGTCTGTTTTTATAACTGTACCATGCTATTTGGATTAACATAGCTTTATAGTAGATTTTCAAATCAGGTGCTGTGAGGCCTCCAGCTTGTCCTTTTTACTCAAGATTATTTTCACTATTTTGAGATATTTGTGGTTCCATACGAATTTTAGAATTTTTTTTTTCTTTTCTGGGGAAAATTTCATTGTAGTTTTTGATGGGGATTGCATAAAATCCATAGATAACTTTGGGCAGTAGTGACACTTTAACAATGCTACTCCTTTGAATTCACAAACATGAGATTCTTTCCACTTATTTTATCTCCCTAAAATTCATTCATAAATGGTTTATAATTTTCAGTTTATAGAGTATTCTCTTTGGGTAATTTACACCTAGTTATTATTTTTATAGCTACTGTAAATAGAACTGTGTTCTTAATTTCCTTTTGAGGTAATTTGTTGTAACTCTATAGAAATGCTACTAACTTTTATATGTTGATTTGTAATCTACCACTTTATAGAATTTGTTAATCAATTCTAACAGGTTTTTGGTGGAGCCTCTAAGCTTTTCTATATATAAGGTTACGTCCTCTACAAGGAAAGACAATTTTACTTAGCCCTTTCCAATTTGAATCCTTTTCATTTTGGCTTTCTTAACTGCTCTGGTTAGTACTTTCAGTACTGTGTTGAACAAAAGTGGTGAGAGTGACCATCCATGTCTTGTATCGGATCTTAGGAAAAAAGCCTTGAACTTCTCGGTGTTGATTATAATATTCACTATGGGCTTGTATATTGTCTTTACTGTGGTTAGATGTACATCTTTGATATGGTTAGGCTCTGTGTCTCTGCCCAAATCTCATCTCAAATTGTAATCCATGTAATCCCTGGGTGTTGAGAAAGAGACCTGATGGGCAATGATTAGATCATAGGGGTGGTTTCCCCTATGCTGTTCTCATGATAGTGAGTTCTCACAAGATCTGATGGTTTTATAAGGGGCTATTCCCCGTTTGCTTCCATCACATGCTCTCTTGCCTGATACCATCTAAGACATGCCTGCTTCCCCTTCTGCCATGATTGCAAGTTTCCTGAGGCCTCCCCAGGGATGTGGAACTGTGAGTCAATTAAACTTTTTTATTTTTTTTTTAAGTAAATTACCCAGTCTCAGGCAGCTATTATTTTTTATATAGTTTAAGTTCACGGATACATGTACAGAACATGCAGGTTTGTTACATAGGTATACATATGCCATGGTGGTTTACTGCACTCATAAATCCATCATCTACATTAGGTATTTCTCCTAATGCTATCCCTCCTCTAGCCCCCAACCCCTGACAGGCCCCAGTGTGTGATGGTCCCCTCCCTGTGTCCATGTGTTATTGTTCAACTCCCACTTACAAGTGAGAACAAGTGGTGTTTGGTTTTCTGTTCCTGTGTTAGTTGGCTGAGAATGATGATTTCCGGCTTCATCTATGTCCCTGCTAAAACCATGAACTCATTCTTTTTTATGGCTGCATAGTTAGTATTCCATGGTGTACATGTACCACAATTTCTTTATCCAGTCTATCATTGATGGGCATTTCAATTGGTTTCAAGTCTTTGCTGTTGTGACTGGTGCTGCAATAAATATTTGTGTGTATGTGTCTTTACAGCAGAATGATTTATAATCCTTTGGGTATATACCCACTAATGGGGTTGCTGGGTGAAATGATATTTCTGGTTCTAGATCCTTGAGGAATTGTCACACCGTCTTCTACAACGGCTGAACTAATTAATACTCCCACCAGGTATAAAAGCAATCCTATTTCTCCACATCCTCTCCAGCATCTGTTGTCTCTGGACTTTTTAATAATGGTCATTCTAACTGGCGTGAGATGGTATCTCACTGTGGATTTGATTTGCATTTCTCTAATGACCAGTGATGATGAGCTTTTTTTCATGTTTGTTGGCCACATAAATGTCTTCTTTTGAGAATTGTCTGTTCATATCCTTTGCCTACTTTTTGATGGGGTTTTTTTTTCTTATAAATTTGTTTAAATTCCTTGTAGATTCGGATATTACTCCTTTGTCAGATGGACAGATTGCAAAAACTTTCTCCCATTCTGTAGGTTGCCTTTTCACTCTGATAACAGTGTATTGTGTTGTGCAGAAGCTCTTTATAGGTTCCATTTGTCAATTTTGGCCTTTGCTGCCATTGCTTTTGGTGTTTTAATCATGAAGTCTTTGCCCATGCCTATGTCCTGAATGGTATTGCCTAGGTTTTTGTCCTGAATGGTATTGCCTAGGTTTTCTCCTAGGGTTTTTATGGTTTTAGGTCTTATGTCTAAGTCTTTAATCCATCTTGAGTTAATTTTTGTATAAGATGTAAGGAAGGGGTCCAGTTTCAGTTTTCTGTATATGGCTAATCAGTTTTCCCAACGCTATTTATTAAATAGGGAATCCTTACCCATTGTTTGTTTTTGTCAGGTTTGTCACAGACCAGATAGTTATAGATGTGTGGCATTATTTCTGAGGCCTCTGTTCTGTTCCATTGGTGTATATATCTGTTTTTGTACCAGTACCATGCTGCTTTGGTTACTGCAGCCTTGTAGTATAGTTTGAAGCCAGTGACAAAAGCCAGTAGTAGCTTGAAGGGGATAGCATGGAATCCATAAATTACTTTGGGCATTATGGCCATTTTGATGATATTGATTCTTCCTATCCATAAGCATGGGATGTTTTTCAATTTGTTTGTGTCCTCTCTTATTTCCTTGAGCAGTGGTTTATACTTCTCCTTGAAGAGGTTCTTCAAATTCCTTGTAAGTTGTATTCCTAGGTATTTTATTCTCTTTGTAGCAGCTGTGAATGAGATTTCACTCATGATTTGGCTTTCTGTCTGTTATTGCTGTATAGGCATGCTTGTAATTTTTACACACTGATTTTGTATCCTGAGACTTTGCTGAAGTTGGTTATCAGCTTAAAGAGATTTTGTGCTGAGACGATAGAGTTTCTAAATATACAATCATGTCATCAGCAAACAGAGACAATTTCACTTCCTGTTTTTCTATTTTAATATCTTTTATTTCTTTCTCTTGCTTGATTGCCCTGGCCAGGACTTCCAATACTATGTTGAATAGGAGTGGTGAGAGATGGTAGCCTTGTCTGGTGCTGGTTTTCAGAGGGAATGCTTCCAGTTTTTGCCCATTTAGTATAATATTGGCTGTGGGTTTGTCATAAATAGCTCTTACTATTCTGAGATATGTTCCATCAATACCTAGCTTACTGAAAGTTTTTAGAACGGAGGGGTGTTAAATTTTATCAAAGGCCTTTTCTGCACCTATTGATATAATCATGTTGTTTTTGCCATTGGTTCTGTTTATGTTATGGATTATGTTTATTGATTTGCATATGTTGAACTAGCCTTGCATCCCAGGGAAGGAGCTGACTTGATCATGGTTGATAAGCTTTTGGATGTGCTTCTGGGTTTGGTTTGCCATATTTTATTGAGAGTTTTTACATCTATATTCATAAGGAATATTGGTCTGAAATTTGCTTTTTTTGTTGCGTCTCTGCCAGGTTTTGGTATCAGGATAATGCTGGACTCATAAAATGAATTAGAAAAGAGTCCCACTTTTTCTATTTGGAATAGTTTCAGAAGGAATGGTACCAGGTCCTCTTTCTACCTCTGGTAGAATTCAGCTGTGAATCTGTCTGGACCTGTGGTTTTTTTGGTTGGTGGGTTATTAATTACTGCCTCAATTTCAAAACTTGTTTTTTGTCTATTCAGTTATTTTACTTCTTCCTGGTTTAGTCTTGGAAGAGTGTATGTGTCCAGGAATTTACCCGTTTCTTCTAGATTTTCTAGTTTATTTGCATAGAGATGTTTATAGTATTCTCTGATGATAGTTTGTATTTCTGTGAGATCAGTGGTGATATCCCTTTGTCATTTTTCATCGTGGCTATTTGATTCTTCTGTTAGTCTGGATAGGGGTCTATTTTGTTAATTTTTTTAAAAAAAAAGAAACTCCTGGATTCACTGAGTTTTTGAAGGGTTTTTTGTGTTTCTGTCTCCTTCAGTTCTGCTCTGATATTAGTTATTTCTTGTCTTCTGCTAACTTTTGAATTTGTTTGCTCTTGCTTCTCTAGTTCTCTTAATTGTGATATTACGTTGTCGATTTTAGAGCTTTCCTGCTTTCTCCTGTGGGTATTTAGTCGTATAAATTTCCCTCTTAACACTGCTTTAGCCATGTCCCAGAAATTCTGGTACCTTGTGTCTTTTTTCTCATTGGTTTCAAAGAACTTATTTATTTCTGCTTTAATTTCATTTTTATCCAGTAGTCATTCAGGAGCAGGTTGTTCAGTTTCCATGTAGATGTGCACTTTTGCATGAGTTTCTTAATCCTGAGTTCTAATTTGATTGCACTGTGGACTGAGAGACTGTTATGATGCCTGTTCTTTTGCATTTGCTGAGGAGTGTTTTACTTCAAATTATATGGTCAATTTTAGAATACGTGTGATGTGGTGCTGAGAAGAATGCATATTCTGTTGATTTGGGATAAAGAGTTCTCTAGATGTAGTCCTGAATATCCTTAATTTTCTGCCTTGTTGATCTGTCTTATATTGACAGTGTGGTGTTAAAGTTTCCCACCATTATTGTGGGAGTCTAAGTCTCTTTGTAGGTCTCTAAAAACTTTCTTTATGAATCTGGGTGCTCCTTTATTGGAGATATATATATAGTATAGCTCTTCTTATTGCAATGATCCCTTTACCATTATGTAATGCCCTTGTCTTCTTTTTATCTTTGCTGGTTTAAAGTCTGTTTTATTAGAGAGTAGGAATGCAACTCTTGCTTTTTTTTTTTTTTTTTTTTTTTTTTTTTTGGCTTTCCATTTGCTTGGTAAATATTCCTCCATCCCTTTATTTTGAGCCTATGTGTGTCTCCGCAGGTGAGATGAGTTTCCTGAATACAGCACGCCTATGGGTCTTGACTCTTTATCCAATTTGCCAGTCTGTGTCTTTTAATTGAGACATTTAGACGGTTTACATTTAAGGTTAATATTGGTATGTGTGTATTTGATCCTGTCATTATAATGCTAGCTGGTTATTTTACCCGTTGGTTGATACAGTTTCTTCATAGTGTCAATGGTCTTTACAATTTGGTACGTTTTTGCAGGTTGGTACCAGTTTTTCCTTTCTATATTTACTGCTTCCTTCAGGAGTTCTTGTAAGGTAGGCCTGGTAGTGACAAACTCTCAAAGCATTTGCTTATCTGGAAAGGATTTTATTTTTCCTTCACTTATAAAGCTCAGTTTGGCAAAATATGAAATTCTGGGTTGAAAATTCTTTTCTATAGAATGTTGAATATTGGCCCCGACGTCTTCTAGCTTGTAGGGTTTCTGCAGAGAGATCTACTGTTAGTTTGATGGGCTTCATTTTGTGGGTAACCTGACCTTTCTCTCTGGCTGCCCTTAACATTTTTTCTTTCATTTCAACCTTGGTGAATCTGACAATATGTGTCCTGGGGTTGCTCTTCTCGAGGAATATCTATGTGGTGTTCTCTGTATTTCCTGAATTTGAATGCTGGCCTGTGTTGCTAGGTTGGGGAAGTTCTCCTAGATAATATACTGAAGAGCATATTTCAACGTGGTTCCATTCTCCCTATCACTTTCAGATACGCTGATCAAACATAGGTTTGGTCTTTTCACATAGACCCATATTTCTTAGAGGCTTGGAGGTTCATTTCTTTTCATTCTTTTTTTCCTATCTTGTCTTCACGCTTTATTTCATTAAGCTGATCTTCAATCTCTGATATCCTTTCTTCCACTTTATGGATTCGGCTATTGATAATTGTATATGCTTCACAAAGTTCTTATGCTATGTTTTTCAGCTCCATCAGTTCATTTATGTTCTTCTTTAAACTGGTTATTCTAGTTAGCAATTCCTCTAACTTTTTTTCAAGATTCTTAGCTTCCTTGCATTGGGTTAGAATATGCTTCTTTAGCTCAGATTAGTTTGTTATTACCCACCTTTTGAAGCCTACTTCTGTCAATTTACCAAACTCATTCTCTTTCCAGTTTTGTTCCCTTGCTGGTGAGTTGTGATCCTTTGGAGGAGAAGTCACATTCTGGATTTTGGAATTTTCAGCCTTTTAAGCACTGGTTTTTCCTCATTGTCATGGATTTATCTACCTTTTGCCTTTGATACCAGTAACCTGCAGATGGGGTTTTGTTTAGACGTCCTTTTTGCTGATGTTGATGCTATTCTTCTGTTTGGTAGTTTTCCTTTTAACAGGCCCCTCTGCTGCAGGTCTGCTGGAGTTTGCTGGAGGTCCACTCCAGACCCTGTTTGCCTGGGTATCACCAGTAGAGGCTGCAGAACAGCAAAGATTGTGGCCTGTTCCTTCCTCTGGAAGCTTTTTCCCAGAGGAGCACCCACCAGTTGCCAGATGGAGCTCTCCTGTATGAAGTGTCTGTCAACTCCTGCTGGGAGGCGTCTCCCAGTCAGGAGGCACGGGGGTCAAGAACCCACTTAAGGAGGCAGTCTGTCCCTTAGTAGAGCTTGAGTGCCGTGCTGGGAGATCCGCTGCTCTTTTCAGAGCCAGCAGGCAGGAACGTTTAAGTCTGCTGAAGCTGTGCCCGCAGCCGCCCCTTCCCCCAGGTGCTCTGTCCCAGGGAAACGGGAGTTTTATCTATAAGCCCCTGACTAGGGCTGCTGTCAGGCAGTTCTTTATATCAATGTGAGAATGGACTAATACAATCTTCTATACTTAATATTTTAGATTTTGTCAAATGCCTCTTCTGCATCATTTGAGATAACCATATTTTTGTCCTTCTTTTTGTTAATGCAGTGTATGACCTCTACTGATTTACATAAGTTGGGCCAACTTTGCATCCTAGAAATAAATCCACCTTGATCATGATAACAGATCCTTATAATGTGTTACTGAAATTGGTTTGCTAGTATTTTATTGAGAATGCCTGTATCTATATTCATTAGGAATATTGGTCTGTATTTCTTTCTTATAATGCACTTGTCTGCCTATGGCATCAGGGTAATACAGGCCTTTTAAAATGAGTTTGAAAGTTTTATCTACTCCTCAATTTTTTGGAAGTATTTCAGAATGCTTGGTATTACTTCTTTAAATGTTTGTAAAGTTCAGATGTAAAACCATCAAGGCCTGAACTTTTTCTGATAAGAGCTATTTTTTCTTATTGATTTAATCTCCTTACTTGTTATCATTATGTTAAGCTTTTCTATTTCTTCATGATTCAGTCTTGGTAGGTTGTACATTTCTAGGATCTTATCCGTAACTTTTAGGTTATCTAATTTGTTGGTGTACAATTGTTCACAGCAGTCTCTTGTCCTCTGTATTTCTGTATCTCCTGTATTGTCTACTCTTTCATTTTTGATTTCATATATTTCAGTCATCTCTCATTTTTGTCAGTTAAAAGTTTGTCAACTGTTTATCTTTTTAAAAAATTGTTTTGTTCATCTTTTCTACTGTTTTACAGTCTCTGTTTCATTTCTGTTCTGACCTTCATTGTTTCTTTGCTACTATAAACCAGGGGTTTAGATTGTTCTTTTTTCTAGTCCTTTGAGGTACAGCATTAGATTGTTTTAGTGGGATCCTTCTTATTTTTAACTGTGTGTTTATTGCTATAAACTTTTCTTAGAAATGCTTTCGTTGCATCCCATAAGTTTTGTTATATAGTATTTTCATTCGTCTCAAGCTATTTTTAATTTTCCTCTAACTTCCCATTTCAATTTTACTCTTGGTTGTTTAGGGCCATGTAAATTTGTACAAATTTATAAATGTTGCACTATTCCCTCTGTTATGAATTCCATTTTCTTTTTTCTTTTTACAGGTTTGAAGCTACATTTTACTAGAGTCAATGGAAGACTTCAAAAAGCCACATGCAGTACAATTTAAAATTGGATGAACATCCTGCAAATGTTAGTGCAAAGTAATTATGCAGACTCTCCAAAACAAGATTGTGCTCTTGTTTCCCAGGTTTAGTCAATGGTTGCTCTTTTATAATTACAATCACAGAGGCTTAACTTACCAACTAGCAACGCCTTTGTGTTTTATGTACTATGTACCAAGGGAACGTCACAAGATTTTGGTGAAATGCAGCTTAGTTTCATTAATAAAGCAAATTTCTTATTGAATGTAAAGTCATATTCCTGGAATGCTGCATGTGTCAAGTTTCATTGAAATGCTCTTAAGCTTATGCCTCTATCTTGTTTAATAAAATTACTCTTAGGATATCCTTTTTACTATGTAACTGGAATTGTTTCATGATTTTAAAATGCAACCAGTATAAATGAACATTTCAGGGGTGGGAGAAAATCCACCACTAATCTCAGCTAGACAAACTTCTTAAAAATCAGAAAGCCTATTTACACAAAATTGTATGTAATGACTGTAGTAATCAGTTTATTACACAGATTAGTCATTCTTGAATGTACAAGCTCCAGAGGAGCAACTGGGTCTTTAAATATACACAAATATTTCCATCAAATGAATTTTCACCCTTACACGCAAATAGACCTCACATAAGGTTAGGTCTATTTAAGTTAAAAACATAAGAAAAATAAGAGCTATTAGCTATGTATTAACTGAGAAACCACATACCAACCAAAGAATATGGAAGAGAGAAAGACGGGCTGAAAGGCCAAAGGCTGAAGGGGTAGGGAGATGTAAAAGAGTTGGGAACAAAGCCCATTACACTTGATGTACTAATAGCTCCAATCCATTTAAATGTTGACCAGTTAAACTTAGACCTTAAAATGCAGGATGTGGGTAGTTTAATCTGGTTGATCATAACTTTCACCTAAGACGTAGCTCCTTCGGAATAAAATGAATACAGACACAGCTTCATGTTCTTCACCTTGCTTTTCATAACTGTTTTGAGTTTAAATGGATTCCACTTAAAAATAATCTCCTACAGGTGAGCGGAACTTTTTCTTTCCCATCCAAGCACACACCATACCCCACCACCCTTTGCTGTTATCCAAATTTAAGTCAATAAGGAAAGCTTTTAGTCTCACACCTAGGTAATGCCTGTAGAACTGGCTTGTCACACACATACTTCTCTGCTAGGAGGCAATGTTGGTACAGAAGTACAGTATTTCTAGTTTGTTGTTCCAAGTATGTACAACACGCAGCACTGCTGTATCAGGTAAACATGTGCACAGGGGGAGATGAGGCGTGGGCTCATAGAAAGCAGTCAAATGGAAATCAAAAGGACTTTCCTCTTTCAGAGTTCCCCTATCTTTATTTGTAGAGGTTATCCAATAATTTCTTTAATTACATCGCATACTTCTGAGTCCATTCCCGAGCTATTCTGTTGTTACTTTTCTCTATCTGTTTTGTAGATCCAAGCAATCTCAGGCACTAAAGGATCATCTGGATTGGGATCACACAACAGAGAACAGATGGACAAGAGTACTTCTGAAATAGTTAGTGCTGGAGACCACTGTGACCGCAGAATATCAAGACAAATGCTGCCATTACCGTTAATATTTGGATGATGAATTCTTGTTGTAAATGCAACCTTAGGTGGTTTGAAGGGGTAATCTGTTGGGAAATGAATTGTCAAGAAAAATACTCCACCCTGATAGGGACTATCATTTGGCCCCTTTATTGTAGCTTGCCAATGGAACATACCATCTCCAACAGGACGTGCTGAACACTGTGCTGGAGGGTCACGGGCCAGGTCATTCAATTCCTTGTGTATTCTCTTCAGAGCCATGGTGTGAGGCGGGTGGCAGCGGCCCCGGGGACGGGGACGGGGCTGAATTCTATTTTCATACCATTGTGACTGGAGATGATACTTGGTATATTTTGAATCTTCTTAAATTTGTTAAGACTTATTTTCTGGTCTGACATATGATCTGTCCTGGAGATGTTTCCAAGAGTGCTCAACAAAAATGTGGATTCTGCTAATATTGGATAGAATGCTGAAATGCTCTACGTATGTCTGTTACATTTGATGTAAGATGTAGTTAAAGTCCTATATCATTTTCTGTCTGGATGATCTGTTCATTATTTAAAGAGGAATATTAAAGTCTTTACTACTACTATATTGCAGTCTATCTCATTCTTCAGATTTATTAATATTTACTTTATATATTTAGCTACTCGGATGTTGGGTGCAGATATATTTACAACTGTTATATCCTCTCCACAAACTGGCCAGTTTACATTATATAATGACCTTTTCTGTGTCTCTTTTTATAATGTTTTAAATTCTATTTCATCTGATTTAAGTACAGCTACTTCTACTCTCTTTTGGTTTCCATCAGCATGGATTATCTATTTCTATCCTGTCACATTCAATCTATGTGTGCCCTTAAAAGTGAGGGTGATTCTCTGGTAGGCAGAATATACTTGGGTCTTGTTTTCTGATTGATTTAGTCACTTTATCTTTTCATTGAAGAACTTAATCTATTAACATTCAAGGTAATTATTCACAGATAAGGATTTACTATTGCTATTTTGCTCGTTTTTCTGGTTGTTTTGTAATTCTTTCTTCCTTTCTTCCTCTCTTGCTGTCTTCTTTTATGGTCAAATGATTTTCTCTAGCACTATGCTTTGGTTCCTTACTTTTTATCTTAAGTGTATCTAGCATAGATTTTTTCCTTTGTAGTGACCAAAAGATTTACATGAAACATCTTATAGTTAGACTATTTTAAGCTGATAACAACTTCAGTTTGATTGCATTAAGTGACTCTACACTGTTATTCCATCCCCAAACAATATTTTAAGATTTGATGTAATACTTTTTTTTTTTTTGCATCTTCACCTTCCTATTGTTATGATGTTAATTGTGGGTTTAACACATATGACCTTTATTAGGTTCAGGTACATTCCCTGTATACCTAACTTGCTTAGGGTTTTTATAACAAATGTTAAATTTTGTCTAATGCTTTTTCTGCATTCATTGAGATAATCACTTTATTCTATTAATGTTATTTATGACATTTATCAACTTGTAAATGTTGAACCACAGACATACATGCATCCCAAGAATAAATCCTGCTTGAGCATGGTGTATGGTGCTTTTAATATATTGGTTTACTAGTATTTTGTTGAGAATTTCTGCATCTATCTTAATGAAGAATATTGGCCTGCATTTTTTTTTTCCTTGTAGTGTCTTTGACTTTGGTATCATGGTAAAAATGGCCTCTTAAAATGAGTTTGGAAGTTTTCTCTCATCAAATCAATTTTTTGAGAGATCTTGAGAAACACTGGTGTTTATTCTTTAAATATTAAGGAGAATTCACTAGTAAAGGCATCACGTCCTCGGTTGTTGGTAGGGAGGTTTATGATTGCTGATTCAACCTCCTTACTTATTATTATACAGATTTTCAACTTCTTCATGATTCAGTCTTGGTAGGATGTATGTTTCTAGGAATTTATACATTTCTTCTAGGTTATCTAATTTGTTGGCAAATGACTGCTCATAGTTGTCTCTTATGACTCTTGATATTCCTGTTATATACAAGTTGTAATGTATTCTCTTTCATTTCTGATTTTATTTCTTTAACTCTTCACTATTTTTTCAGCTTAGCTAAAGGTTTGTCAATTTTATCTTTTAAAAAAAGCAACTGTTAGCTTTGTTGATCTCTTCTATTGTTTCCATAATTTCTATTTCATTTATTTCTGCTCTGATGTTTACCATTTCATACATTCAACTAACTTTGGGCTTAGGCTGTCATTTTTCTAGTTCCTTTAAGTGTAACACGAAATTGTTCCAGATTTTTCTTCTTTTATGTGTAGGCATCTAGTGCTATAAACTTCTTAGAACTGATTTTGCTGCATCCTATACAAATTGATATGTTGAGTGTCTACTTTCACAAGTCTCAAGATATTTTTTATTGTCCTTTTAATTTCATCTTGGACCCACTGATTGAGAAGCACGCTTTTAATTTCCATGTATTTGTAAATTTTTGAAATTCTTCCTATTATTGATTTATAATTTCACACCATTGTGGTAAAAATATATCCTTGATATCATTTAAATCCTCTTAAGTGTATTAAGATTTGTTTTCTGGACTAACATATGGTCTATCCTGGATAATGTTTAGCATATGCTTAAGAAGGATGTGTGTTCCGCTGTTGTTGGATAAACTATTCTGATATATGTTTGCTAGGTATAGTTGATCTATTGGATGACTGAAGTGCACACATCAAATTCCATATTGATTTTCTAAGTGGATGATCTATTTACTGATGAATGTGAAATATTGGAGTCCTCTACTATTATTGCCTTGCAGTCTTGTTTATTCCTTCAGATATATTAGTATTTGCTTTACGTACTTAGGTGTTCTGATGTTCAGTGCATATCTGTTTACAATTGTTGTATCTTCTTGATGAACCGACCATTTTTATCATTATATAATAATCTTCTGTGCCTCTTTTCACAATTTTTTATTTAATGTCTATTTCATCTAAGTATAGCTAGCTCTGCTCTTTTTGGTTTCAATTTTCATAGACTATCGTTTCCCATTTCTTCACTTTCAGTCTATTTGTGTCCTTAAAGACGAAACGAGTTTCTTGTTAATAGGGTATGGTTTGGATTTTTTAACAAAATCCATTCAGTGGCTCTGTGTCTTTTGATGGAAGAATTTAATCCACTGACATTTAAACTGCTTATCTCATAGATAAAGAGATACTACTGCCATTTTATTCATTGTTTTTTGATATCTTTGCAAGTTCTTTGTTCCTTTCTTCCACTCTACCTGTCTTCCTTTGTAATTTAATGATTCTCTGTTGTGGTATGCTTTGATTTCTTACTTATCTCCTGTGTATACACTATAGTTCTCTTATTTGTGGTTACCATGAGACTTATATAAAACATATTATGGTTATAACAGGCTATTTTTAAGGTGATACCTTCAATAACATACAGAAACTCTACAATTTTATTGCCTCCAACATGTTATTGATCATAATTTACATATTTTATATATATCATTTCATAAATTATTGTAAATATGCCTATTTTAACAGCTTTGCATTTAAACCTCACTAAAGATACAACTGATTTACACATCACCATTATAGCATTACAGCATTCTAAATTTGACTATGTACTTACTTTCACAAATGACTTTTATACACTTATATGTTTTCATATTACCAATTACCATCCTTTTCTTTCAGCTTGAAGAATTCCCTTTTGCATTTCTTATACAGCAAGCCTAGTGAACTTCCTCAGCTCTTATTTGCCTGGGAAAGCTCTTATCCCTTCTTCATTTCTGAGGGACAACATTATGGTTGCTAGTTTTTTTCTCGTTTGTTTTTTTGAGCAAGAAATTTTTGTTTGCTTGGGTTTTGTTGTTGCTTTTCTTTAATATAGCGTTGCATTCTACCCCGACCCTCAACGTTACTGCTGAGAAATCTAATTACAGCCATGTTGGAGTTCTATTTTATGAGATACGATTCTTTTCTCTTGCTGCTTTCAGGATCCTCTCTTTGTCTTAATGCTTCTGAGAGTTTTACTATGTATTATTTTAGCCTTGTTTCAATTGAACCTAACTGGAGATCTTCAAAGCTTCTTATGTGTAGATATTTACATCTGTCCCTAGTTTATAAAGTTTTCTGTCATTATTTCTTTAAATATATTCAGTACTCCTTTCTCATTCTCTGTTCCTTCTGGAACTCCTATAATGCAAAGATTAGTTTGCTTCATTGCCCCATAATTCTCACAGCCTTTCTCACTCTTTTTCATTCCTTTACTCTTTTTGTTCCTTTGACTGGGTAATTTTTAATAACCTGTCTGTGAGTTTACTGATCCTTTCTTCTGCTTGATCAAGTCTTATGTTGAAGCTCTCTATAGAAATCTTCAGTTCAGTCATATTTATAAGTTTTTGTTTAAAAATTGAGTTGATTAAAAATGGCCATTGGAGAACTGATATACAATTTAAGATCTTCCAAAATTAAACTAACTTCCTCCTCTTGTTCAGACTGTTAATTTTCATAAAGTACAACAAAATAGTAATTTGAGTAGAAATGAGTCAAAGAGAGCCACTCTTCCTTTGTTCCTTATGTAATATCTTAACAATATTTACATTTACTACTTTGAGTCTCCCGTCTAAAAGTAGGATTCTTTATTTGTCCAAGTGTCTTGGCTCCAGGCATGATATTGGGAGACAGAAGAATACAGAGGGATTGTATATAACCTTGACTGAGACAGACATTGTAGGCCACATGGTAAAATTTAGTCACTATTCTGTTCATAGAAAAATCTCATTGGTCTTCTCCCCATGCAAAATTCCTTTAGTTCTTTCCTTGCTTTACTTAGTAATCAAATTGATAAATTAGTCTCTAAAACACCTTTGGAAGAGACTTATCAAAACAGTAAAGATCAGAATTCCAAAAATTCTGATAGGGGATTGCCTATGTATTCATTTTCCTTTAATGTAAGTGTATAGATATCGCTGAGACTTTGGTTGAGAAACCTTGCCATAATTTAATATCTTCAGTTACTTGAAGAAGGAATAATTGTAACACAGCACATTCCAGGGATTTCACCTACCCTGTATAACTTTATCTGAGAAACCTACATAATATATGTAAATAACTGAAATTTAAGAAGCACTAGTGTAGCACACAGAAACCATAGGATAAGTTGAATTTCCTATGGCTCTACTGCTAGCTATCGTGACCTTATCCCTGATCCTCAGATTCTCTAAGTTTTAGTGTTTTCATCCGGAAACCAGGACAGACAGTATATATGTTTTTAAGAATTACCAACATTGTACCATTCCTTCCACCTTTAAAATTTTGTGGTAACCTACCCTATTTTGAGTCCCATGCCACTTTTAAGTGTGGTTTATAGGCTAGTAACAGCAGCATCTGGGAGTTTGTTAGAAATGCAGAATCTCAGGTCCCACCTTTAGACCTTCTAAATCAGAATCATCAGTCAACAAGATTCCTAGGCAATTAAATTGAAATGAAATTAAAGATGCACTGCGATAGACTATTTTTTTCCCATTATAACATCAATGTCCACTGGCTTATCAAAAGAAAAGTAAAAGTGTCTTAAATAATACAGACATTGATTTGAGAAAAGGGAAACATGGCAATTCATGTCCCATAATATCTGAATAACGTAAGAACAAACTGAATAATCTTATTTCAAATTATGAATTGTTTAAATGGTTCGAATTCATTCCAGAAAGGAAGAGAGGATTTTAAAACAGTTCATCTCTTTCAGTAATTAAATACAGAACATAGCCGGCATTCATTAAAAATAGACTAGTCTTAATTACATAAATATATTATTCTGCTGGCAGCACTAAGGGATTGACGTGAAGGTATTTTCTTCCTAGTATTTCCACCTAAATTTCCCACCCCACCAAATCAGTCCCCAAAATAAACTTAGATTGTACATAGAAAATATGTTTGCAATAAATTTTTAAGATAAATATGTTAGCCTCCTACTCTTCTGAGCAGACTGCAATCCTGAAGCTCCTCTTATTAAAGATACGATTGGCATTGTTATACACTTTTCCAAGATTAAAAAAAAAAAACAGGTCCACAGAAGGTTAGTAAATTGATGGAGATCTTTCAACTAACAAGTGGCTCAGACATGATTTGTATCAGGTTGACTGAATCCCTTTCTCCTTCCATTATGCCGTACTATTTCCTTCTTGAAAAACAAAAAGTTCAGATTTATGTTGAAAGAGCTAAAAGAGCCAAACAACATTTCTGTTATAAAAGAATTACACTTCCTTTAAAAACTAACACAAGACAAGTACCAGGCCAGCCCCTGTGGCCCCAGCCTCCATGCTATCCAGCACAGATGCAGGATCCAAGCCCATGTCAATGGAATAGGACTCCAAACTGGCTCATACGACCCAAAGCACCAGGCTAGCATCCACAGCTTCAGGCTCCAAACTGCTGTCTGCAGCCCAAGGCTCCAGGGTAACCCCAGCACTAGGCAGAGTCCAGCAGACCCAACCTCAAGGCCTGCCTAGTAGATCTCAGTGCTGGGACCACTCCAACAGGCCCAGGCTCCAAGACCATACCTGTAGAACCATGCTTCAGTCTGTCTTCCAAGGGCCACTCCTGCAGATTAAAGTTCCAGGCCAGTCCCAGTGTCCCCCCAGCTCCCATGGATTCAGATTCCAGATCTATCCCCAGGATCCAGCCTTCTAGGATCACCCCTATGTACACAGGCACCAGGCCTAACACAGTAGATCCCAATGACAGGCCAGCCCCCATAGACACAGATTTCATGCCCCTTCAAATCCATTTAGCAGGCCCACTTCAGTGGACTCTGATGCCAAGCCAGCCTCAATGCACCCAGGATCCAGGCCTACCCCAGCAGACATAAACTCCTGGTTATGTCTGGGCACCAGGCAAGCTCCTATGAGCTCAGGCACCAGGCCTAACAAGATGCTGACACAAGCACTAAGCCAGCCTGTCTACAAATTCTAATAGCAAGCCCACCCAGAAACACTGGACAGGCTGATTGATAAAGAGCTTCTTCTGTCAAAGCTTATCTATAAAAACTGGCAAAATAATGTACTACTAAATGACTCTAAAGAAATCTATATTTACAAACCACCTGACAATTCAAAATAATTGAGATACATTAAAATTAAATTCTCAAATGGCAAAGACAAAAAAAAATGTTTTTATGCTGTAAGAAAAAAATGCATACCACATACAAGTGGAGGATTTCTCAGCAGAAACCTTGAAGCTAGGAGACGATATGAGAATATTCAAAATGCTGAAAGGGAGAGAAAAAATAAATTTGTCAACCAAGAATACTATACTCAGTAAGGCTGTCCTTCAGAAATAAAGGAAAGATAAAGAACTTCCCAAACAAAAGCTTTGAAAGTTCATAATTACCAGACTCACTGTATTAGTCAAGGTTCTCTCCATTTTTGTTCTCTACGGGCCCATGGCCGATAGGATGATGCCTGCCCACACTGAAGGCAGACTTTCCCCACTTAGTCCATTTAGATTCACACATAAATCACTAGAGCATCCTCATGGATATGTCCTAAAACAATGCTTTACCAATTTCCTATATATTCCTTAACCAGTGAGTAAGACATCTAAAATTATCCACCATACCTGCCTTACAAGAAATGCTAAAGAGAAATCTGGTTATAAGTAAACAGTGCTAACTAGCAAAATGCAAACATATGAAGTATAAAACTCACTGTAAGCTAACAATATACTCAAATAGAGAACACTCTAATACTATAATGGTGGTACATAAATCACTTTTAACTATAGTATGAAAGATGAAAGAAAAGCATTAAAATAACCATAGATACAATAATTTTTAACGGACACACACACAATATATAAAAGATGTAAATTGCAACATTAATAACAGAAAATGTGGGGGAAAGGAGGAGTTAGTGTATGCTTTCAGTAGCAGTTGAAGTTAAATCATTTACCAGCTTAAAACAAACTGTTAGAGTGACAAGATGTTTTATGTAGGCCTCATAGAAGAAACACTCTGTAGAAGACACAAGAGAATAAAGAAAACAGAACCAAAACATACTACTACAGAAAAATCATCAAATCACAAAGAAAGCCAACCAGAACGGAAGAAACAATCTACAACTACCAGAAAATGCAAAAATAGTACTAGCATATCTTTACCTATCAATACACACCTTGAATGTAAATGAACTGATTCTTGAATCAAAAGACAGCATTGCCTAATGGATATTTAAGGGGAAAAAATGAAAAACAAGACTCAACTGTATGCTACCTACAAGAGACTCATTTCACCTGTAAGGACACAAATAGGCTGAATGTGAAAGGATAGAAAAAGGTACTCCATGGACATGGAAACCAAGAGGGCAGGAGTAGCTGTATTCATAACAAAGAAGACTTTAAGTCACAAGAGATAAAGAAAGTATAACTATAAAGTGGTCAGTTCATCAACAAAACATAAAATTTTAAGTTTATATGTACCCAACATCAGACTACCTAAATATGTAAACAAATACTACCAGAACTGATGGGGAAATAGAGAGCAAAGCAATAATAGTAGAAAACATCAATATGGCACCTTCAGCAATAAAGAAAATATCCAGTAAGAAAATCAATAATTAAACATCAGAATTGAACAGCAGCATGGACCAAACAGACCTAACAGATATACACAGAATATTCCCTCCAGCAACAGCAGAATCCATTATTTCAAGTGCGCACCAAACATTCCACAAAATAAGTTATATATGTTGGTCCACAAAATAAGTTGTAATAAATTTAAGAAGATCCAAATGATACTATTTATGATTTCCAACCACAGTGGTATGAAATGCAATATGAAACCACAACTATGTGGAAATTAAACAACATGTTTTTCAATAACCAGTGGGTCAAAGAAGAAGGCAAAGGGAAAATAAAACAATGAGTTATAAAAGGATGTACCTGGAAGATCCAAAATGGCCGATTAGACACAACTCCAGCGCACAACCCAGCAAGAGAGATGCAGAAATCCAGAGATCTCCTAACTCCAATTGAGGTACCAGATGCATTTCAACGGGTCTGGTCCAATGGTGAGCAAAGCCCACTTAGGGCAATCCGAGGCAGGGAGGGGTGCGGCTTCACCCTGAAAGTGCATCTGACCAGCGCGTCAAAGGCTCCCCTCTGGAACTCCAGTCCAGATACAGCACTTCCCCCAAAGCCTCAGCAATACACAGAACAGGGGATCTTTGCCAGTCAAGAGCCGGAATTAATTACAAGTGCTGAGTTGAATAAGAGCCCGTGGACTGAGCTATTGTCCCCTCCCTCCGCCCGGAGAGAGAGGGAGCGGTAGGCAGGAGCAGCTGGGCAGGCTCCTACCCCATGACCTGAGAGAGAGGAAGCTGAAAGGGGGAGACGGCCAGGTGCATCTGGGTGGGTCCCTACCCTCCCCCACAAACCCCAGAGGGCTGAAGCTCTCACTCTAGCGGGTTGCATAGCCAGTGCCACAGTCTGAGATGAACCCTGAATGATCCAGCCCAGTGGAGGAAGGGCACAACCCACAACTAGAGGGGTGTGACTGGGCTACATGTTTTAACAAAAAACACAGGAAGCCTAGGTAGTAACAGGACAGCATTTTTGACAACCCAGCAGCACCTACAAGTCAGCCGAAGAGGCAGGCCTAATCTCCCAGCATAAACAAAAAAGACACAGGAAGATTCCCTAGTAATCTGAAGGAGCCCCTAGAAACCCACTAGTGCCACCACAGGCAGACAAGCTACCTCATGAAGCAGCTCCCTGATAACACAGCCAGGTAATCCACAAAGATGGGGAAAAAAATGTGCAAAAAAGATGAAAACATGAAAGACCAGAACACGTCTTCTCCTTCAAGGGATCACAACTCCTCAAAAACATAGGATCACAATTCAACCAAGGAGTGCGATGAATAGACAGAAACAGGCTTCAGAAAGTGGATAATAACAAACTTTTCTGAGCTAAAGGAACACGTTCTAACCCAACGCAAAGAAACCAAAAACCTTGAAAAATGGTTGGACGAAATACTAACTAGAATAACCAGCTTAGAGAAGAACATAAACAACTTGATGGAGTTGAAAAACACAGCACGAGAACTACGTGAAACAAAAACAAGTTTTAATACCCAAATCAATCAAGCAGAGGAAAGGGTATCAAAAATTGAAGATCAATTCAATGGAATACAACAAGAAGGTAAGACAAGAGAAAAAGGAGTGAAAAGAAATGAACAAAGCCTCCAATAAATATGGGATTGTGTGAAAAGACCTAATCTATGCTTGATCAGTGTACCTGAATATGATGGGGAGACACAATCCAAGCTGGAAAACACGCTCCAGGATATTATTCAGGAGAACTTCCCAAGCCTAGCAAGGCAGTCCGAATTTCAAATTCAAGAAATACAGAGAACTCCACAAAGATATTCCTCAGGAAGAGCAACCCCAAGGCACATAATCGTCAGATTCACCAGGGTGTAGATGAAGGAAAAAATGCTAAGGGCAGCCAGAGAGAAAGGTCAGGTCACCCACAGAGGGAAGCCAATCAGACTCACAGCAGATCTCTTGGCAGAAACCGTACAAGCCAGAAGAGAGTAGAGGCCAATATTCAACATCCTTAAAGAAATGAACTTTCAACCCAGAATCTCATATCCAGCCAAACTAAGCTTCGTAAGTGAAGGAGAAATAAAATCCTTTACAGACAAGCAATTATTGAGAGATTTTGTCATCACCAGACCTGCCCTACAAAAGCTCCTGAAAGAAACACTAAGCACGGAAAGGAACAAGTACCAAACACTGCAAAAGCAAACCAGTTGGGCAAAGACCAAAAATGCAATGAAGAAAATGAGTCAACTAATGGGAAAGAAAACCAGCCAGTAACAAAATGGCAGGATCAAATTCACACATCACAATATTAACATTGAATGTAAATGGCCTAAGCGCCCCAATCAAAAGACACAGACTGGCAAACTGAATAAAAAGTCACAACCCATCAGTGTGCTCTATTCAGGAAACCCATCTTACATACAAAGACACACATAGACTCAAAATAAAGAGATGGAAGAAGATTTACCAAGCAAATGGAGAACAAAAAAAAGCAGGAGTCCCAATTCTACTCTCTGATAAAATGGACTTCAAACCAACAGAAAGCAAAAGAGACAAAGAAGGACACTACATAATGGTAAAAGGATCAATCCAACAGGAAGAGCTAACTATCCTAAATATATACACCCCCAACACAGGAGCACCTAGATACATAAAGCAAGTTCTTAACGACCTAAAATGGGATTTAGACTCCCACACAATAATAGTGGGAGACTTCAACACTCCACTGTCAATATTAGACAGATGAAAGAGACAGAAAATTAACAAGGATATCCAGGACTTGAATGCAGAGCTGGACCAAGCGGACCTAACAGACATATAGAGAACGCTCCACCCCAAATCCACAGAATATACATTTTTCTCAGCACCACATTACACTTACTCTAAAATTGACCACATCATTGGAAGCAAATCACTGGTACCAAAACAGAGACATAGACCAATGGAACAGAACAGAGACCCCAGAAGAAACACCACACATCTACAACCATCTGATCTTTGACAAACCCAGCAAAAGCAAGCAATGGGGAAAGGACTCCATGTTTAATAAATGGTGTTGGGAAAACTGGCTAGCCAGGTGCAGAAAGCAGAATCTGAACCCCTACCTGTCACCTTACACAAATATTAACTCCAGATGGATCAACGATTGAAACATAAAACCTAACACCATAAAAACACCAGAAGAAAATGTAGGCAAAACCATCCAGGACATAGGCATAGGAAAGGACTTCATGACTAAAACACCAAAAGCAATGGCAATAAAAGCCAAGATAGACAAATGGGATCTAATTAAACGCCAGAGCTTCTGTACAGCAAAAGAAACCATCATTATAGTGAATCGGCTACCAACAGAATGGGAAAAAATTTTTGCAGTCTACCCATCTGACAAAGGCGTAATATCCAGAATCTACAAGGAACTAAAACAGATATACAGGAAAAAAACAAACAAACCCATTCAAAAGTGGGTGAAGGATATGAACAGACACTTTTCAAAAGAAGACATATATGAGACCAGGAAACATATGAAAAAATGCTCATCATCACTGGTCATTAGAGAAATGCAAATCAAAACCCACACTGAGATATCATCTCACGTCAGTTAGAATGGTGATCATTAAAAAATGTAGAGACAACAGATGCTGGAGAGGATGTGGAGAAATAGGAACATTCTTATACAGTTGGTGGGAGTGTAAATTAGTTCAACCACTGTGGAAGACAGTTTGGTGATTTCTTAAGGATCTAGAAATAGAAATTTCATTTGATCCAGCAATCCCATTACTGGGTATATACCCAAAGAACTATAAATTGTTCTACTATAAAGACATATGCACACGTATGTTCACTGCAGCCCTGTGTACAACAGCTAAGACCTGGAACCAACCCAAATGCCCATCAATGATAGGCTGGACAAAGAAAATGTGGTATATATATGCCATGGAATACTACGCAGCCATAAAAAACGATGAGTTTCTGTCCTTTGTAGGGACCTGGGTGAATCCGGAAACCATCATTCTAAGCAAACTGACACAAGAACAGAAAGCCGAACACCATTATGTTCTCACTCATAGGTGGGTGTTGAACAATGAGAACACATGGACTCAGGGAGAGGAACATCACATACTGAGGGCAGTTGTAGGGGGTAGGAGAGAGACTGTGGGGGGTGGGGAGGGAGGGGAGGGTGGGGAGGCATAACACGGGGAGAAATGCCAGATATAGTATGCACCTAAAGTAAAATAAATAAATTTTTAAATAATAGAAGAGTTGAACAGATAGAGGCTGGGAAGGGTAGTTGTGACGGGTGTTGGGGGAGAAGTGGGATGGTTAATGGCCACAAAATAATAGGTAGAATGAATAAGGTCTAGTATTTGATAGCACAACAAGATGACTACAGTCAACAATAACTTATTATACTTTACAATAACTAAAAGAGTATAACCGAAATGTTTGTTACACAAACAAATGATAAATGCTTGAGGTAACGAATACCTTATTTACCCTGATTTAATTATTAGGCATTATATGCCTGTACTGAAATAATATCTCATGTACTCCATAAATATATACATCTACTATGTACCCATAAAAATTAAAAAGAAAAAAATTGAAAAGAAAAAAAATAATAGAATAAATGAAAAAATAATAATAATAAATAAAAGGATGTACCGTAACACAATAAAGACCATATAAGAAAAGTCCACAGCTAAAATGATACTCGACAGTGGAAAAGTTGAAAGCTTTTCTTCTATGATCAGGAACTAGACAAGAATATCCACTCTTATGACTTCCATTCAACATAGTTAATAGAAGTCTTTGTTAGAGAAATTAGGCAAAAAATAAAAACATCAAAATTGGAAAGGAGGAAGTTATACTGTGCTTGTTTGCTGACAGGATCTTATGTATGGAAAACCCTAGAATCCACACACACAAAAAAAACCTGTTAAAACTAACCAAAGAATTCAGTGAAGTTTTAAGATACAAAACCATGTATAAATATCAGTAGCATTTCTATACACTAGCAACAAAATATCTGAAAAAAATCAAAAACAATACCATTTACAATAGCTACAACCACACACACATACACACACACACACACAGAGGAATAAATTTAACCAAGGAATTGAAAAATCTGAATAATTCACAAAAGAAATTTGAGACACAAAAAAATTGAAAGATACCCAATATTCATGAATTGTAAAAATTAATTTTGGTAAAATGTCCATACTACCCAAAGTAATCTACAGATTCAATGTAACCACTGTCAAAATTCCAATGCCATTTTTCATAGGTATAGAAAATCCTAAAATTCACATGGAACCACAAAATTCCTCAAATAGAAAAACAATATTGAGCAAAAAGCACAAAGCTAGATGCATCATAATGCCTGATTTGAAAATCTCCTGAAACGCTACAGTAATCAACATGGTACCGGCACAAAAACAGGCACGTAGACCAATAAAACAGAATAGAGACCAGAAATAAGAAACCAATTTTGGAAAAAGATGTCAAGAATGCACAATAAAGAAAGGACAGTCCCTCCTGGTAGGAGGTGACTGGATCATGAGGGCGGTTTTCCCCATGCTGTTCTCATAATAGCAAGTGAGTTCTCACAAGCTCTGATGGTTTTATAAGGGGCTCTTCCCACTTCGCTCTCTGCTTCTCTTTCCTGCCACCATGTGAAAAAGGTCCTTGCTTCCCCTTCATCTTCTGCCATGATTTTAGGTTTCCTGAGACCTCCCCAGCCATGTGGAACTGTGAGGCAATTAAGCCTCTTTCCTTTATAAATTATCCAGTCTTGGGTATTTCTTTACAGCAGTGTGAAAAACTAATACACCATATATTTGGTAAGAGCTTAATATCCAGGATCTATGTGGAAATCAAACTACTAAAGAGCAAGAAAACAACCAGATTTAAAAACAGGCTAAAGACCTGAAAAAGACACTTCTCAAAGAAGGACAAAGAAATGGCCAACAGTTATATGAAAAAAATGCTCAACATCATTAACTACCAGGGAAATGCAAATTACAACCACAATAAGATGTCACCTCACACCTGTTAGAGTGGCTATTATCAAAAAGATGGGAAATAAGTGTAAATGAGAAGAAAATGAAATCCTTTCACACTGTTGGTGGGATTGTAAATTAGTACAGTCATAATGGAAAACAGTAAGGGGTTTCCTAAAAAATTAAAAATAGAACAACCTTTGAGCCAATAACCCCACTTCTGGGTATATATCAAAAGTATATAAAATCAGCATGTCAAAAAGATACCTGCACTTTTATTTTGGCATTATTCACAATAGGCAAGACTTGGAATCAACCTATTTGTCCATACCATATGATTTCTCACTCATGGAGAATCTAAAAAAGTGAAACTCAAAGAAGCAGAGAATAGAATAGTGGTTCTCAGGGGCTAGGGATGGAGGGTGAGATTGACGAGACGTTGGTCTTTCTGCTGAAAGGAAGAATAAGCTCAAGAGTTCTATTATATATCATGTTGACTATAATTAATAACAATATATTATATAATTAATAACAATATATTGTATACTTCAAATTGCTAACAGATTTTTAACTTGATTCCACAACAAATATGTGAGGTAATGCATACATTATTAGCTCCATTTAGACACTCATTCATATATATATATATATAAAACAAAACATGCTGTATACTATAAATATATACAAATTTGTCAAACAAAAATTTATTTTTTTTTTCTTTTGAGACGGAGTCTTGCTTTGTCACCCAGGCTGGCATGCAATGGCATGATCTTGGCTTACAGTAACCCCCACCTCCCTGGTTCAAGTGATTCTTCTGTCTCAGCCTCCAGAGTAGTTGGGATTACAGGTGCCCACCACCATGCTCAGCTAATATTTATATTTTTAGTAGGGGCCGGGTCTCACTATGTTCATCAGGCTGCTCACAAACCGCTGACCTCAGGTGATCCACCAGCCTCACCCTTCCAAAGTGCTGGGATTACAGGCATGGGCCACCACACATGGCCTGATGTTTTTAGAAAGCACAGTGGTGTGTGTTAAAGAGGAAGGGTATCTGGTAATAAATAGGAAAAGCTGCTGGACTACAAAAAATAATATTAACTATATTTTAATTCAGCTTCACAATGATAGTGACAGTTTTCCCTTTCAGTTGTATATAATCCAGTCCCTAGAACACTAACAGATTTATGGTTGCATGGGAAACAGATTTGGTAACTTCTTGAGGAAGAACAGATTTTTCATTAGTGAAGCTCTGTAACTATAAACAGGGTCTTTAAACACAGGCCATCTCTCAGTAGCAATAAATTAAGAACCATAAATATAAAAATAAATTACATACTATTTCATGTGCTGAATACGATTTAAATTTAGTTATAGTATACAGTACAATAAATTTTACTCATTTCCTCATTCTTGGAAATATATCTTTTCTATAACATCTTTTCAGGGGAAAATGTAATCATACATTTATAAACATGCTATGAACTTAAGAAATGATGAACTATCAAAATAATTTTCATAATTAACTTGTTTATCTCACTGAGTTGAAAATATAAAAATTTAATATATCATTTATTATTTAATCTATTTAAAATGCTTTCACCTAGGAAGCAGAAAAGATATGCTTGAGGAATGGACAATATAAAAAGTAGGAAAACATGGGATTATGATGCACAAAGTGAGATATACTATAAGTAGTTCAAGTAGGTTTTTGATAGAATTCAATCTGTTTAATGTACTAGAAAGAGAATGTATTTAAAGTTCAATTGCTATTTCCGACCAAGGAAATTTTTAGCATCAAAGCACCTGCTTACTCATACTTTTTCATTAAAATTTCGTTTGAGACTGAATAAAGCAGCAATCAAATTTAAAAATAAAATAAAAAACAAAAATAAGTGAAAAACCATATATTTTCTCTTCTTTTTTCTCTGGAAATATATATAGTATATCATGTTGATGACTCAGTAGATGGCACTGTTCCCATTAAATCAAAATAGATCTAATAATCTGGCCTAAAATGCCATAACAGGAAACAAGGCACACAGGCCTAACCAAGAACACTAATGTGCTTTTAACAAAAATATAAAACAATATTTTGAACATTTGTATTAATGTTCTAAGCCAATCAAATATTAAATACGGTAAATATTTACAGAACATTTATTTCTTTCCTACTGTAGCTTCATTAGCATTCTACAAATTTTCTTTTGGAAAATTAATGATCTAATACCACCACTAATGAAAACTAAATTGGTAATTCTCATCTAATTAAAATGTGAAATAACAGTACTTCCTAATTTTTAACAGTACCTTATTAAAAATAGGATATTTGAGAATGTTTTCAAAATACTAGGCTGACATCATCCAGTTTTGAATGCACACTTATAAACATTTTCTTCTTAACCATCTTCATTTACTGACTGGCATAGTTACCTAACTTTCTATGAGTTAGCTACCCTAACTTAAGCTCCTTAATGGCAGGGAATACATCTTATACTTTTTATAGATCTTGCAGCACTTAGTACATGAGTATACCCATTATATCCTCAAAAAACACCAAGTTAACAAAGGTACAAAACAAAGTTAATCACTAAACATAATATTCGATGACAAAAATATATTAAACAATTATTTACTGAGTGGAGCATACATCAGTAAACAAAAGCAACAAAAATAATACCAATAAAACCTATAACCCAGACTGGTAATTTAACCTGCAGATTTTATATCTGAGTAAAGTTATGAGATTATCATTTCCAAAGGAAATAATTCACAAATAAACCAGGTTGCATTACTGGCCATAAGAGATCCTGTTGTCATTTATTCATTCATTTAAAAGATTTACTGAGAACCCACAATGTACTCTATGGTTTTACAATCGCAGATCCAAACAAATTCCTAGGGAATTTTAAAGAGCATCAAGACAATCCTAGATCTAACATTGTCTTGTTCTACATCTGGACAGAATGATCAGGCCCCTGGAAGACTTCAAATGAAAGTAATTGAGTATTAAATCGCCTTATCTACTTGTACGGTCTAGCATTAGAGCCACTACTGCCAAAACTACGCCACCATCCAAAGTCCCCTACGCTGCTAAAAAGACCTAAGACTGATAACGTGTCTAAGATCTAATGCTGCTCTGGAGTCTCCACTTTCTCCAACCCTATATGCACAAAATTCCAGGGATGGATTTGGCTCTGGTACCTGCTTCTCTGTTTTCTTATTCACCCTTTTTCTGGGGTCTGGAAGCCATTCATGCCCCAGAAATATGTCAAATGGCAGAATTATGCTCCAAGATGATAATTCCTCTAAAACATGAATATCCTGATATGCCATGCCTACCTGAGTGGTGCTAGCTCCATTTGAAAACATAGTGCCAACAACACTGTTTCAAAGACAACCTAACCTACCACATCTTTTGGTTACTCTTTTACATTTCCAGCTTAATTTACACAGTCAGCATCTACAGACAAATCTATACTCCAAAGTCCCAAAGAGCTCTAAAGAAGCTAACTCTAAGTCCCAAGCTCCTTAATAAATCTCAACAGCCATGTGTTGCCAACAGAAACCTAGTCATTTGCCCCAAACTGTGATGTTCTCTGCTCTATTCCACAAAATATTTAGTTGTATAAAGACACTCTTAAGTCACTAAAATGCAAAATAACACCAGTTCAAAAACAAACCAACAACAAAAAAATTAAGTAATTGCCTCTCAGTGCCAGGTGTAATTAATGAACAGATGAAGAAGATAAAATTCTGTCCCTCAAGGAGCCTCAAGTCTAGTGGGGTTAAAAGACACAGTAAGTTAACACGGTGCAGGGAAAGCATACAACTCAGACTACAAAAAATGTAGACAATAAAGTATTTACCAACTGCCTTTGTGTTAAAAACCCTGTCAATACAATTCCTTAGTATTTTTATTCCTTCATAAAACAGCACAGCTGTCCTCTCATGTCAGCTGCAAAAGTTTTTTAAAAATCTCAACGCCTAGAATTTATGTTTCTTGTAAGCCTATTTGATTAAATGGAAACATTTCTTCAATTAGGGTTGTTAAACACCTGAATGGATTACAGCAAAATGGTGGTATTTCTTTCTTTAGATTTTTTAAAGTAGGCTATAGATAAACATCAAGATGCTTTAACGTTCTTCAAGGCAATAAGATCAATTAACTAAATTCCTAGTAAAATAAAAGGTAATAGTAAGAGGATGGAAGGAGACTTTTTGAAAACTGACACGAAATGAGTTCAGTAAATACTAAAATTATTATCACTCTTGATGAAGATAAGAAGAATCTTTAGGATTGATAAACTGATAGTGTAAGAAACAGAAGATCTCAAGATGAATAGATAGAAAGCAAGAAGATGAATTTTCCTTTTACTTTTACTTTCGTTTTGCTCCTACATTGCTTCTTTTTTCTGAAAGTCTTAAAAGAATTTTCAAATCTGAAACTCTGTCTCCAGTACATACTTACCTATTTTAAATATCAGATTATTTATGTTAAGTGTGGTAAAATGACAAAGATAAAATTGCAAAAAGTAAATCAACATCTGTTAGTTCACTCATATATTACATAGTATCTTTTGCTACTACTTTCTTGATTTTTAAAAGTTGGAACCATAATAACTGTGATTAGGACAGTAATGATCATTAACACTTTATAATGCCATCCTTTTACATTGATTATTTTAGTCCTAACAATCACATGTGGTCAATAAGTTTGTAATCAAAGTATATATAAAGGCCAGGCATGGTGGCTCACACCTCTAATTCCAGCACTTTAAGAGGCCAGAGCAGAAGGATCACTTGAGCCCAAGAGTTCAAGACCAGTTTGGGCAACAAAGCAAGACCCTGTCTCTACAAAAAAAGTTATAAAATTTGCTGAGTGTAGTGGTGCATGCCTGCAGTTCTGGCTACTTGGGAGGCTGAGATGAAAGGATCACTTGAGCCTGGGAGGTCAAAGCTGCCATAAACTATGATCAAGCCACATACTACAGCCTGGGTGACAGAGTGAGACCTGGCTTCAAAAAAACAAAAACAAACAAAAAAAACCTCACAGAGAAGATATGGGAGAATTCTGAGTAAGTTCCTCATCACTGGCTAAAGGACAATAGTAGCCACTGTTGAAAAGCCACTTAGAACCATCTAGTCTGTCTCTTCTACAAAACAAAATCCTTAACCTGCAAAACTGTACCTGAGGGCACTGGTGCAATTTCACTGAAACTAAGTGAGAAATGCTGCCAAGACCCATCTGGCCTATGTCCTGTAAGCGACAAAATCCTTTGTTTTTAAGGGGAAGAACATCAGCATCATAGCTTGGTGGAAGCTAAGAGAGAAAAACATGTGGACAGAGATAACTCTACTTCTTGGGGAGTAATACAAATACATGCTAGTCCCGGCATTAAGACTGGAAGAAGGACAAGAAGACGAGTAAAGGACATATTCTCAAGACTCAGGTTCATAACGCCTGCCTAAAATTGAGGTTTAATATTACTTGACAGGAGAGCGTGTACAACACACTGAAATATGCACGCACACACATCCACTTTTATCCAAACCACCAAACACATGAACACAGGCATGCACATGCACACACACCCCAAATCTTACTATCCCTACCTCACACTGGGCTGGAAGCACTGTTATTTTTGTAGGAAATAGAAAATAAAGGAGGCAGAAATGAGAAATTGCTATTTGCTACATACATCAAAATGTTGGATTTGTGTTCAAAGGGAATCGTCCTAAGCAAAAGACTATACTTTAAATACCTTTTACTCCTTGCTTTCAACCACTGGCTAGTTTTAAGATTTAGGAAAGTCGCACGCCCTACTTAAATAGAAAGGATGATTATATTAGCATTACCCAAGACCCTTTTTTTTTAAAAAAAAAAAACAAGTTTTAGTCATTCTAAGTAAAAATAGAAAAGTAAAAGATAATGTATTGAGTTTTTGTATAAATTAAATTTATTGAATTTATAAAACATTTTTATTCAGTAACTTTGTCTTTCCAACTTTGATATTCAAATCTTCACTTAGATATAATGGTGAGAGTTTATTTTAGTTTAATTTTACTATGATCTTATTTAGAAAAAAAAAAGTTATACTTCTTTGTCCATCCTCCAAATTTTTAAGTACATTTTTCTAGTCCATAAAATCCAAAAATCTAAGAATTACCAAGGTACATGATAAGAACAGCTATTTTTTTTGAACCTAACTTCCTATAATTTAATAAGGAATCACATTTATATAGAGGCAGCTATAAATTCCCCAGATGTATGAATAGGAACTTCAGAAATTATTAGGAAGTCATATACGTTCATGCCCTCTGAGTGTTTTAAATGAAACATGAAATTATTCATCAAACACTTACTGTATACTTACCATAACAGCAATGCAAAACACTAAGATAAAAACTTGCTATGCTCTATGAATTAAACACTGAATATCAAAACCAAGGGTTTGTCGGCAAGCAAAAAGAGCCAAACTAGAAATTGCCAGCATTTAAGAGAATGATAAGCATCCAGTGAATGGAAATGCAAGCCAATTAGCAAGATTAAGCTGGCAAAAAAAAAAAAAAAATCAAAAACCAGCCATGAGGCCTAAGTTTTAGGAGCAGTTTTTTCCACACAAAGATATGGTAGTAAATCAGACAGAATATTGAAAATAAACTACTAGAAAAAGGTTTGGTCACAAGAAATAGAGAAAGACATTAGAATTGGGATGTAAAATGAGACTATAACAACCAGCTTAGTTACTAGTTTAGGATTGCTTACATTTCCTCTAGAGAAAGGATTGGTCCTAAATTAAGCTCTGGCTGAATGAATATGTGAATGCTCAAATAAGCATTAAACAGCCCCACAAGAAAAATTTAGAGAACTAAAAGGAAAAGGAATGAAGTCATTAAGATGAAATCTAGTATTCAAAAATAATACAGAAGGAACTTTTCATTCCTGCCTTTGAAACAGTAGGCATATCAAAAAAGAATCAGGTACATATATAGCAAACCCACCATGCAGCAACCATTACACATGTAGTATGCAGCTTAAATTACATCATAATACACTGTGTAAAAACTTAGTGACATGAGATGTTATACTCCGTATTATTCTTGAAAATCATATTTCTAGCATTCAAGGAACTATGTTTATTAGTCTCATAATTAAAAGTTATTATTTGAGAGATCTAGAGCTTTGAAACTTATAAGAAGTGTTTTACAGATTATATATCAATAAATTCCCTTAAAGGAGAAAATGGATTTTAAATGCATAGTCTGTAGGCAGAATATCTCCCCACGAAAGATGTCGATGTCCTAATCGCTAGAACTTGTGGTCTTACACGTGAAGAAATTCAGAGTATGCCACCCCAGAATATGCTGCTTTGGCATAAGGATTATTTTCAGCTAAGTCAACTGAGAAAAGACAAGTGTGCGCGTGCACACACACAAACCCACATGCACAAAACATCCTCTGCCCTCCTCCCCTCTACTAGAAAGGGCAGGACTACTGGATTCGTAGTTGATTCTTCACCACGAAAGACAATTCTAGACCCTTATCAACCACAAGATAGCACTAGAGGAATCTACTTAAAAAACCTTACTATCCCTCATCTTCCATTAATTTCCCCATATATTTATTATCCTGCAATTTGCTCTTCTTAGTAGCTCAAAGTCCCTTTCCTTTGTCCTGTCATCCCTCTACAAATTTCTTCTTCTTTGGTTAAAATGACATATAAGCCCAAATTTCAACGACCCTTTTGAGTTACTCATCATTGAGTACTCTCCTATGTATAAACAATCCACGTTAATAAATTTGTTTCATTTTATCTGTCTCCTCCACCCAAATTTTATTATGGTATAACTGACAAGTAAAAATTATATACATTTACAGTGTACAATGTCATGTTTTGATATATGTAATATCGTAAAAATGATTCAATCAAGCTAATTAACATATCCATCACCTCACAAACTTAGTTTTTGTGGTAAACACATTTAAAATCTACTGTCTGAGCAATTTTGAGGTATACAATAAAATAGTCATCATGCTGATATAGATCCACAAAATTTATTCATCTGTCTAACTGAAACTTAATCTGTCTCTTATCAGTCTAATTTACAGGACCCCAGAGAAAGAACTTAAGAGGACAGAGTGGGTTAAAAAGGACATTTTTCCTCCCCTTCATGTAACAAAAGGGACTTTGCAAATACAATTAATACTAAGGATTTTGAGATGAGGAGATTATCCTGGATTATCCGTGTGGGCCCAATCTCATCACATGAGTCCTTAAAAGAACATTTTTTATTTTCAAAGAAAGAGAATAGGGCAAATGGCAGTGTGAGAAGGACTCAACCCATCATTGTTGGCGTTGAAGAAGGAAGAATGAGGCCATGAACCAAAGTATGCAGCCAGCCTCTAGAAGGTGGAAATGGCAAGGAAATGGATTCTCCCTACGAGCCTCCAGAAAGAAATGCAACCCTGTTGACACCTTGATTTTAGCTCACCTGTATTGGACTTCTGATCTTCAGAACTATATAATAACAAACTTTTATTAAGGCACAAAATTTATGGTAATATTGTTATAACAACAATAGAAAACTAATATAGTACTTTAGTTTTATAAATTATTAATGTCAATTTACTCAGCCTAATTCTAGAAATAATACATATATAGATGAAAATACTAGATATAAGATAAACTATATTCTGTTTACAGTCTGATAGCTAAATATTTGCGTAAACTTGGGTAAACTATTTCTTCAACATTTGGATGCCAATTTCCTTATATGTAAAATGAAATCTATAAGGCAACTAACTGTTATGAAATAAAATGGCAATTATACTCAATGCTGCCTCAGACTCAAGAAACCTCAGAATTTGACAGAATATAGAAAAGCTGTTAATTCAAGATTAAGTTAATATTAATGAGAATAGCATTACCTAATTACATTTACAGAATGAACTCTATATTAAATAACATGAGCAATTAAAAGTCAAATAGGATTACATATCAAGACCTAGAGCATACTATAGACTTATTGAGTGGAAGCTCTATAACATAAAAAAATATATATGGGTCTGATGAGTATCATTATATAAGATACAGATAGTAAAATCAGATTATTTTTCACTTTCTACACTTTGCCTCTTCATTTGTTCAGATTACAGAATTTCATAGAAAAATTTTTTGATCTTTAGAAATGAGTGTCTTCTTATGTATTTTCCTCACTGTATTTCAGCACTCTTTGTACAAAATATCAGTTGTAACAAGGTATTTATGTCATTCCTGAAAATAAATTCTGAGTGGGAGTATATACTATCATGATGCTGTAGTTTCTCAGGAAGCTATAAACTTATACAGTATATTATACACTGACTCTTACTAGCTTACTATGGTAGAGACAACCAACTGGAAACCCATCCCACTGTGGTTTGGGAGTTTTGTTTTAGGAAAAAAATCATTTTCTCGGTTTTTAAAGAGAAAATATTTTCATTGAGAAGGTTTTTGTAACTTTTCAAAAGAGCTACTGAATTACTCCTAAAATAATGATTATACACTTAAGAATATCAAATGTTGTCTCAAGTAAATAGTAATTCACACCATATTATAAATTGCAGCCAGGTCAAAGAAACATTCTCAAACAAAAGTGAGAATCAAGAGCAAGAAGGTTATCACTATTTACAATTCTACAACTACTAGTTTATATTAATAACTCATAAGTGATAACTATTTTTAAGAAATTTATTGCATGCATAATTCTGAAGTTGAACACACTTTTAAAAATCAAGGTGATTTTTGATGGCAGCCTTGTTAAACCACATTTATGCAGAATTCAGAGGGGAACATAGAGATAATTTGATAGCTCTCAACTACCTTTCTTGTCACTTAACACTTTGGTCTTATTCATGAGAAAGTATGAAGGCTCTGAGAAAAAAAGTTATATATACTTTTAATGATCACGTAGTATGTTCTAAGTTATGAATTTAACACAAAAAGTAACTTCTTTTCCCTCAAAAGGGAATATTTTTTAAAATCATCAAATTCTGCCAATATAACTGAAGACAAATTCCTAAAGATATGATTTCTGAAGATTATTCAAATAAGCATTCTACTTCCAAGTACACAGTATCTCAATGAGTTTTCGCTTAAATTAGTATGACTGGTCTTTGACTTAAATTATAAGTTCCTCTGTATTAAACCATCATTTTATTATTATATTCTCAACAAAGTTTAGGAACATATTTTCATATCTTAGCACTCATTAAATTAATTTTATCTATCTATTTATTTCAGACAGGGTTCTGCTTTGTTGCCCAGGCTGGAGTCCAGTGGCCCAATCTTAGCTTACTACCACCTCTAACTCCTGGGCTCCAGGAATCCTCCAGCCTCAGCCTCCTGAGTAACTAGGACTACCTGTACATGCTATCATGCACAGCTAATTTTATTTTTTATTTTTGTACAGACAAGGTCTCGTCATCTTGGCCAGGATGATTTTGAACTCCTAGGCTCAGCTACCCTCCAGTCTTGGCTCCCAAGGTTTAGGAATTACAGGTGGGCTACCGCACTCAGTCTATTAGGTTTTTTCGTTTTTTTTAATTAGTATGTGTAGCAAATGCGACACAGTAGCATTTTTAGAAGACTCTGTATATTCTAGGACCCAAAGATACTCTAACAGGTGCCATGAAGGAACACCAATTTAAAATCATAACAAAATAAAACAAAACTCAGTATAAAGTACTTCTGTAAATCCTCAATTCAATGGTATATATATTTATTATAAAATTATATAAACATATTTTAAAAACTATTTCTTAAATATAGGCATAAATAATTATGGGACCAAAAGTTTTGGCTCTATACTACTTACACTAATTTCTCAAAATTCGTTAATGTGAATATAAACAGTTTCATTTTATAGATCAGAACCTGTATCTAAAAATAAATACCTAGCAGGATGAGCAGGATGATTTGGATATTCCTAGTTATTTTCATTTCCATTACCCTAGTTTTTTGGGCACACCTCTTTGGCAGGAGCCAAGAGTATGGAAGTTATTTCCCTTAAAAAGATAACTGGGTGGAAAAACCATTAACAACATCTCTTTAGATTCCAAGCTTAAAGATGAACAGAGTTTCAAGGATAACAGTTGTGTTCTGCAACCACCTTTTAAATCACTTTATATGCATTGCCTCAACTACATGAATAATACTATGCTATATGGCAAACAACTGTGTAAAAGAAGGTCTTTATACTTAGAAAGTATGCCATCTAGTTAAACAATATTCATATACAGTCATGTACCACATAACATACTGGTCAATGATGGACCACATATATGATGGTGGTCTCATAAGATTTTAACACCATATTTTTACTGTACCTTATCTATATTTAGAAATCCTTAGATACACAAATACCACTGTGTTACAACTGCCTACAGTATTCAGTACAGTAACATCCTATGCAGGTTTGTAGTCTAAAAGCAATAGGCTATAGCATATAGCCTAGGTGTGTAGTAGGCTATATCAACTAGGTTTGAATAAGTACATTCTATGAAGTTCAAACAATGATAAAATTGCCAAATTATGTATTTCTCAGAACACATCCCAATGCTAAGCAATGACTGCACATGAAACACTTAAATAATAAACAATATAAGGTAGAAAATGATTACCACAATAAAACCATTAAAGTGGAGATTTTTAAAAGTCTCATAATTTTTGTTAATCATTACATAAAAATGCTTTAGTTATTACTTGTTCACTAACAGATAAGTTAGTGTTCACCTAAGATGACTTGGGAGAAATCCCAAACACACTGACAAGCCTAAAGGTTGGTGGATAACAGTTCTATTTCACAGGAATTTTTTTTGTCTTATCTCCAAACTTTACAGTGATAACATATTTGGTAGCATAATCAGTATAAAAATGAAATCTATCTTTCTACATATTCTTTCAAAACAATGAGTCTTTTAAAAGGCAGAGTGGGTGAGTGGGGGGTGTTCTCATAGGACACATTCATTAACTCAGTCAACAAATATTTATTAAGCACCTACCATATGCCATACATTGTGATAGATGTGCAGGAAATAGAGTAACAAGCTATAGACATTTGAAAAATATTCACTTCATTTGCCTATTGATAAGCATTTACAGATCCTGTGTCAATACAGAAAAGGTGAAAAATTATTACTCAGTGGTATTATAGAACTTAATGCAATTTAGGCAACTATGTGTGCATAAGTAAATGTGTATGTTATATATATATTTGATATACCATACGCATAATATACCATCTATGTAATCTACCATATGTTCAGAAGCTACAGATTTTTTTTTCTGTGACACAGTAAAGAAACATTAAGTGCTTAAGCTTCTCTTGTTTTTCATGGGGTTTTCTGTTTTTAAACTGGTGACCTATTTATTCTGCAAATCATGAATCTACTTTTGTTCCAATATTCTAAAGCTATACATTAATATGATCTGCCATATATTGGCTGAGAGCTTTAGAGGGTTCCTTCACGGCAACTGTCAAATTATCTTTGGGTGCTAGAATATACGAAGGCTTCTACTTCAAGCATCTGCTACACATTCTAATTTAAAATGTCCTTCATAATGTAACATTCTTGACCTAACAGTCTGCATTGGAAGTATCTATCACCTATCCATTCAACCCAGCATGTATGAAAGTCCAGCACACACATTTTAACAGGATGAAAATGAGGTTGTTAGAAGATCATTTCTAAAGTTTGTATAAGTACTAAAAGTCTGTGATTCCCTGACAATGTAGCTAACAGCTGATATGGTTTATTTGTATCCTCACCCAAGTCTCATCTTGAATTGTAATCCCCAGGTGCTAAGGGAGGAAAATGGTGGGAAGCGATTGGATTACGAGGGTGACTCCTCCATGCTGTTCGTGTGATAGTGTATGAATTCTTATGAGATCTGATGGTTTTATAAATGATAGTTTTTACTGTGTTCTCACTTCACTCTCCCCTGCCACCATGTGAAGAAGGTCTTTGCTTCCTCTTTGCCTTCTGCCATGATTATAAGTTTCCGGAGGCCTCCCCAGCCACGTGCAACTGTGAGTCAACTAAACCTCTTTTCTTTATAAATTACCCAGTCTCGGGTAGCATCCTTTATAGCAGTGTGAGAATGGGCTAATACAACAATATAAGAGCAAAACATAGGTGAAATCTAATAATATACTGCAACTTATACTCAATTTAAGACTTTATTGAAGTCACAGTCCCACTTGTCACATTGGCTGTTCTATGGAACCTAACCTTAATTTTATTTATATACCCATCTCTGCCCTTGATCACATATGCATCCTGGCATAAACAAGTCCATGCTATTTTCAAGCATAAAGATCCACAGAAGGTTCAGAAAAGTTAAAAAAAAAATCCAAAATATAAGCTTTCAGACAAGCAGCCAAATATTGCTAATTTACATTAAATTGTATCTAGTATCATTTCATAAGAGGATTTATGATGAAATTAAAGAGAAGATAAAGAGTCAAAGAAACAATCACATTAAAAATCAATAATTTGGATTAACTGAGAAATTAATAATATGGAAACCACAAAGAGGAAGTAAATGGAAATCAATCAAAATTCTCTAAACTTACAGAGAGATAAAAGATTGAAGAGAAATAAATGAAGCTTCAGAGGCCTGTGGGACAATTTCAGATTATCTGAAATATATGTAATTGTGATCCTAGAGGAGAAAAGAGTGAGACTGGGGCAGAATAAATAATTTTAAAATAGTGACCAAAAAGTTCTCAAATATGATGAAAAACACCAACTTTTAAGAAGTTTAGGGCTGGGCACAGTGGGTCATGCCTATAATCCTAGCACTTTGGGAGGCCGAGGCAGGCAGATCGCCTGAAGTCAGAAGTTCCAGACCAGCCTGGCCAGCATGGTGAAATCCTGTCTCTACTAAAAATAGAAAAAATTAGCCGGGCATGGTGGCAGGCACCTGTAATCCCAGCTACTTGAGAGGCTGAGGCAGGAAATCACTTGAACCCGGGAGGCGGAGGTTGCAGTGAGCCGAGATCATGCCACTGCACCCCAGCCTGGGTAACAACAGTGAAACTACATCTCAAAAGAAAGAAGTTTAGCCAATCCCAAACAGGATAAACATAAAGAGAACCACACTGAGATACATTATAATCAATACAATTTCAATCAATTGACTAAAAACAAAAGTAAGAAAAAATCTTGAAAGCAGCCAGAAAAGGCACAAAAAGAAAGGGAGGTGGGGAGACATCACATATGGGAGAAACAAGAATTATTACCAACCTCTCACTGGAGGTCAGAAAACAGTAAAATCATATCTTTAAAGTACTTAGGAGGTGAAGGCTATTGACATAGAATTTTATATTCATCAATAATATCTTTCAGAAATGAGTGTGAAATAAAGACATTTCTAGCTAAATGAAAGCTGAGAGAATGCTTATCATTCAATCTACACTGTAAGAAATGCTCAAGAGTGTTCTTAAGACCAAAGAGAAATTCTATCAAATGGATACGCAGACTTACAGAAAATAAAAAAGAGCTTCAGAAATAGTAAATAAATTGGTAAATACATAGACTGTTTTCTTTCTCATAATTCACTTAAAACTCAAATAATTGTTTAAAGCAAAATACAACACTGTAAAGTGGGGTTTATAACATATATAAAAGTTTTAAATATGATTTAAAAATCACACTACGGGGTGAGTAAATGCAATCATTTAGTTGTAAGGTCTTACATTGGAAATTGGAAGCTGGAAGCAGGATGAGTTAGAAAATGAGATGGAAACAGCAAAGTAGAAATTGTCAGGTGTGAAATAATTTTCTGATGAGATGGAAATGTTCTTATCTTGCTCATGATAGTGGTTATAGAGAATAAAAAATGGGAAAGTAAACAGATTTCCAGGCATAGTAGGGAGCCAGACATTAATGATGTAGGGAAAAATGAAAGGGAGGTGTCTAAGATGACTTCATGTTTTTTGGATTACAGAGTTAGAAGTCCCTCTTAACCAGGCTGGGCACTTCAGTGACAAGGTTTCAAAGATAAAGGTTGGTTTCTGTTTGGGGCATGAAGGGGTGCTGAAATGGTTTTGATTTGTATTCCTGCCCAAATTTCATGTAGAATTGTAATCCCAATGTTGGAAGAGTGGTCTGGTGGAAGGTGATTGGATTGTGGAGATAGATTTGCCCTTGCTGTTCTAGTGATACTCAGTGAGCTCTTACAAGATCTGGTTGTTTAAAACTGTGTAGCACCTCCTCCTTCTCTCTCTTCCTCTTGCTTTGGCCATGTAAGACATGCCTGCTTCCCCTTCGCCTTCTGCCATGACTGAAACTTATGAAGCCTCACCAGCCATGCTTCCTGTATAGCCTGTGGAACAGTGAACCAATTAAACCTCTTTTCTTTATCAATTACCCAGTCCCAAGTATTTCTTTACAGCAGTGACAGAACGGACTAATACAGGTGTCTCAAGAATAAGCAAGTCAAAAAGAGAATGGGGAACATAACATGAATATTTGAAGGGCAACAAACTTTCTAGCTCAAGACTTAGATATAGTAGGTGGTAAAAAGTATAGGAGAGGTTATCCCAAAATGATATGTAGAGTAAAATGGGATAAGAACCACGGATAAACTACAAAAAACACAAATATTTAAGACCATACAGAGGAAGAAAAACTCTTTCGAGAATGAGTGGCCACAAAATCAGTGATAAACAAGGAACTGAAAGGGTAAAGGAATTTTAAAAAAGAACTGGTTGCTTTCCCAGTGCATATAAATATTTCTTTACACAATACTGTAATCTATTAAGAGTGCAAAAGCATTTTATTTAAAACACAATGCACATATCTTAATTTAAAAATGCCTTACTGCTAAAAAATGCTAACCATCATCCAAGCCATCAGTGAATCATAATCTTTTTGCTGGTGGAGGGTCTTGCCTCAATGTGGACAGCTGCTGACTGATCAGGATGGTGGTTGCTGAAGGTTGGGGTGGCTGTGGCAATTTCTCAAAATAAGACAACAATGAAGCTGCTGCATCAGTTGACTCTTCTTTTTACAATATTCATCTGTAGCACACAATGCTGTTTGATAGCATTTACCCACAGAAGAACTTCTTTCAAAACCACTGTCAATCCTCTCAAACTCTGCTACTGCTTTGTCAATGAAGTTCATGTAATAATTTAAATCCCTTATTGTCATTTCAATGTTTGTAGCACTATCACCAGGAGTAGATACCATCTCAAGAAACCACTTTCTTTACTCATCCATAAGAAGTAACTCCTCCAATGTTAACATTTTGTCCTCACATGAATCATGATTGTTCTGAATGGTATCAAGAATGGTTAATTTTTTCCAGAAGGTTTTTCACTTACTTTGCTCAGATCCATCAAAAAAATTACTATCTATGGTAGCTATATAGGCTTTCAAAATGTATTTCTTAATATGAATTGAAAGTTGAAATTACTCCTTGATTCATGGGCTGCAAGATGGATGTTGTGTTAGCAGGCATGAAAACATGAATCTCTTTATGTATCTCTATCAGAGCTTTTGCTAACTAGGTACATTATCAGTAAGTAGTAGTATTTTGAAATAAACCTTTTTTTCTGAGCAGTAGGTCTCAATAGTAGGCTTAAAATACTTAGTGAACCATGCTGTAAACAAACGTGCTGTCATTCAGGCTTTGTTGTTTCATTTACACAGCACAGGCAGAATAGATTTAGCATCATTTTTAAGGTCACAGTATTTTAGAATAGGAAATAAGCACTGGTTTCAACTTAAAGTCACTAGCTGCATTAACCCCTAAAGTGGGACTCAGCCTGTCCTTTGAAGCTTTTGTTCCTGTCTAGCTATGAAGGCCCTAGACAGCATCTTCTTTCAATATATAACACTGCTGTATCTATACTGAAAATCTGTTGTTTCTTGTAGATACTTTAATCAATGATCTTAACTAGATTTTCTATATACTTTGCTGCAGGTACCACATTAACACTTTCTGCTTCACCTTGCATTTTCATGTAATGGAAATGGCTTCTTTTCTTACACGTCATGAAACAACCTCTGCTAGCTTCCAGTGTTTCTCCTGCAATTTCAATACCTTACTTGGCCTTCACAGAATTGAATAGAGTTAGGACCTTGCTCTCGATTAAGTTTTCGCTTAACAAAACATTGTGGCTTGTTTGATTGTCTACCCAGGCTACTCAAACTTTCTTCTTATCAGTGATATATTTGTTTTGCTTTCTTTTTTTTTTGAGACAGAGTCAGGCTGGTCTTGAACTTCTGACCGCGTGATCCACCCACCTCAGCCTCCCAAAGTGCTGGGATTACAGGCATGAGCCACAGTGCCAGGCTGGCTGTTTTGCTTTCTTATCATCTATGTGTTCACTGGAGTAGCACTTCATATTTCCTTCAAGAATTTTTCCAGGTGACAAAATAATCTGTACACCAAACCCTTGTGACACACAAGTTATCTATACAACAAATCTGTACGTGTACCCTGAAACTAAAATAAAAATTAAGAAAAAATCTTTAAATACATTCTGAAATAAAAATTTTTCTCTATAATTATGCTATGGAAATATATAACCTTTATTGACATATAAATTAACACATAATACATATATTGAGACACATTATCCTTAGTGATATAGCATAAAAGGGAAACCAATAAAATGAGTGTGGAGAACACGTGAAAAGTCAGAAATGGTAGGAATATAGATGCTACCATTTGTATTTTCATAAATCTAACTGAAATATGAAAATTTGTAGGCTGGGTACTGTGGATCATGCCTGTAATCCCAGCACTTTGGGAGGCTGAGGCAGGCAGATCACAAGGTCAGGGCTTCAAGACCAGCCTGGTCAACATGGTGAAAACCCCTTTTCTACTAAAAATACAAAAATTAGCTGGGTGTGATGGCATGCACCTATAGTCCCAGCTACTTGAGAGGCTGAGGCAGGAGAATTGCTTGAACCTGGGAGGCAGAGGTTGCAGTGAGCTCAGATTGTACCACTGTACTCCAGCCTGGCAACAAAGTGGTACTCTGTCTCAAAAAAAGAAAAAGAAAATTTGTCATTTTCTCTTAGATCCTCAGAAGTACAATATACAAATCTCCCAGAATAAATGTTCTCTGCTACTTTTTTTTTTTTTTTTTTTAAGATTTTTTCCTTTGTATTCACAATTTGGCTGTTTGGCACAAGAGGCCTACCTTTCCATTTGTCTCAGTTTTTGGCATTCCTTCCTCACTAAGCTTAACCAATTCTAGCTTTTGATTGACTGTGAGAGATGTGTCTCACATTAAATCAGGATCTCTAGATCTTGAACACCTAGAGGCCACTGAAGGATTATCATTTGGTCTGATGTCAATACTGTTGTATCTCATGGAATAGGGAAGCCTGAGGAGAGATTGGGAGAGATGGGGGAACTATTGGTCGGTGGAAGAGTCAGAATTCACACATTATGTTCACCATATTTTATGGACACGGTTCATGTCTCCCCAAAACAATTACAATAGTAGGCCGGACATGGTGGCTCACACCTATAATCCCAGCACTTTGGAAGGCCAAGGAGGGTGGATCACCTGAGGTCAGGAGTTCAAAACTAGCCTGGCCAATGTGGCAAAACCCCGTTACTACTAAAACTATAAAAATTAGCCAGGTGCAGTGGCGGGCGCCTATAAACCTCAGAGGCTGAGGCAAGAAAATTGCTTGAACATGGGAGGTAGACGTTGCAGTGAGGTGACATCACACCACTGCACTCCAGCCTGGGTGACAGAGCGAGACTCCATCTCAAAAAAAAAAAAAAAAAAACAATAGTAACATCAAAAATCACTGATCACAGATCACCATAACAGATAAGATAATGAAAAAGGTTGAACTATTAGGAGAATTATGAAAATGTGACAGAGACATGAAATGAGCACATGCTGTTAAAAAAAAAAAAATGACACCAAGCCTGCTAGACTAAGGATTGCCACAAACCTTCAGTTTGTGAAAAATGTAATATCCATGAGGTAAAATAAAACAAGGTATGCCTGTATTATTACTTGCTACCCTATGATGGAATAATAATAACAACAACACAACATTTTATGGCTCTCTTACATTTATTATATCATTTTTCAGTCTCATACCCATCACCCTGTGAAAGGTTATCAGGATCAGAGAGTGGATATAATGTATGGCATGCACTGACAGTACATGAACCCAGGATAAATGCCTCAGAACACTGTCTGTTGTTATTATTGTTGTTGTTGTTGTTATTCTTGGTTTCCTTGTCTTAGAATTAACATGAAATCTGTTTGCAAGAGGAACTGATATTTACTGTTTGACCTTATACAGGATATATCACGACACTGAGCCTCAGTTTCCCCATTTATTATAATACTGGTATAACAAAATAGTTTTATAAGAATAAATCAACAAAAAAATGCCTTATAAAACCTAAAGGGCTATACTTTTTAAAATACCTTGTCCTTGCCAGAACCTGTCTATTTCTGATTCACTGTGTAACTATATTTTCTCCCCTCAGCCCATGCGTCATAGGACAATACTAGATTTTAGTCAGCATTCCGAACTACACCTCTAGTTTTCAGACTCTTTTACTTCTTTTAATTAATAGAAAAGAACTTCTATTTTTGGAAAGATCGATTCCACTAAACAAAAGGAAAGCAATCATCCAAAAATTTGTTGAGCATCAACTATATACCAGGAACTGTGAGCCAGAAAATGACACATGGTGAAAAATAAGAGACCTACTAAACTGAAAGACCATTAAGAGCTGAAGTCCTATCAATTTTTCACCCATCTACAAAAAGCTGAGATTTCTTTTCCCTTCCTCCTGCTTTAATTCTAATTCTTCTCACCTTCTCTGTTGGATAGAGGAAGAGAGCAAAAGAAGCATGAGGGAAAGCTGGATTCAGCTGCAAAGGCTCCACCAAGGACAACAGGATAAAATAAGTATCTAGAAATCTACAGCACTCCATACACTTTCAGATATCCCAAGTAACTAAGAAATAGAGAAAGAAAAAGAGCAAATTTACTGAATATGTACAAAATGCCAGACATTGTTTGAGGCCCATACAAGTACACTGTCACATTTAATATCTATTCAATCTTGAAAGGCAGGTATTATTCTTTCATTCAACAAATATTCATTGAGAACTTACAATGTGCAAGGCACTATTTTAGGTGCTTGAAATACATCAGTAAACAAACTTAATAGATGAAGATCCTGTCTTTCTAACAAGTGGAACTTATTCAAACAAGAGGAGAAAGACAGATGTTAACACAATACATAAATTAAGAATTATCTTAAACAGCAATAAATGCTATAGGAAAAAAAAAGGGCTGGTAAAAAGGATTAGGAAAATACAGGGAAAGGGTGTATGTGAAAAACTGAAGAGGCTGTAATTTTAATTACAGTGTTTTGAGAAGGTAACATTTGAGGGAATTTGGTCATGTGACTCCTAGGGAAAGAGGATTCTAGGCAGAGACCCATCCGTGCACTAAGGTGAAAAACGCCCATCTACATGTACCAGGAACAACAATGAGGCCAGTGTGGCTAAAGTGGAAAAACTAAGGGAAAGAATAAAAGCAGAAAGGTAACACAAGAAAAAACTAACAGGTGGTCAGATCTTGCAGGCCCTTTTAGGCCATTAGCTTTTAAATTGAGTGAAATGAGAAGCCACTGGAGAGTCCTCAGCAAAGTAATAAAACATTTTACTTACTTTTTGAAGGGATCACTCAGGCTGTGTTTGGAAAAGACTGCAAAAGGATGTGTAAAAGGGTAACTGAGAGACAAGTTAGGACGTTACTACAGTAATCCAGGTGAGAGATAAAGGGTAGTGGCAGTGAAGGCAGTAGGGAACTGACACATCTGGGATATGCATCCATGTTTTGAAGGTAGAGTGTAACAAGATTTTGATGATAAGTTGGTTGTGGGAGAAAGCAAGAGAAGTCTCAATAATAGCACCAACTAGAAAAATAGAGTACACATTTACTAAGCTGACAAATACTCTAGGAAGAGCAAGTGTTAGGCAAGGAATCAGTATTTGGAATATATTAATTAATTCAATCAGACATCCAAATAGTAATGTCAAATAGGTACAGATATAGGTGTATATATGCGTATAATTAAGGAATGAGTTCTTAAACAGGTATATAAATTTAGGAGTTGTAAGCACGTAGTTGGTATTTACAGTCACGATCATCAAGAGAGTGAATGCAGAAGATTTTTTTAAAGTATAACATCCCAGAAGTCATGTGAAAAAGGTATGTATAAGAAGGAATGAACATCTACAACAAATGTTGCTAAGACAAGGGAAATAATGACTATTGAGAAATTAACTTGAGATTTAGCAATATAAAGATCATTGGTGACCTTATAGAGAGTAGTTTCAATTCGATGATATGGTTTGGATCTGTGTCCACCGAAATGTAATGTTGAAATGTAATCCCCAAAGCTGGGAGCGGGGCCTGGTAGGAGGTGATTTGATCACAGTGGTGTAGTTCTCATTAATTTTAGCACCATCCCCCCTTGTTACTGTATAGTGACAGAGTTCTTAGATATCTGGTTGTTTACAAGTGTCTACCATCTGCCCCCACTCTCTCTCTTCCTCCTGCTTTGGCCATGTAAGATGTGCCTTTTTCCCCTTTGCCTTCTGCCCTGATTGCAAGTTTCCTGAGGCCTCAGCCACTATGCTTCCCATATGGCCTGCAGAATCCTAAGCCAATTAAACTTCTTTTCTTTATAAATTACCCAGTCTCAGATATTTCTTTATAGCAATTTGACAATGGACTAACACCAGTGATAATGGCAGAAGCCTAATTATATTAGATTTAAGGGGAAACAGGAAGAAAGAAATTAGAGACAGTAAGCATAGATAATCCTTTCAAGGAGTTTGTTGTAACTGGGAAGCAAATAACTTATCTAGTAAGGGAAGTAAGGTCAAGCAAAAGATGGTTTAAAGAGCTAGAAGTAGGTTTGTCTTCATATGGTAGTGATACAGTATGAAAAAACTTTATGACACAGGAGTGACAGTGGAGAACTGCTGGAGCATGTTTCTGAGTAGGCATAAGGAAATAGATTCTAATGCATAAACAAAGACAATGGTTATATAAAAGTAAAGAATAATATGTAGAAAGACAGTATGGCGGTAGACGGTTAGATAGGGCAAGTTCTGTTCTGAATGCTTCAATTTTCTCAGTGAGGTAGGAACCCTCCAAAATCATCAGCTGAGAGATTGAAGATGAGAGGTTGGAAGGTCTGATGAGAGAAAACATGAAATAAGTCACCTAAGAAAATTGAAGAATAAACAATCTCGTATAATATAATGTGAACCCCAGGTAGTATTAAGGACTCACTTGATACTTGTATTTTTGATCATGAATTTAAGTAAAACTAGTCAGCATGACTCTGTATTTTCCTCTAGAAATATATAGCTACTAACTTAAATACTAACAGATACTAACTTCGAGTTGAAAAATGGCTGGATTTAAGCTGAACTGTAGTTTTTCCAAGTGAGTATGATCAAGTGAGAGTAAGACAAGAAAGCTGAAGGTATATGCAAGTAAGTTGAGAATGCAAATCATAGATAACAAAATACTGTAAAATTTAAGTTGGATAAAAGAGGAAGTGATGACTCAAGTAACAGAGGAATACTTAAAAGATGCTAGGATCAACATGCTAATTATTACCTTTGTGTCATAAATAAGTCTTAATTAAGTTGTCTAAATCACACAGTGTTTGAATGACATAAATGGAACAGAATCTGAATCCAAATATGCCACATTCACATCATTCTGTCCATGGTACTGACAGCACTAAGCTGCCTTGCAAATTTGTTTTTCATTGGCATACTAACCTCCAAAAGGATGAACCTAATGCAAAATTACAAGTTAGCCTATTTTACCAGGCCTTGTGTACCTCCTTCTACCTCAGTGTCCAATGTTCAGAGCCTTTCAGTGTCCAAACTCCCAAATGATACTGAATCTTGCCCTACCCCACAATATGTACAAAATCACTTTCACATTTCCCTACAGATTGATCTCCTTCATAAAAATCTGAACCACTAAGAAATGCTCTAAATAGAAGAATATTTATACATATAAATGACTATATAAACTTAAGCCTCTTCATGGGTATTTTTGTTCTAACAGGGAGTCTAGTTAACCCACTTTAACCTCTACTGTGAAATATATTAGGTCAAAATAATTAACCTAAATTAAGAACTTTTTGTTCCTGACTTTTACTATTTCTGGCACCCTCTCCCTTAAAAATATATATCCTTTACAAAATCTTAGAATTCTCATTTTTTTAATCTTTCTCTCAGAGAACGAAAAAGTGATGACACTAACACGCCATGGATCAGACCCAAACTTGTGTTAAAGATATTTTAGGCCAGGTGTGGTGGCTCATGCCTGCAATCCCAAAACTTTGGGAGGCCAAGGCGGGTGGATTGTTTGAGGCCAAGAATTCGAGCCCAGGCTGGCCAACATGGAGAAACCCCATTTTTATTAAAAATACAAAAATTAGCTGGGCTTGATGGCTCACACCTATAATCCCAGCTACTCAGAGGCTGAGGCACGAGAATCACTTGAACCTGGGAGGCAGAGTTTGCCGTGAGCCAAGATTGTGCCACTACACTCCAGCCTGGGCAACAGTGAAAGACTGTCTCAAAAAAGAAGGAAAAAAAACAAAAAAAAAATTAGCCAGGCACCATGGTTCGCACCTGTAATCCCAGTTACCCAGGGGGTTGAGGCCTGAATATTGCTTAAACCCAGGAGGCAGAGGCTGCAGTGAGCCGGGATCATGCCACGGTACTCCAGCCTGGGTGACAGTGCAAGACGCTGTCTCAAATAACAAACAAGTAAAAATATTTTATACTTAAAACTCTAAATTGAATTATAGTAAGCGTAGGACTACCTGACAAAGCAAGAGCTAAGTATAGCCAGTTGGAGAACTCTACTGTTCTTATGAGTAAATGGCTAAAAAAGCAAGTCTTATTCATAATTTATGTCAAGACTATTATTTTTAAAGACACTATCAAGTTAGCACAATAAGGCTTCAATCCTGAACATACACCAAACTATCATACTGATTATCATGGAAGGCTGAAGGAAGAATTCTACTATAAACATTATATATCTCTGTTTAATTTATTTTCAGTTAGCATGTGTGGTGGATTTTATTACAATTTGTAATTATTCACTCCACCTTCCTTCAAAAGGAGCGTCATCCACACCTGTTCCTATGTAATTGACGGTACTCCAAAAGAGTAATATCCCTGCTCCACTGACTTTGGCCTTAGCCACTGGTTTGCTTTGGCCGATGGTACATAAACAAACATCCAAGCAGAAGTTTTAAGAGCCACTGTGTATTTCTGCCAAATCGTTTCCTTTTTTCCCTCTGTTACAAGAACAGCATGGCCCAAATAGGAGTTGTTCTCCAGCCTGGATCTCAGAATTAGAAGATATGTGGAGCATGAGCAAAGCCACTGCCAACCTTCAGCCAACATGTAGCAAGAGCAAAAATAAGCAATTGTTGTGAGCTGCTGAAATATTTAGGTCATTTGTTATGCAGCATAACTTAGCAAAAGTTAATACATTGTGTATTACTTTTATAATCAGAAAAACAAATAGATTTTGCTGTTTCAACCTTTAAGGACAGCAGTTATTTTAATGCTTCAACAACTAGAAAAAGATGAATTTCAATACAATTTTTAAGACACCAGATTGTTTATGAAAGAACAAGAAGTAGATGAACTAAAATTCCAGAAAGAGAAGAGCCCTTCCTAGGTGAGCAGATAACCACCTGCCATTTTATTTCCTGTGAACATTTAAAAATTCTGGGCACAGAATGAGAATTGAGATTGGCCCAGGCAGAAAGACTCTACTGGTTAAAGTAGAAAGCAGCTGAGCTTTTTCATGCAGTAGTCTGAAAACTAGAAAGCCCCAAATTCAAGGCTGATAGGAACATTTGCTGAATTCTAAGTAATGAAAGAGGATGGGAGAAATGTCAGAAGGGTAGAGTGAAATCTCCTTCACTATCACAGTGCTCAGCAGAAAAATGTCTTCCTATAAAAGGGAGACTAACTACAAACAACACATGACAGACTTCCCACATTTGCATAATTTAAACGACTGTAAATAAAGCAAGAGATTGCTGGGCTAATCTCAAAACCTCTAAAGAACAGAATTAGATCTCCTGCAGTTTTTCAGGGCTGTGGAGAAGAAAGCTGACAGTCTGTCAATCAAAAATCTGAGTATGTCAAGGGAGACAAACCAGAGATAACTAAATCTTACTAAAACTCCAGACTGACCCTAATAAAATTCTAATTAAATTGGCCTAACAATTAAAAAGGGGAAACATCTCTGGTGGAAGATATCGACTTTAGCCTCTACATAAATTATTACAACTTTCAGTATATAATAAAAAATTATACTATATGTGGAAAACAAAAACAAAAACAAGAAAAAATGACCTGTAATCAAGGCTAAAATCAAAGCCAGAGATGATGCTGATAGTGGAGTTAGAAGACAATGGCTTTAAAATAGCCATTATCAATAGGCTAATGAAAAGAAAGGAAAATAATGAACAAAATATATAAAAGGATGCAGATAATCAACAAAAAAAGAAACCTATTTAAAAATAATAAAACTTCCTAGAGCTGAGAAAATAAAATACTAAAACTTATTAGATAGGTTATTAAACCTGGCACAGAAGAGGAGAGAACTTGTAAGTTTAAAAAATAGCTCAACAGAAAATACACAATTGAACCACAGAGAGAAAAGACAGAACAACCACATGAGACATATGGAACAGTCAAAACATCTAACACAATTTAGAGGAGAGAGAAATTGGAGTAGAAACAAAATATAAGGATATAAAATACAACTATTTCCAAAGTTGATAAAAAAAAAAAAATTAACCCAGCAAACTCCAAACATGATAAATACAAAGAAATTCATGCCTCAACACCACACAAACTATTATGAAATAAAGACAAAAATAAAAATCTTAAAAGCAGCCAAAACACACAAACTCCTTTAAAGAAGCAACAATAAACAAAAACAAAGGAATTACATATCTTAAGTGCTAAAAGCATAAAAGATTTAGGCTTGACCTGGTAGCTCACACCTGCAATCCCAACAAATTTGAGAGGCCAGGGCAGAAGGATAGCTTGAGGCCAGGAATTTGAGACCAGCCTGGTCAATATCGTAAGATCCTGTTTCTACAAAACCTAAAACAAAACAAAAAAAATTAGTTGGCCATGGCGATGCCACCTGTACTACCACCTACTTGGGAGGATGAGGAAGGAGGATCGCTTGAGCCTAAGAGTTAGAGGCTGCAGTGAACTATAATCACACCACTGCACTCCAGCCTCAGTAACAGAGCAAGACCCTGTCTCAAAACAACAACAGATTTCAGCCCATAATTCTGTACCAATAAGTTTTTCCTTCAAAAAAGAAGTCAAAATAAAGGTATTTCAGACAAACAAAAGCTGAGAAAATCTGCCTCCAACAGAGTGACACTACAAGAAACATTAAAGGAAAAGGAAAATTATCTCAGATAGTATCAAAGAAATATAAAAATGGATAATGGCCATTAAAAGTTTACACATGTGGATAAATATAAAAGAATATTAACTGTTTACAAAAAAACTATGTAGTTTGTATCATATATTGAAATAAAATATGAAAAATTAGCGCAAAGGGCAGGAGGGAATAAACAAAGTTAAACTGCCCTAAGTTTGCCTTGTTTGGGAAGTGGTAAAACATTAAGATACACTAAAAAAATCAAGAAGCTTTATTAAAATCTCTAGGATAACTAAAAAATAACCATAGAAGAGGGCTGGGCGCAGTGGCTCACGCCTGTAAGCCGGAGACCGAAGTGGGTGAGGTCAGGAGTTCGAGACCAGCCTGGCCAACATGGTGAAACCCCATCTCTATTAAAAATATAAATAAAAATAAAAACAAAATAAATAATATAAAAATAAAAACCATAGAAGAATGTATAACTGAAAAGCTAATGAGCTAAAATGGAGTTTACAAAACCCAACAAATAATATAGGCAGGAAAGGAGAAATTTAAACACCCAAAGAACAGAGGGGATTAATAGAAAAGAAATACCTGTAGTGAAAAAGATTTATACCCAACTATACTAGTAACCACATTAAATGTAAATAGAATATTACCATTAAAGCACAAAGATTGTCAAACTAGAAACACAAACATGAACTGACTATATGACATTTCGAAGACATATACTGTAAATACAAGAATACAGGTTGGCTGAACCAAAAAGAAGAAAATATCGTGCCATGGAAATATTAACAAAAAGAAAGAGTGACTATATTAATAGAATTTCAAAGTAGACTTGAAGGCAAGAAATATTGCCAGAGATAAAGGTCATTTCATAATGACAAAAGGGTCATTTCAACCATAAAATAACAATGCCAAGTTTTAATTCACCTAATAAGAGCTTCAAACTACATGAGGGGAAAACTGAAAGAACTAAGAGGAAATATCGACAAAACTATGGTTACAGTTGATAATTTTAAGACCCTACTCTCAAAACTGAAAGAACAGGAAAAAAGAAACCAGTCATTTGAAGATTTGAATAACATGATTAACCAATCTGAACTTACTGACAGAGAACAGTAACACCAACAACTGCAGAATAAACATCCAAGTACACATGAAATGTATCAGTCTATCACAAACGCTTTCAGAGAATAAAAGAGAGACTTCCTAATTCAAGGACACATGAAATGTATCAAGCTATTACAAATGCTTTCAAAGATTAAAAAAGAGAGGCTTCCTAATTCTTTTTAAGAGTCTAACAAATATTGATAATAACAAAATCTGACAAAAATAATATAAGAAAGGACTATTACAGGCCAACATCTTTCACAAGTAGATGTAAAAATTCTAAAGAGAATATTAACAAATTGAATCTAAAAATAAAGTTTACCCTAGGAGTATAAAGTTGGTTTAACATTTAAAAATCAATCAATGTAATTCACCACAGCACAGAATTAAGGACACAACCATATGATTTATCTCAACAAAAGCAAAAAACTTGACAAAGTTTACCACCTATTCATGATTTAGAAAACTCTCAGACTGTGTGCAGTGGCTCACGCCTGGAATCCCAGCACTTTGGGAGACCAAGTTGGAAATATAATTTGAGCCAAGAGTTCGTGGCCAGTCTGGGCAACAGAGCAAGGCCCTCAAGAAAGAGAAAGAAAAGAGAAAAGAGAAAAGAGGAGAGAGGAGGGGAGAGGAGTGGGAGGTGGGGAAGGGGGGGGGAAGGGGGGGAGGGGAGGGGAAGGGGAAGGAGGAGGAGGAGGGTGGAAGGGAGGGAGGGAAAGAAAAGAAAAGAAAACTTGGAATAGATAACACCTTCTTTAATCTGATAAAAGGTACCTACAAAAGCTACAACATCATAACTGGTAAATATTGAACATTTTCCCCTAAGTTTAGGAGTGAGACTATTTCAATTAAACATTGTTCTAGAGGCCTTGGCCACTGCAATAAGGGAAAACACACAATTATAAACTCTGGAAAGAAATAAGTAAAGTAGTTATTATTCTCAGATGATATGATTCTTTACACAGAAAATACAAAGAAGTTATAAAATATTAAATATTAAAATAAGCAAATTTAGTAGGGTTGCAGGTTATAAGATAAAAATACAAGAACTGTATTTCTACATATTAGTATGAAACAACTTAAAAATGAAATTTAAATAACCAATACCATTTACTATTGTAGCACTTTCAAAACATTAAATACCTAGCCATAACTCTTAACAAATGATATGCAAGACCTCTACATTGTAAACCATAAAATACTGCCAAAAGAACTTAAAGACCCAAGTAAATGAATAGATAATACATGTTCATGGACTGGAAAACTCTATATTGTTTAGATGCAAATTCTCCCCATATTGCTCTACAGCTTCAATGCAATCCCAATCATAATACCAACAGTTTTGTTAACTGAAATATGATTCTAAATGTATATGGAAACACTAAGGACAGAGTACATACCAAAAAAATATGTTGAAGAAGAAAAAAATTGAGGGAACTTATACTACCAGATATCAAGATTTAGTATAGAGCTACAGCAATTAAGACAGGGTAGTATTTGTACTTAACAGACCAGCGGAAGAGCATATGCACTTTAGCAACAGATTCACCTGATTTATGTCAAAAGTGTTCTATAATCCAGTAGGGTAAGGGCAATTATTTTTTTCAAAAAATGGGGCTGGATCAACTGAATATCCTATGTTTTATAAAAAATTCTTGATTTTTACCACACATTATTCATATAAGTTAATTTGAAATGCATCACAGAGCTTCGAGAAAAAGAGAAAGTAATACAATTTCTAAAAGAAAACTTTGGAGAATATTTTCATGATCCTGTAATAGGCAAAGATTTCTTAAACAAAACATTTAAAAACCAACTAAACCATAAAAAACAAACTTGATAAGTTGAGGTCCATTAAAATCGAAAATTTTTCTTTATTATAAGACACTATTAATAGAGCGAAAAGACTAGCCACAGACTGGGAGAAGCAATTTGCCATGTAGAGGTCTCATATTCATATAAGGAATTCTTATAAATCCATAAAACAAAGACAGCCTAATTTTAAAATACATCAAAAATTAATATATTAAAAGGTGTTCGCCATCATCATTTGCCTGGGAAATGAAAAAGAGAAGCCAGTGCACAATGACCAGAATGACTACAATTAAAAAGACTGACAACACCCAATATTGACAAAAATGAAGAATTGCTCAAACTCTTCTCCATTGCTGGTGGGGATGTAAAATGGTACGGCCACTTTGGAAAACAACCATCCAGCAATTTTACTCTTAAAAATAAAACAATATATTCATCAAGACATACACAAGAATATTCATAGCAGGTTTCCTTTTTAAGACAAAATTAGAAACAATTCAAATGTCCATTAACAGAAGACTAATGATCCATTCATTCAATGAAATACTAGATAGCAATAAAAGAACCAAGGTACACCAACATCATGTATAAATATCATAACCATAATAAATGAAAGAAGTCATTCCTTTTATATGAAGCACAAGAACAGGCAAGACTAATCTGTGATGACAAAAATCAGAATAATAATTACTTGGGAGTGACAAGAGGAGTGGATAATTATTAACTTGTGAAAAACATGAAGGAGAGGCTCCTGGAGTGCTGGAGATGTACATCTTGATTTGAGTGTTACCTGTAAGAGTTTGTACACATAAAAAACACACCATGCCATACAATTAACATTTGTACATTTTACTGTATGCATGTTATACCTCAAATTTAAAAACCGCTACTACAGCAAGCAATTCATATGGGTGAACAGTGAAAAAAATCTTATTATAAAGGATAAACTAGATAATTCTTCAAAAATATCCAAGACCAGGAGAAAGGTATTTTATAGCCCCAAATCTGTCATTTAGATATGTAACCTTAAGCAAATCATCTAACTGGGTCTTAGTTTCTTTACCTACTAGAGTAGATTAGTGTAGATACTCCTTAAAGTTCTTCCTACATCCCAAGATCTGAGTATTTGAAATAAGCCATTTAATTTAAAAAACTGAATTCTCAAATTTCAAATTAACAGTCACCTAAGGTGTAAATTTAACAAAACTGTGTTCACTCCTGTAATCTAATTTAATAGGTGGTTAAAATCAGATAACTGCATGCTGCTCTTTATCCTGAATGTCCTATACCTATATTTAAGTTCATCTACTTTAGCCTAGACACTCTGGTACCATTGTTTCAGCAGACAAGAAACCTGACAGCCAGATTATCTTTCCTTTCTTTTCTAAGGATATGTTCTTCCAGGCCTTACTGAAACACTACCTCTTTAAAATGCCATCCCTCCTACAGCCATTCAGTCAAAATTAATTGTTCCTTCCTCTGTGCACCCACAGCATGTTGCCTGTACTTCTATTATAGCTTTTATTTCATTCTGTATTTTAGCTACTTGCTTTCATGCATGCACGTGGGCCCTTTCCAAAGGAAGGACATAACCATTCAGCCACCCAGATGAGCTAAGTCAACGCTGGAAATCAATGGTGACAACACAGTAAGATCATCTTTACATATGATTCTATGTTGATGGTGGCAAAGTGAGATAGTACATACTAAAAGCTCCAGTCCTCTACTCAAAGCAGGAAGAGATACAATGAATATTCAAGTCGTTTCAGTCCTTATTTTAGCTTATACACCAGAACAATGAAATAGCCATAGGCAGACAGCTGAACAAAGAAGTAAATTAGGCCTGTAATGAGGAAAAATCATTTACTAAATTAATTAACAAATTTGTTAACTATTTGAGGGTCACATATTCAGCATCCTTTTTCTGTTAACTGATCCTGTTCCTGCCAACATGGTTTGTAGAACCTAAGCTCTACCACTGATCACAGGTGACTGATCTAGGACAATCAGCGTTCTTTCTCAAACATTTTAGAAACACTGCAAAAATAAAGTCAGTCCTGTGAATGGCTGAAATGGTAATATGTAAATAATTAGGGAGCTGTTGACACTGTTTTTCCCAAAGTGGAAAAGGCAGATCTGTGAGAGAAAATGAAGACTACTTATAGGGTAGAGCAAAGATGAGAAACAGTCCTTGGGAATCTTCAACCCTAGGTCCAATGTTCCTCGGACCCAATCCTGTGTTTGGGTTTTGTGAGGTAGACACCTCAATATTCTTATAACAAGTGTTCCCTTTTACTAAAGCTAGTGCAATTTGAATTGTCACTTGCAACCAAAACAATCTCATGATATTCTGAGGATACTTTGAATATCCTCAATTAACCATGCTTCCCAGCATTCACACCCTTGGGTAGCCTCTTCCCACAAAGACTCTGGGCCGAACCTGTGACTATTTTGACCAACAGAAAACTGGCAGAAGTAAAGCTGTGAAAGGTTGAGGCCTATCCCTTAATTGGCCTAGCATCTTCTGCTTCCTCTGTCTCACAATGCTTGCTCTTAGAATACTTCTTAGAACCCAGCTATCACACCATCAGGCTAACAAATCAGCCATATAGAAAGATCCACATGTAGAACCAAAGCCCTGGCCAACAGTCCCAGTTGAACCTCCAGATGATCACAGCTGTATCAGAACCCCAACAAACGCCACCTGAAGCAGAACCACCAAGTTAGTTCACAGAAATGTGAAAAATACTAAATCACAGTTTCAAGTAACTAAGTTTTGTGATGTTTTGTAATACAAATTTTCACTAATATAAAAGTTCAATTCACCTGCAGGCAACTTGGAATTATATTTTCCTTACAACAGACTACATCTTCAAGAAGGGGCTGGCAAACTACAGCCCTGAGATCAATTCTGGCCTGCCATTTCTTTTTATAAATAACGTTTCAGTGGGACACCATAATGCTCACTCACTTATGCGCTGCCTACCTCTGTTTTCATGCTACAACGGCAGAGATGAATAGCTGTGAGAGAAATCATATACAGCTCACAAAGCCTAAAAAATCACTATCTAGTCTTTTACTAAAAAAGCTTTGCAAACCCAGATCCATTATTATTTAGCTGCTTAAAAGTTTCTACTATTTGGGGAGTGTGCATTATTCATCTGTGTGTCTGTCATGTATTATTGACCTACTCCTGAATGGCACTAAAAATCAGAAATAAATGAATGTACAACTTTGTTTGCTTTGAGGTGGAATTTTGCTCTTGTCACCCAGCCTGGAGTACAATGGCGCAATCTCGGCTCACTGCAACCTCCGCCTCCCAGTTTCAAGCGACTCTCCTGCCTTAGCCACCCCAAATTTTTTTTAAATTAACACTTCACAAACCCATCTACAGAAGAAAATTTGAAAATCCAAGTCCAGTATAAATCTAAATTAGGCTGAGCACAGTGGCTCATGCCTGTAATCACAGCACTTTGGGAGGCCAAGACAAGCAGATTACCTGGGGTCAGGAGTTCAAGACCAGCCTGGTCAACATGACAAAACCCTGTCTCTACTGAAAGTACAAAAATTAGCCAGGCATGGTGGCAGGTGCCTGTAATCCCAGCTATTCGGGAGGCTGAGGCAGAAGAATTGCTTGAACCCAGGAGACGGAGGCCACAGTGAGCCGAGATCGTGCCACTGCCCTCCAGTCTGGGCAACAAAGAGAGACTCTGTCTCAAAAAAAAAAAAAAAAAAAAAAAAAAAACTAAATTAATGATTCCCAAACTTTTCTACCAAAAATTATTTTTGGCAATGCTCTAAATTTGATAGATTCTCTTTTGGCATCTGATAGTTCTAAAAGTTTTCCCTTTTATACATAGCATTTATTTACCTAATGCCCCAAATCATTGTCTTTTTAACCTCAAACACATAAGGTCCTCATCTATCAATTTAAAGTTCCTCTATTACAAATCAACAACCATCTATATCGTTTTATTTTACTATCACTTTACCACCCTGCAATATTGCTCCATTTGCATAACATTTGAAACTCTCAAAACACCTTCTTAACTAGAGTACTCAGTATTCCATAACCATAGTACTCACATATATGTATGTGAATTTTCTCCACAGGTCTTTAGAAGCCTTAGAGACTATCAGAGACAGTTTTCTATACATACTTTACTTTAAACCTATATCTCAAAAAGCTCAAAGTATGGTTCTTAGGTACTACACAACAACTAGCATCTTCTAACTCTAACTGCCTAAACCTTAAGCTGGAAAACAAGAATTTAGATCAAGCAGAACCCCAGTTCAGTACTGAACAGTAATGACGTTCCTAAAATAAGATAAAATAGTGGCAAAAGAGCAAGGGATACATCAAGATTGAGGTCAGACATCCAGCGGTTATACAGATGGCTTCTAGTGCTATGTTTATAAAGGTAATTATATTCAAATTTATTATAATACACAACAACAAACATTTAATGACTATTTAGTATGTGAGCATATCCATTAAATGCTTACTTATTATCTCACTTATCACAACAACCCTCTAAGGCAGGCATATTAGTATTATTTTCCACTTTACAGATGAAGAAACTAAAGCTTAGAGAAGTGAAATAACTCTAAAAACCTCACTTCACTTAGGTATAAATCCAGGTGGTCTAATCCAGAGCCCACCTACTATTCTGAGTATCTGTGTGAACCTAAAACATAATATTGTTCATCAAAGGTATATGTCTTATTTTACAACAGCTTTATTTTAAATATACAGTAGCAAAATAATAACTATTTTGGAGGGAATGCTAATTGTTTTCTAGATCTCTAGTGAAGCAAAACATTTTAAATTAAAAAAAAAAAAGTTAATACCTCAAATACCCCTAAATCACTATTATTCTTCTAACCTTGATTCTGAGAATCAGTCATTACATTTAAGTTCATGTAATTTTTTCCAAAGGTCTATGTATTTAGCAATTTGAACCTCTGTAGCGTGTGATATTGAATGAAATAAAATTGCACATATTGTGCAGTGGAAGTAACATTTATTTTCCTTTACACTTGTTATGAATGTCTGTGTCCTTTTCTAGTAATTTTTCCTGTTTGAAGGAAAACACTTCAGGTCAATAATTTTACTGTCACTAATAGATTTCAGCAATTATGAAATGGTAAACATGAGGTATGTTCCTCAGATTTGGGATTAATAAAATTTTAGAGCTAAAGGAGATCTTAGAAACCATCTAGTCAACCTTCCATTTGACAAATAAGGATACTAAACTCCTACTGGCAAAATGCAAAACTGAACTTCATCCAGTGTTCTTTTCCCACACAGGAATAACAGAACCAAGACTCGTCAGTTTCTAGTCTTTGCTATCAAAGATTTTTGGAATACAATAAGAATATATTCAGTCAACGTTTTAACACGAAAAAAAGGACAAAGAAAAAAAGAGCTGGTGATTAGGAAAATATATATATGTGTATATATAAAATACATACACATATTTATTTTAAAGGTAACTCCAGGATAAAATAATTTTCACAATAGAGGTTATTATAAAAAAATTAATCCTACAGCAAAAAAAAAATAATATATATATAAATCATACACAGATTTCTAAGAGATCATCTGCAGGGGAAATACCACCATTTCCTACAGAGGTGTTAAACAGAACTTTTGTTTATCTTGAAAAAGTGTTCAATTTTCAAATAAGTTTGGATGCATTAGGCTAAATAAAGGTTAAGAAATTCCACAATTTCTCTCTCTCTCTTTTTTTTTTATTGTGAGACAGAGTCTCACTCTGTTGCCAGGCTGGAGTGTACTGGCCCAATCTCGGCTCACCGCAGCCTCTGCCTCCTGGGTTCAAGCCATTCTCCTGCCTTGGACTCCCAAGTAGCTGGGATTACAGGCATGCACTACCATGCCTGGTTAATTTTTGTGGGTTTTTTTTTTTTTTTTTTTGTAGATACGGGGTTTCACCAAGTTGGCCAGGCTGGTCTTGAACTCCTGATCTCAGGTGATCCGCCCACCTTAGCCTCCCAAAGTGCTGGGATTGCAAGTATGAGCCACCGCACCCAGCCAGGTTCCACCATTAATACTGACATCTTTAATATGTCTCCATATACTGTGAATCTCCTAAAGGAGGGATACATTATGTAGCACTTTCCACATTTATTTGATCATGTAAAAGCATTTTCATATAATACATACTCTAACATCTCCCAGACAAGTGTTGCTGGAACAAACTTTAGGAAACACTGGGAGCCACCATTTGTAGAAAAAAGACCCATAGGTGATCCTATATTCAAAATAAAGCAACATAAAAGGCTCTTTAAAAAGTGGGTAAAAATCTTTCAATTATGTGTATATTACTATTCTAAAGCATCCTTAGAGAACCATTCTTTATATAGAGAGTATGAAAAAGTGGAAGTCAATCATTGTGAGTTCTCCTGATATAAATTAACCACCCTTGACATCACAGGGACTTGGGTTTAAGCTGCTGATTGTCACACCCTAACTTATTCCAATTCTAATTTAAAACTATCTGCCAGAGGAGCATTTTCATGGCAGAAACAGGAGAAAGAGGAAAGAGTCACTGATATAATGAACTACATTCTTAGGGAAAAAAGAATAAAGCAAAAAGGCATCAAGGCTTCAGGGAACCTCTAAAAAAGAAGTTGTCTGCTCAGCATACTCTTCTCCTTTTAGTGACAGAAACTCCTCTCCTTTAACGACTTCCTTTTTTCCCTCTGCTGTCGTCTGAATGTGTGTCCCTCACCAAAACTCACATGCTGAAACCCTACCCCATACCCCAACCTGTGAGGGTCTTTCAGAAGTAGAGCCTTTGGAGGGGATTATGTCACGAGGGTTCCACCATCATAAATGGGATTCGTGCCATCAGAAAAGAGGCTTCAGGGAGCCCTCTTGCCCTTCCAACGTATGTGGACAAAGCAAGAAAGCCAAATCTAAGGCATTATCTCTGAGGAACAAGCCCTCACCAGACCAGATCTGCTAGTGCCTTGACCTTTGACTTCCCAGCTTCCAGAACTGTAACAAACAAATTTCTGTTGTTTATGGATTACCCAGTCTAAGGTATTTTGTTATAGCAGCCCAGACTAAGACACCCTCTCTATGTGATTCTGGTGAGGTTACCTATTTAGTATCCCTACTCCCAAGGACTTGTGATACAGACCTGGTCAACCAGTCCTCAACCTTCTAGTTACAATGATGAGCTCCAAAATTGACATATGAGTCATGCCAGGTGAAGGAGCATCTTGGGAGTTTACATACAAATGACATGAGAAAAAAATATTTCCTCTACCATTTAGCCCAGCAGTTCCATTACTGGGTATATACCCAGAGGAATAGAAATCATTCTACCATAAAGACACATACACATGAATGTTTACTGCAGCACTATTCACAATAGCAAAGACATGGAATCAACCTAAATTCCATCAATGGAATTGGTTGCCCATCAATGGCAAACCGGATAAAGAAAATGTGGTATGTATGCATCCTGGAATACTATGCAGCCATAAAAAAGAGTGAGATCATGTCTTTTGTGGAAACATGGATGGAGCTGGAGGCCATTATCTTCAGCAAACCAATGCAGGAACAGAAAACCAAATACCAGATGTTCTCACTTTTAAGTAGAAGTTAAAAGAACTCGTGGGCAGAAAGAAGGGAATGACAGACACTACACTGGGGCCTACTTGAGGGTAGAGGGTAGGAGGAGGGATAAGCAGGAAAAACAACCATTGTGTACCAGGCTTAGTACCTGGGTGATGAAATAATCTGTACAACAAACCCCTTTGACACAAGTTTACCCATATAACAAACCTGCACATGTACCCTTGAGCCTAAAAAAAAAAAAGAAAAAAAAATAGAAAATATTTCCTCTGGGCTCACTAGTTGGGAAGGGCAAAACATGAAATGCTTTATTACTATAACTTCTCAATCTATTCCTCCATTATAACTCCAGAATTCTGACTACAAGAAGAAAGTCAGCCTGCAACATACTCAGAAAACAGAGCGCTAAAATGGAGAGTAAAAGTCCATGATTACATTGCTTCCGGATCACATTATTTAAGTCCCTTAAATCAGCTCTTCCTCTGTAATCCATGGCTATGTAAGTTTCCCTTTTAACTTAAGCTTATTTTGAGCTCAGTAACTCTCATTTGCAATAAAGAATCCTAATAAAAAGCTTCTGGGTAACTCAAAAGATATATTTAAAATAACTTGTAAAGTTAAAAAGCTAATACCCAATGAAGCTGGAAATATTAATTAGTACATCTTTGTTGGAAAGTAAATTATCTATTAAAATTGTGAAGTTCATATACCCTTGATCCCAAAATTCTACATGTAGTAATTAATTTTACATTATAAAAAACTTACAAACATGTAATGATAAATGTACAATATTACTATCTACAACATTTGTCTCAGTGAAAAATTAGAAATCTCAATGTCCATCAATTAGGGACTGATTAAATATAGCATAACCTACAATGCAATAAGAGAGGCCCATTAAAGTGAAAGATGTATATAAACATCTTTGAAGATCTCTATGAAATAATTTTGACATGCCAAGAAGGAGTGTAATGTAGTAGTTAAAAGCTTACACTCCATGGACAGACTACATGGATTTAACTTGTAGCCTGTTCGTTTACTGCAATAACTTGAGCAAGTTACTTAATCTTCTCTGTGACAATTTCCTCAACTGTAAAATGGTGAGAATACTAACATATTATGAGGATTAAATGAATTAATAGGCTCTGTAACGGGCTCTAAAAGGTATTTTACACTTCATAGGCTCTCAGTTAACTACCATTATTTTCACTAATATGCAAAGATGTCCAAAATATGCTACAGAGTTAGGGAGTGAAAGAAGTGCAAAATACTATGTATGAGCAAGAATCACAATCACAAATGCCTACCAAGGTCAGGCAACCAACATATATTAAACAGAAACTGGACAGTAACTCTAAACAACTATTATCATATGAGAAACATGTTGTGTGTTGCTGAATCTTAAGAGGCAAAAAGGCTGGGGGCGGTGGCTCACACTTGTAATCCCAGCACTTTGGGAGGAGGTCAAGGCAGGCAGATCACAAGGTCAGGAGCTCGAGACCAGCCTGACCAACATGGTGAAATCCTGTCTCTACTAAAAACGCAAAAAAATTAGCCAGGCATGGTGGTGCATGCCTATAATCCCAGTTATTCGGGAGAGTGAGGCAAGAGAATCTCTCAAACCCAGGAAGCGGAGGTTGCAGTGAGCCAAGATTGCACCATCGCACTCCAGTCTGGGCAACAAGAGCAAAACTCTGTCTCAAAAAGAAAAAAAAAAAAAAAGAGTCAAAAAAATAGGAATTTTATACGAAATATCTTTTTTTAAGCGTTAGAAACAAATACTTTTTCTAAAATACAGTAGGGACTCATGAAACATGCGTAGTAGTGAATTATGGCCAGTGGGCCATCAATTTGCAAATTCTGATGTATGATCCACATACACATATTCAAATATATCAAATATATGACTATACAAAAGAATAAACAAAAAGATTTTTTAAGTGCTTAACACTAGAGAGAAACTGCAGAAGTAATGAGGCTTAATTTCACATTTTACCTTTCTGTATTGTTACATAATAACACACAAATATACTTTAATAAATTTAACTAATTAAAAGCATGACATAAAAATTTAGGAGCTTTCTCACTAGCAAATTTTTTTAAATTTTCTTTTATATTTTATGATGACATACAATAATTGTACATATTTATGAGGCACATAGTAATGTTTCAATACATATAATGTATAGTGATCAGAGCAGAATAATTATATCTATTATCTCAAACATTTATCATTTCTTGGTGTTGGGAACATTCAATATACTGCTTCTGGCTATTTGAAACTATATATTACTGTTAACTATAGTCACCCTGCAGTGCTACAGAAGACTAGAATTTATTTATCCAGTCCAGCTGTAATTCTGTATCCTTCAACAAATCTCCTCCCATATCCCCTTCCCCTGACTCTTCCCAGCCTCTAATATCCTCTGTTCTACTTTACTTCTGTGAAACCAACTTTTTTTTTAGCTTCCACATAAGAGCACATGCAGTGTTTAACTTTCCATTCCTGGCTTATTTCACTTAATATGATGTCCTCCAGGTCCATCCAGGTTGTCATGAATAACAGGATTTCATTCTTTATGGCTGAATAGTATTCCATTATGTATATACAACACATTTTCTCTGTCCATTCATCTTCTGTTGGACACCTAGATTGAGTCTATATCTTGGCTATCATGAATAGTGCTGGTATAATAAATATGGTACAGATGGCTCTTCCATATACTGATTTCCTTTTCTTTGGGTAAATGCCCAGTGGTGAAATTGCTGGATCATATGGTAGTTCTATTTGCAGTCCTTTAAAGAACCTCGGCCGGGCGCGGTGGCTCAAGCCTGTAATCCCAGCACTTTGGGAGGCTGAGGCGGGTGGATCACGAGGTCAAGAGATCGAGACCATCCTGGTCAACACGGTGAAACCCCGTCTCTACTAAAAATACAAAACATTAGCTGGGCATGGTGGTGCGTGCCTGTAATCCCAGCTACTCAGGAGGCTGAGGCAGGAGAATTGCCTGAACCCAGGAGGCGTAGGTTGCGGTGAGCCGAGATCGCGCCATTGCACTCTAGCCTGGGTAACAAGAGTGAAACTCCATCTCAAAAAAAAAAAAAAAAAAAAAAAGAACCTCAACATCGTTCTCCATAGTGGCTGTTCTTGTTTACATTCCTTTCAACAGTATATAAGTAAGAGGTCCCTTTTCTCTACATCCTTGGCAGCATTTGCTCTTCTTTGCCATTTTGATAATAGTGAACCTAATTGGGGTGAGATAATATCTTACTGTGGTTTCGATTCTCATTTTTCTGATGATTAGTGATGCTGAATGTTGTTTGATATATTTTTGGCCATTTGTGTATCTTTTGAGAAATGTCCCATTTTTTTAATCAGATTGAGTTTTCTGCAGTTTTGTTTGTTTGTTGTTGAGATATTTGGGTGCCTTGTATATCCTAGGTATTAACCCCCTGTTAGATGAACAGTTTACAAATATTTTCTCCCATTCTATAGGCTGCCTTTCATTCTGTTGATTAGTTCCTTTGCTGTGCATAAGCTTTTTAGTTTGCTATAATCTACTTGTTTATTTTTGTTTTCGTTACCTGTACTTTTGAGGTCCTATTTATAAAATCTTTTCCCAGACCAATGTCCTGAAACATTTCCCTATGTTTTCTTCTAGCAGTTCTATAGTTTCCTGTCTTACATGTAGGTCTTTGATTCATTTTGAGTTAATTTTTGTACAGAATAAGAGGTGGGGCTCTAGTTTCATTCTTCTGCATATGGTTATCCTTTTTCCCAGAAACATTTCTTGAAGATACTGTCCTTTCCTCAGCAAGTGTTCCTGGCAACTTTGTCAAAACTCAGTTGGCTGTAGATATGAAGATTAATTTCTGAGTTCTCTATTCTGTTCCTTTGGTCTATGTGTCTGTTTTTACACCAGTATCATGCTGTTCTGGTTACTATCACTTTGTAGCATATTTAAAGTCTGATAGTATAATGTCTCCAGCTTTGTTCTTTTTGTTCAGGATTGCTTTGGCTATTCCAGGTCTTTTATGGTTCCATACAAATTTTAACTTTTTTTTTCTATTTCTGTGAAGAATGTCATTGGTATGGAATGTCACTGATAGTACTGCACTGAATCTGTAGATTGCTTTGGGTAGTACCTACTTGCAGTTTAATTCAAACTTAACTTCTACAATGTGGATATTAATTTTATGAAAACATAATTTTTAAAGTTTGCACTATAATCAAAATGTCCTGTACTGACTCTTAGGTGAAAGTAAAGAAGGGAGCACCACTGTGCAAACGTCTCTTCATCTTTTTACATCTGAAAGTAGTGTTTTGTTTTCTGAGACAGAATCTCGCTCTGTCGTCCAGACTGGCGTGCAATGGCACAATCTTGGCTCACTATAACCTCTACCTCCTGGGCTCAAGCGATTCTCCTGCCTCAGCCTCCTGAGTAGCTGGGATTACAGGCGCGCATCACCGCGCCCAGCCAATTTTTGTATTTTGAGTAGAGGCAGGGTTTCACCATGTTGCCCAGGCTGGTCTCAAACTCCTGACCTCAGGTGATCCACCCACCTCGGCCTCCCAAAGTGCTGAGATTACAGGCATCAGCCACCGCACCCAACCAAAAGTAGTATTTTTACTCTATTCAGTTTCATATGTACAAGATATCCAACAGTTCTTACCCATGAATTAGACTTTAAAGATTATTAATTTCAAATGCACTTCAATGTGTTTTTTAAAAGAACAATAAATAAAGGAAACATGTCATTTTCACTTAGCATTCAGACTGCACTTAATCTCTTTCACTCATAAGTTTCTGCATTTTTATTAACATTTGCAGCATCAGGCAGGCACATTTAGCCATGATCCTAAAATCACAAAGTACTATACAAAGAAATAAGCTATTTATTATAGTAATACCTACTCATTTTCTGATACGCTGAACACAAAGTGAAAATACTTGCTTTTAGGCCCTCACTTCAAGTCTAACTGGATGTAATATCATGAATAATTCTTACCAAGTTTATGTGGTTCCCAAGGATATAGATTAGAAACCAGAAGAGGAAGGGCAATTGGGTAAAACCTGAAAAGCAAAAACGTTATGGAAATATACTATCACTTCACAGTAACAGATATTCAGAATAGAATGCAGAAATATAATTGCTGGCCAGGCATGGTGGCTCACTCCTGTAATCCCAGCACTTTGGGAGGCAGAGGCAGGTGGATCACTTGAGGTCAGGAGTTCAAGGTCAGCCTGGCCAACGTGGTAAAACCTCATCTCTACTAAAAATACAAAAATGAGCCAGGCATGGTGGCACACGCCTGTGGTCCCAGCTACTCAGGAGGCTGAGGCAGGAGAATCGGTTGAACCTGGGAGGTGGAGGTTGCAGTGAGACAAGATCACGCCACTGCATTCCAGCCTGCGTGAGAGTAAATGAGACTCCATCTCAGAAAACAAACAAACAAACAAACAAAAAACTATAATTGCAAAGCACAGTCATATCTGTGCCTGAATTCTGCCATTACCACTGCCACTGATGTAGTCTTTAGAAAGTTACTTAACCTCTCTACTCCTCAGTCAATATAAGAGGAGTAAGATGGTGCTTAATAAAAATTGTAAAGATTAAATAACATATTCAAAGTGCTTAGCATAAATAAAACATATAACTGCCTAATAAACTTGAGCTAAAATTATTTAAACCTTTAAACAACAAAAAAAATTATGTTTAATATCTTCTATCTTAGAAAGCAGGAAATATGTTGTAGTTTAAAAATTTATATCAAATGGCAGGGCACAGTAGCTCATGCCTGTAGTCCTAGCACTTTGGGAGGCCAAGGCAGGCAGAACATTTGAGGTCAGGAGTTCAAAACCAGCCTGGCCAACATAGTGAAACCCTGTCTCAAGTACACACACACACACACACACACACACACACACACACACACAAACACACAGAACTAGGCATGGTGGCGGGCGCCTGTAATCCCAGCTACTCAGGAGACTGAGGCAGGAGAATTGCTTGAACCTGGGAGGTGGACGTTGCAGCAAGCTGAGATTGCACCACTGTACCCCAGCCTGGGCAACAGAGTGAGACTCCATCTCAAAAAAAAATAATAATAATTTATATTAAAAAAAATTGCTTGACATAAAAACAGTTTTGGTGCTTGTACTTGTTATCTACTTAAAAAATAAAATATAAAAGCACTTTATTCCTTGAAATCGTCAATATCCAACTTGACTGAATAATGTTTTCATGGTAGTGCTAGAATATATGCTCCAAAACAAGAAAGATTGAACTGTCTTAATCACTATTGTAACCCTCACTTAGTATAGAGCCTTGGTACGTAGTAGGTGTTGAATATTTAATATATTTCATTTCTCACATTAACCCAACAATGTAAACATACTTACCCCCATTTAAAGGTAAGGAAACTGTAGTAAAATGTTATTATCTTGAAAGTGGGAGAAGAGGTATAACTTTTGACTCCTATCAGTGTTTTGATCGGCATAGTCAACCTTCACACATAAGAGTATTTTTAGAATTTTTTTACCTATAATTTCAAATTTTTAGTTTTTAAGATATCAAATTTCATTAATCATACAAATGATACAAAACTAAAGCAATATACAAAATTTAATACTATAAAACATCTCAAAAACACACATCATTATAAATATCATCCTGTTACCAGAAAAATATACCTTTTAAAAACTATTCAACACCACTTCATCTAACCTGAAATGTCACTTTAGTAATAATAGCCAAGTTCTGGTTTACTTAAGTGTTTCCTAAGGTACTATATAAATTTCATACCACCCAATTTTTTTATTAAACACCTTCTATTCAATTACTTCATTAACAGATGCTATGACAGAAAGGCACAAAAGAAGTAAAGAACACAACCGTATGTCTCAAGAACTTTAAAATCTACTTTGAATAAGACATATATACATGAAACAGCAGCAAATTGCTCCAAAGCAACATACAAAGAGGAAGGAACCAAAAACGACTGAGTATCTCAAATGAAAATGCTAGGCATTTCCACATGCATTACATCTGTTAGTTCTGTAAACTCTGTAAGTAGATGTTGCCATTTTCATTTTGGAGAAGAAAACTGAAATTCAGAGAGGTTAAATGACTTCCCAAAATAAAGGGCAAATGAGGGTCTGAAATCCAAGTCTAACTGACTCCAAAGTTCTTTCCTTTTTAAGCTACACCATGCAGCCTCCCATATGCAGATGATTATAGGGTATAGACAACATTTATAAACATTGTAAGGAAAACAAAGAAAGGCATCATTGAAGAGAATTCCCAGGAAAGATTTTATTGACAAAGTGAGTCCTGAGCTGTCTGAAACCTAAGTATAAGACTGCTAATAATAAAAAGATTAATGTCACAAAAATTTCTGAATAAAAAACTAAACATTTTCCTTCTTTGATCATTCTTCTATTTCTTATTCTCTTGCATTTTTATGTATAACCAACCCCCTCTATAACCATTCCCATTATAAAGATAGAAAAAAGTTAACTAGGTCTAATATCCTATATTTCTCTTTCCTGCTGGTCAGACTGCTAAAAGATAGAAATATATATTGCCATGAGAGCCTTGAAGTGATCTCAAAGAGTGATTTCTTCATTTTAGTGGTAAGAAAACCTGAGAAAGTTATATAATATACTTAAGGTTATAAAACTTTACTAACCAGAATAGTATAAGAACATTGTTTTTTCAGTGTTCTTTCTATGATCCAGTGCTCCTTAATTTTTCTGCCAAACTGCCAGTAACAGAAGAATGATGAGATCTGGAGCTCACTTGAAATATATGGGTTCACTTGAAATTTCTTTGAAGTTTCTGATTTCATCTTAAAACCTCACATGAATTCTAAACTTTTTCCCAATTTACTCATGCTTATCTTAATATTAAAGTTATTTAAATTAATACCATCTAGTAAAATTGGTGCTTAAAAAATTTTGTTTGTTCCCACAGCTTAGATTCTAAACCTTATGGTATCCATTGACACAATATCATGTACTCCAGTTTAAGAAGCATGCCCCAAATTATGGTGACAACTCTTTCACCATATACTTGCTCCTTTATTTTTCCTTGCTCCTTTATTTTTCAAATTTAGAATTCTTTTTAAAGCATGGTAAATTTAATCATACTCTTTATAAATGTATAAATACTGACAAAGCTACTGTTAAAGTTGCTGGGACTGTTCAAACACGAAATTTTCAAGCTCTACTTAGTTAAAATTAATTGATTACATACAATTTAGTTTATAAATTCACTAAAGAACCTGGACAAAACTTCTACTTGGCAATACTTCACTAGACATTTCCTTCTTGAGAGGTCACTCAAAAGTATTTTTTAATGAAAGTAAGATAATATGCCATTCATAGTGACTACAGTCCCAATTACTTCTAAGCAGGTTAAACAATCTTTTCTTCTTCCTTGGTATTTATCTTCTCAACCCCAGAAGGAAGAAATTCTTTGCGGTTTCACTACTTTCTTTTTCAGGATCTTTTTTTTTTTTTTTTTTTTTTTAACATTTCAAATTCCAAATACACTTCATTGTTCTTCAAACCTGTTTACAAAATAGAGTAATAAATTTTATCTATTTCACTGACTGTTTTTAAAAACATCGTGTTCAACTTAGCCAGGAATCTATCACCAGTAAGAGTAAAAACAGACTCTTATTCATCACTTTCTCCCTAAAAACATACTGTTGATTTTCTACTATATGCCTGTTTGAAGTCAAATAGTCATATGTGTTGGTAATATATTTAAAACTCTTACTGTATAGCAACTAATATCACTAATATGGCGATGACAGTATTAAGTATATTCACTTTGAAGTCAGTCATGTGTTTTTAATATAGTTAAAATTCTTACTGTGTAGCAACTAACACTTTTTCAAGTCTTTGACCAATGATGATAGTACTAAGTATATTCATTAGAAATTAATTTAACATTTTCCTACTTTTACATAACATTTAATTCTCTAATACATTGCTTCCAACAAAAAATTCACAAAAGAACAATCTAGTTCAACAAATAGGCTTCCTTTCAACAGTTATATAGATCAATATTAAAAACACATATTGAAAATAACAGGTAAGTTTGCCAGAACCCACAATTCCACTTAGCAGGATGTAATATAATTTGCATACTTAATGATATCTATTCTCAAAACAGATATAATATGTATATATCCTTATCAATAAACGGGCTTTTCAGAAAGCAATATTCACACATAATATACAAGAATAGGTTTTAAGAATGTAAAAAAGTAAATGCTTAAACAAATGCTATTGTAAGAATGGCATCTGCTTGGCTTAGAACTTGTTTTTCTAATACTTTGAATGACTTCATTTATGAATAACTGAAATACTCCCTACGTGTTACTGTAATATTTTTGGTGTTCTAATTTACAATTAGTCTTTTACCTAATCTGTAGTACTTAGCCTTTTATTTGTTCTAGTATCTCTTACTGATTTCAAATCAACAGGTTAGTGCAATTAAAATATATATAACTACGGCAAAAATATGATTTTTAAAAATGCCCTTTCCCAAAAATCTGTATCTTTTTCTCACTCGTGCCACTATTCATGACAATTTAGGTAATGGATTATAATCTTTAGCTAAGTAACTTGGTATCAAACACTAGCTGTAGCTAACTAATATGATATTAAGTAGCCGATGGAATAGATTCTACATTACATGCATACATGTAGTCATTATTTTCCGTAATGTTTCTGCAGAGCTTTCACACTGGTAAAACTAGTATGCTGCTTTGATAAACAGCTTCTTTCAAAATAGAAAAAACTATGTGAAGAGTGACACATTTAAGATACTGACTTTAAGTATAGGCTGGGCACGGTCACTTACTCCTGTAATCCCAGCACTTCGGAAAGCCTAGGTGGGTGGATCATGGGTTCAGGAGTTCAAGACCAGCCTGGCCAATATAGTAAAACCCTGTCTCTACTAAAAAAACACAAAAAACTGGGTGTGGTGCTGTGTGCCTGTGGTCCCAGCTACCTGGGAGGCTGAGGCAGGAGACTCACTTGAACCTGGGAGGTGGAGGTTGCAGTGAGCCAAGATTGCCCCACTGCACTCCAGCCTGGGCAACAGAGTGAGGCTCCATCCCCCAAAAGAAAAAAATTAATTCTACATCTCCCCCACATCTTGTTTTTAATTTTAAAGTAGCAGATATTGTTTATTTGCTTCATGTTACTCATTAAGCACATTACCTTTAGTCTCTGCTATAAATAGCAACAGAAGTACAAAACATTAGGCACACAAATATTTCAAAGTAGGCCTTAGGTCACCAAACACCATGTAACTTTCATTTCTGTCAAGACAACATAGGACAGTTTCAAACAAAGATATTATTCTTAGAGATGGAAAATAATATTCAACATAAAATGTTTCCATATACAGCCTATTTTACATACATACATGTTCTCATTTTCCTTTTTAAAAAATTAGTTTAAGTAGAATATTCATGTTACATTAATTATCCTAATCTCATTTTCAAACGCTTAATAATTTAAAATAATGAGGCCTGGTGAGGTGGCTCACTCGTGTAATCCCAGCAGTTTGGGAGGCCAAGGTGGGTGGATCACCAGGTCAGGAGATAGAGACCATCCTGGCCAGCATGGTGAAACCCCGTCTCTACTAAAACCACAAAAGAATTAGCTGGGCATGGTTGTGCACGCCTGTAGCCCCAGCTGCTTGGGAGGCTGAGGCGGCAGAATTTCTTGAACCCAGAAGGCAGAGATTGCAGCGAGCCGAGATTGAGACACTGCACTACAGCCTTGTAGAGAGACTCCCTCTCAAAAAAAAAAAAAAAAAAAAAATCAAAATAATGAAGCAAAAAAAAATGTTTCTGCTAAATATTTCCCTTTCTACCACTATTCTTTCATAAACCTAATACAGTTAATTCATTTGATAGGAAGTCTCAACAGGCTGTGGCAAATTTGGCAAATTCATAACTGAAATGAAGATAACAAAATCATCTAAAGGAGGAAAAGTTTCAAAGTACAAGTGTTTTTCAACAGGTAATAAAAAATGTCACAAAGAAGTCAATTAAATCTTTAGAAATAATATGATTTCACAAAATACTAAGTACATATTGTAAAAATGTGTGTGTGGGTAGATCACACTTTCCGCTATCTTTGTAAAATAGATGTAGATAAAATACTTCAAAGTAGTATTATGATGCAAGGAGATTTTTTAAAAGAGGCCCTCCACCTTTTAAGAGAGGCACAAGTTATAATTCACCAAAACTACAATTCAACACAACTTTCTTTAGTATGAAATCACAGTACTTGAGTTCAGTAAAGAATAATTCTACATGGTAAAACCACAACACTTGAAGTTCTAGAATACACAAAATTGTATAATACAACTTCATTTTTGTAAGTTATTTCCCCCAAATCATATGGTGTATCAGGCAAGACCACAGAAACTAAGCTGTTGATAATGAAACCCATTAGTTACAGACAGAGAAAAATCAATGTTATTTCCTCTCCATCATAGTAGACAATATCTGTATCAATAAATTTTCAAGAAAAAGCCTGAGTTATTTCTGACTTCAAATATTCATGTTATCATCAAAACCTATTTTCCGCTATTATCACTTTTTCCAAATCTGCAGCTGCCTTTTCATTCCTTCAGCTACAACCTTGTTCCTGGCCCTAGACTTTTCCCCCTAGACAACTATACCTCATTCTCATAAGATAGCTTCCCCTGATTGCCTTTAATTCCACTGTCAATGTTAATTATTATCTTCTCTCTGACATTTTACCTATGCCACCTACCTACTCCACCTGAGCTTTTCAAAGCCTTTACATTGCATTTTTATTCTGCTCAGGAGCCTCATATCAAATACATATTTATGTATAAGGTGGATGCTGGCTTTCAACTCCCCTTAAAATTGCTAGTTTCTTCTTGACTCTAATAATGTACTGAATTCTACCTTCGGGTAGTCATATTCGCCCCTAATCCATCTAAATATGGAATTTCTTTTGCAGTTAGCCCCAAATTCATAGGTAACATATTTAGAAAATTTTTGTACAATAATTACATACAATGGTTCTTCACTTGTTTGCATATCAATGTTATCCACATTAGACCATAAGGATACCAGATAGGGCTGCATCTTTCAAAGCAGTCTGTACAACACCTATCTGCTATGCCACTTCACAAAGATGATTCATTAAATGAAACTAATATTTAATGTGAAAGCTTAAGTAAAAAATGTTCATTTAAAAAATATTTCTACGGTTTAACTTTTAAACAGCTATGGCCTATATTTCTACAGACAGCTGACATATTTTGGTTTCTCACTACTCTATTAATTGTCAAAAAAAAAAAAAAAGGCTAGAACTTAAAGCGCAAGTTGATAAAGGATATACTCTTTCACATCCCGCCATCAGATTACTCGAAAATTGGCAATATCAGCTCCAGAAATTCTAAACTACAACTGAATCTTCACATAATCAAACAGTTTCAGGACCAAAAGAAGAGAACAGCGCATCTTCGGATTTGGGGGTTCCCTTTTCTGCAACTGGTTTAGACTAGTTTCTCAATCTCAGGGTCTTTTGATTAGGAAAATTCAATTAATAGCCATCGACATACCGAAAGAATACCAGGGAAAGGCAATCCTTTACTTAAAAAAGAGAAAAAGGGCCACTGGATAGCCCCTTTTCATAAAATTCAGCAGCTAAATTAACCTTTTCACTCAGTATCTACCGGCAGTCTCAGACATTTTTTTCTGCCTAATAATAAAAGCAAGTCTTATTCAATTTAGTCCCTTCTCGAGCACCGTCTCAACCTGTCAGAATTTGACAGTTAAAAAAAAATTAAAAAAAAGAAGGGAAACACTAGGATTCCCGTCCACATTGCTTCTTTTTCCGAAATCACATCGAGTCCTGGATTTCCTTCACTCCAAAGTAAGCCCTCGGATTCCAAATATAGTTCTTTAACCCCCGCCTCGCCACTCAATTACACATAAACCTTGCCAACAACAGAACCACAGCTGAAACCCCTACAAATCGGCTCGCTGTTCATGTTGGAAGTCATGCCCTGCAGCAACTGCCGATTGCCGAAGTGACGGATATTAGCCAAATTCAGCGCAACAGAATCAGACATGCAGAGCACACACTGCTTCCGCGAGGGAGGGAAACGCGACCCAGGAAAGGTGCGCTCCTCAGCAGCCTCGGGACGCTCCAACGGGTGGGGGTTCCCAGAAGGGAGGGGGAGAGAAGCCCGAGTAGGGGAATCCTTCCCTCTCAAGTAAAACGAGCTGGATCCCCGGCCGCAGCCTGCAGCCAGTCTTCGTTAAGAAAACGACGAGGCAGACAGAGGGCCCCTTTGCTCAGAAAGACAGAATGCAGACTCTTTCCGACGTCCGGACGCAAGCTGATCCCCAATCCCCCGAGGGAGGCGAAGGGTGCCCCAAGGGTGGCTGAGGGGATGCCCAGCCCGCGAGGGACAACCCGAGGAGGAGCAGTTTCATCGCATTAACACCTGAGTCGCGTCCGGGCAAGCACAGCTAGTGGTGTGGGGCCGCCCGGGTGGGGGGAAGGGGAGGAAGGAGGTGGAGATGGGATTCCCCCCTCTGCCAAAAGAGCATTAGCGGAGGAGGCGCCCCGGCCAGCCGAGAGCGGCGTGCTTCAGACTGCGGAGCCGGGATCCCGCCGCCTGCACCGAGAGTGCGGAGCCCCGCAGCGCCCTCCGCACCGGCCCCTCGGTCTCCGGGGGCCAGGGACTTCGTCTGAGAAGGCGCTGGGGCCTGACATCCCACGGAGTCGACCTAGGCTCCTGGGGGGCTGGGAGGGGGACCCGCGGGAACACCCACAATCTCAGCGGTTGTAAAATGCACCCCCGCGGTTCCCTTCTTCAGCTTTCCCTCCTCCCGAGGCCGCAGAGAAGGGCCACCACAGGCGAAAAGCCTACGGCAAGTCAGGGACAGCAGCCTCAGCGGTCCCGAACCACCTCCCCCGGTTACCTGTGAGGACTCCGACACGGATTTGATGGTCGTGGTTAGTGAGGATCATTCCCTCGGTCGCCATGTTTCCCAGCGCAGTCACCGCACTGACAGGAGCCGGGAGAAACCGGAGCCCGGAGCGCGCGGGCCGGGAGCGCGCTCGCCGAGGAGAGCGAGAGGAGAGTGGGGAAGGAGGGGGAGGCCGCAGAATGCTTGGTGGCCTGCGTAGGGGAGAGGCCGCGCCGGGAATGCGCGGGTCCGCGGGAGGGGGCGGAGTCAAGACACGCGACCCCCAGTCCAGCGAGAAGGAGGCAAGTTGGGAATGCGGGGCGCGGTGGCCTCACGGGGAGAGCGCGCGGAGGCGGCAGAACCAGGCAGGAGAGAGCCGGGCCGTTCTGCGGAGCGGGAGACCCAAGGCAGCTAGATGGCAGGACTGAGAGGAAAGGAGAGCACACGCTCTGGAGGTTGCGGGGGCGGACTAGGGGACAGGGGCGGAGCTACACCCAGAGGCGTGGAACTCGTGGAGAGTGAGGGGAGGAGTGAGAACTCGGGTGCTGAGTGCTGGGAGCGGGAAGGAGGCGGCCCAGCCTGAGTAGGACCACGGACCGCTCTTGGGCGCGCGAGTAGCGTCGGATTGGCTGAGTGAACGCGGAGCGGGTGCGCGCGAGGCACGGACGTAACCTCGGCCGGGCCCCAGACAAAAGCAATCCCCTGCCGAGTCTGGCGCCTCGTTGGTTATCTGAGCCTTGGGCTGGCTCTCGCCGGCGGGCAGGCCTTCTAAGAGCGGACCTCGGGGGAGCGAGGCTGGCCCAGCACTTCGAGTCTCCTCTTGCAGCCCTCGGGTGCGGCCGGCCGCCCCATTGAAGGCGCTGGGGACCTAGAGGTGGCTTAGAAAGCTGCGTGGGTGGCAGAACGGCGGCTACTATGAGAGCTCGCCGTAGGCGAAGAGGGAGGTATCTTGTCCCGCCAATTCTTAGCCGCTGGCTTCCTCAGTCGACTCTCCTTGAAGGAGGATTTCCACCTCACCTGTGCTTTAGGATTCCATCTCCAGTCATAGCCTACAAGAGGATCCTCACAAGCGAAGCTTAGGAGTCTGAGGCAGGGCAGCTGGAGTGGAGATACCTGGCTTTTCTTCCTCCTGCTGTCCCACGGTTTTGTGGCCTTAAGCTCCCTCGTCACGAGCGCTGCTTTTAGATGAAAAGCATCTATCTCCTTAGCAAACGAGAATACGTTCCACCTGAATCACAGTCCGTTGACGCGGTGATTTTCATTTCAGTATTCGTGGAATGTGAGATTACCATGAAAATAGATTTTGTTGCCATTTCTTTCCATGTGCCTTTCATAAAACATGTTTTTAATCACCCGTGGCTATTCTACGTTAGTTTCTTAGTGACTATTTGGACCTTTCAAATTCTGAATTTTAAAAAGTTACATGCGTGTGTGTGTGCACGTGTGTGCACACATGTATATATATTTTTTTCTTAGCTGTAGTAAACCTGGAGGCATAAAAGTGAAAAGCAAAGTGAAGTATTTAAAAAATGTGTAATATCAGTGTTTGTACAGAAATCTCAAAGTCACTTTGATGGTTGGTTATGAATTTTTTGGTTTTGTTTTTCTTGAGACGGAGTCTCACTCTGTCGCCAGGCTGGAGTACAGTGGCGCAATCTTGGCTCACTGCAGCCTCCACCTACCTGGTTCAAATGATTCTCCTGCCTCAGCCTCCGGAGTATCTGGGATTACAGGCAGACGCCACCACGCCAAGCTGATTTTTTTGTATTTTTAGTAGAGACAGGGGGTTCATCATTTTGGCCTGGTTGGCCTCGATCTCTTGACCTTGTGATCCGTCCGTCTCAGCCTCCCAAAATGCTGGGATTACAGGCGTGAGCCACCGCACTCGGCCAGTTATGAGTTTTTTATTGTTCGATTGGGAAATGAAATTACTCATCCCCTGAAGATTCATGTGCTTATGTATTTCATTTTAAATAATAGGACCTACTCAAAGTAGATGATGGATGGAATCGAAGTGAGTAAAATAAATTGGTGGGGATTTTTTTGCTTTTGTTTTTTTTAGTATGTGTGTTGCTAGTATTTTTGACAGTGATTAAAAATTTAAGCCAGGTCATGAACTCATTTCCCATTATTGTCACCTTAGATCCTGTTGGCCAACAGGTTGTTAACTAGTTTCAATGGGAGATAAAGATGAGAAAGTATTTCCAAGAGAATTATTTCCTTTTTTTCAAACTAAACATGGAGAGCAAATAGTTGGTTATATTGTTATCTTTCTAACCTATCTTTTCTTTGCAATACACTCTAAATGATTAGAAAATATCTTGAGCTTGGCCGGGCATGGTGGCTCGCACCTGTTATCACAGCGGTTTGGGAGGCCGAGGCAGGTAAATCACGAGGTCAGAAAATCAAGACCATTCTGGCCAACATGGTGAAACCCTGTCTCTACTAAAATACAAAAAAATTAGCCAGGCATGGTGATGCACGCCTGTAGTTCCAGCTACTCGGGAGGCTAAGGCACGAGAATTGCTTGAACCCAGGAGGCGGAGGTTAAAGTGAGCCAAGATTGCGCCACTGCACACTCCAACCTAGCGACAGACCGTGACTCCCAGACTCTGTCTCAAAAAAAAAAAAAAAAAAAAAGAAAGAAAAGAAAATATCTTGAGCTTTTAAAGAGATAAGGTCTAAATCTGTCCACTAACAGGTTGTGACCTTAGACAAATTTGGGCCTTTTTTATAGTAGTAGACTGAGTAAGCACTCCTTTAATTAGAATATTCTATAATTATTCATAGAGGGAAACTGGCACTTCATTTCACAAGTCAATAACGGAGAAGAAGAGACTAACTTTGCATTCACAAAAGGAGTGATGGTTAAATTCATGAAAACTTAAGTGGGAAGAGTGGATATGAATTAAACTTTCTAAAGCAGCAAGCAGTCCCCAACCTTTTTGGCACCAGGGACCTGTTTTGTGGAAGACAGTTTTTCCATGGATGGGGATGGGGAGGGGTGATGGTTTCAGGATGAAACTCTTCTAGAACACCTCAGATCATCAGATATTGATCCCACGCATCTGCAGTTCATGATAGGATTCAGGCTCCTGTGACAATCTAATATGGCCACTGATCTGACAGGACGCAGAGCTCAGGTGGTAGTGGTTGCTGGCTGCTGTGTGGCAGGGTTGCTAACAGGCTATAGACGGGTACCTGTCTTCGGCCCAGGGTTTGGGGATCCCTGTTCTAAAGTATATGGAGGTTTATTAATATTCATTATATTTTGCTAAGTATTAAAATTTCTAAAAAATAATAGAACCACATTATAATAGATGCTTGTCTTTCAACAGTTTTTCTTAAGTGTATTTATCGTTTTCAAATTCAGCAACCTTTTACAGACAAAACTTATACAGGAAAGACACAGTGACTTTCCTGTCTAGAGTGACCTTTTACTGCTGGTTATTGAATGAATATTACAATATGTACATACCATTACTCTTGTTACAGTGTGACATTTCTTCAGAATTCATCCTGGAATCAAATGATATGCCAAAGAAAAATTTCTGAAAGGTAGGAGAGAGTACCATTTTCCAAATATTGATAAAGTGTCTTAGGAAACATGGGACGTGGGGTGTGATGAGGTTTGGGGTGGGAGTTTGTTTGTAAATAATTAGAAGTGCCCAGGAATGTATTCTTTCCATTCTTAGGGTTTTCAGCATGAAAACTGCAAGAATTTCTATTAACCCTCTGAGACAACATAAAAAATAGGTAAGCATCTGGCTTTCATTATGATATGATGGAGTTAAAACTTTATATTTTAGTAGAAAGGAAGTTAGTTTTTTTGTTTTTTGTTTGTTTGAGACAGAATCTTGTTCTGTCAGCCACGCTGGGGTGCAGTAGCACAGTCTTGGCTCACTGCAACCTCAGTCTCCTGGGCTCAAGCAGTTCTCCTGCCTCAGCTTCTTGAGTAGCTGGGATTATAGGCATGTGCTACCATGCCCAGCTAATTTTTGTATTTTAGTAGAAGCAGTGTTTCACCATGTTGGCCAGGCTGGTCTCGAACTTCTGACCTCAGGTAATCCACCGGCCTCAGCCTCCCAAAGTGCTGGGATTAAAGGCTTGAGCCACCGCACCTAGCCTGAAGTTAGTTTTTTTTCCAGTGCTGGTATATTTACACTTAGCCCACCAGTTAACTCTTATTTTTTCTGTGGTTAATCACAATTTCAGTATAAGCAAGGCAAAATCTCATTGGGCTTTTCTGGGTCCAGACTCTCCTCTATGTTTTTTCCTACACGTACATACCTATGATAAAGTTTAATTTATATAGTAGTCACAGTAAGAGATTAATGGCAATAACTGATAATAAAATAGAACAATTATAACAATGTTCTGTAATAAAAGTTATGTTAATGTAACTTTATGTAATAAAAGTTATGTGGTGTCTCTCTGTCTCTCTTTCTCTCTCTCTCTCTCTCTCTCCCCCCCCAATCTCTATATCTTAAAATATCTTATTGTATTGTACTCACCTATTTTCAGACCAGAATTAGTTACACCAATCCTAGGGAAAAAAAAAAATAGTGCCTAATTCAGCCAGTTTAAAGTTCATTTTGACCATAATATAGCTTTCTTTGGGGAAAAAATACATTAAAAGCAACAAAGCTTTTAATGCTTTTAAAGTGTACCATTTTTTAAATGGTAAAATACACATACATAAAATTTACCATTTTAACCATCTAAAAGTGTACAATTCAGTAGCATGAAGTATACAGAAGGCCTCCCTTATCTGCAGTTTTGCTTTTCTTAGTTTCAGTTACTCTATCCCTGAAGTCCACAATTGGAAACACAGATGTCTGATGACATATTTGGTTGCAAGCAACTGATTCTAGTTGAAGCCAAAAGAAATTCATTGGCTTATGCAGCTAACAAGTCTGGACTTGCATAGCTTCAGGATTGGCTAGATTCAGGGTCTGAAACTATGTCATCAAGATGTCACTTTCAGCTATGCTTTCTTCTTTGTTGACTTCATTCTCACCTTGACTCTTCCTACATGGCAAAACAAAGATGGCATTGGCTTCTCTACGTTGTGTGTGTGTGTGTGTGTGTGTGTGTGTATAGTATGTGTATACACACACAAATATATATACATACATTTTTTTAAGAGAGAGATAGGGTCTCTCTGTGTTGCCCAAGCTGGTATCAAACTCCTTGCCTCAAGATATCCTCCTGCTTCAGCCTCCCGAGTAGCTGTGTTTACAGGTATGAGCCACAGCGTCTGGCTCTAGGGTATAATTTAGATCAGTACCCCATTATAGTAAACATTTTGCATATATAAAATTTTTTAATCTAGTAAATGTGAATATATGTAACCTAATGAATTAGTTTGTTTTCACACCTGCTTATAAAGACGTACTTAAGACTGGGCAATTTACAATAAAAGAGGTTTAATTGAGAACTCACAGTTCCACGTGGCTGGGGAAGCCTCACAATCATGGTGGAAGGCAAGGAGGAACAAGTCACATCTTATGTGGATGACAGCAGGCAAAGACAGAATGAGGAAGATGCAAAAGCTGAAATCCCTGATAAAACCATCAGACCTCATGAGACTTATTCACTACCATGAGAATAGTATGGATCAAACCACCCCATGATTCAACTAGCTCTTATTGGGTCCCACCCACAACACCTGGGAATTATGGGAATATGATTCAAGATGAGATTTGGGTGGGGATACAGAGCCAAACCATATTATCTCCATAAGCAAAAGCTCCATAAAGTCCTCAATTTTTAAGAATGTAAAAGGTCTGGAGAACCAAAACTGAGAATCATAGATTTATGTCATGTGCCAGTCCCCAAAACACTTATAAGGCAAGGGGAGTGGCATTTTCTGTTTGATTAGGCCTTACTCACGTACTTGTCCAAAGGATGGGGATCAGCTCCACCTTTACCAAATGGACTGAGATTGAGGGAGGATGAATTTGGGTATCTTATCTAAGGGTAAGGCCTCAACAGCTTAGCAGTTAGTTCAACTCTAATTACAAACCCCTTTCTCTCTTCATTATACTATAGAGGTTATTCTTTCCTGAGGGCTCCAGTTTAAACCTTTAATTCCACCTACACAGTCACATATTAATATTCAGAAGGTAGAGAAGTTCTTCCCAGGTGTGTTCTGACAATTTACAAATGTAGGAGGTCTCCATTTATGTGGTTGTATATCTGATAAAAGAAGAAAACCAAGAACAAAAAAAGTTTGATTTCTAAAACAAGCACTAATTTTTCTCCCCCCAAAAAAAAAAAAAAAAAAGGTAGAACACAGAATAGAAGAGGAGGGCATTATTAGATATGGGAAAGGAAAATGAAGTGCCCCAGAAACTATTTGATTTCTTAAAAGGGCTCTGTCTGCAATGCCTTCAGTTTATAGGGTTCAGTATATATGTCATGAAAAGATAGCTCCAAGCTTAAAAACAGACATGGATTGAGTTTAAGTGGACCTTTTAAAAAATCAAAAGCATTATGCTTTTCTAACATTGTTAACTGGTTTCCATGTAACTAAAATTTATCTTAAAGCTCAGCATCCCCAGAAAAAATATGTTTCCTTAAAAAGCATGTACAAAACAAAAATTATTTTATTAACCTAAGTAATCTCATTTTCCCCAGGTTGACTAATAATTGAAGGAAATATAGTTTCAGGAATGTTTGTATCATGTTTTACACTTAAAATGAAGCTTAGGTAACTTTCATGTTAGGAATTAGAAGTGAATTTGTGAAAGAAGTAGAGAAGATGGATTTTTTAGTTGTCCTGAAAATTCTCAATTTTACCATGTAATAATTACATTTCATTTATATCTGCGTGTGTATCTCCTGCTGTGAAATTGATTGGTTGGAAAGCAAGCCTCCCTTTCCAGCACAGAACCCTGTGCTCTTCTCGTTTCCTAATATTTGTTGACTAAATGCAAAACATATGAAGCAATAGGGACTTTGAGTTGGTAGCAATGCAGGCTCCTTCCAAAGTGCCAGAGGGACCAAAAGAGATTTTACTTGGTGAGCAATTCCTGCAACAGATTACAGAAGCCTCTACCAATAAAAGGAGATACCGCCTAAGGTCGCCATTGTTCACATAAACAACACTAAAACTAGATTTTCTGCCTGCATCTACAAGTGTAAGGCAGAATGTGCATTGTCAGTTCCTTCTTTGATTATTGCAATTCTAGACTAAAGATGAAATTATCAGGCTGTTGTTACCCTTATTTCATTTAAGAAAGAAGTGAGACAAACATTACTAATCACTTTCTGGCGAAGCAAAAAGGCAATGTTTTGGGGTAAAATGTTAGCAGATATCCTCTGCATAGCTAGAAAGTCAAGATAAAATAAATGAGATAAGCCACAAAAATAGGCTACCCAAAGTTATGATTTATAAATATATTGCTGATGAGACAGATTTTTCCTCAATTGACCCTGAAATTGAAAAGTATCGCCCATATATGGTCAAGGTTATCAGGGATTTTATTCTCAGATGAATATAATTGGAATATTATGAGCACAAATAAAACTATAATAATGATGTTTCAATCCCAAATACTTTTTGATTACTAATTCAGTTTCCTATAATTTGATTTGGAGATAGGAATACCCTAAATATAGACATATTCCCACCAAACTATAAGGTATAGCCCTCTCTGTAATTTAATATTGGGTTTATCAGCTAATATCTTGGGAGTTTCAGTAGCTTGAATAAGTCTCTGACCTTTTGAATAAATTGACCATATAAATTTGTCTGTATTCACAAAGCTGAGATCCATTTCCTAGATTCACCAAAATGCAGACACTCATGAGGAGCCATCCAATCTAACTGAAACTTTATACTGCCTGTCCAATATGAGTCTTAAAGACAAAGTAGGATAACAGGCTATCCCAGTTTTGTGTTTTGAAAAAATTGAAAACTTTGGAAGATTTGAGGGAAAGTTGTTAAGCCTGACTGATAATGACATAAAATGTAAATACTTTGGCAATGGCAAATAATCCACTTTTTAAGAAGTTACAACCTAAGCTACCAAGTAAACTACTTTATTCCATGTTGTAGTTAACAAAAAAAGGGGGGAGGGGAGCAGAAAGGTCATATAATAATCCAAACTCACTGTAGTGGTTTAAAAAAACAAAACCCCATACTTTAAAAACCTTCAAATGTTGCTCTTTTAATCCAGTTTTAAAATTGGGAACCTAAAGCACTGAGGTTAATTGACTATTCAAGGTAATCAATAGTACATTCAGATTTTATATTTCTATCTTTTGTTCTCATTGCTCTGTCTAATCCAATTGATGGAAAATCTCTCAGGACTGCCAAAATCTCTCAGGGACTAAATAAGTACAGTGGTGGCTTTCTTGAAACAATGTAAATTATATACTCTACTAACTCAGTTGGTAGAATATGAAAGTAATCATCTCAGCGTTTTAGAGCCCATTATTTTTGTGGTTAGGAGAGGAAAGATATGAGTTAGATTGGAATATGAACTGGCAGTATTAATACCTAGGCTCTGGTAACCAGCTCTGGCCCCAATTAACTGTAGGAATTTAGACACCTTTTCAATGTATCTGAACTCCAGTTTCCTTTTTTGTAAAGTGAAGGAAACTTTATACTTATTTAAAGTTTCTTCTAATGCCAAAATTCTGTGATTTATTGTAAACCTTCTCAAGGGCAAAAGTACATTTTTTAAAATTCATCTTTAAAATGCATCTTTAAATATTTAAATTAACCTTGAGAGAAAGAAGATTTTGAATTGGCTCCTTCACTTTGCTTATTACCAGAAAGTATACGGGTTCCTACGGATTATGAAGTGTTTTGTGACAAATCAACTCTTCTATACTGACATACAATAGGAAATTACTGACAACTTAGAGTAAAAGAAAATATCTGAAGATCTCAGGAACTACAATATAATCCACTGGCAATGTACACAAGGCAGGACATCAAGAGACCTGGGACTTGGAAATTAGCTTTCTGTGGCCTTATGCATATCAATTATGGAGTCTCTATAAAAAGCTAGACACTGTGTTTGCTGTCAAAATGAAAAGATAACAAGATAGAATCATGGGCCTCAAAGAGCTCACCATCTGGTGAGAAAGGTAGCTGAATAAACCAATAATTGCGATAGAGTTCACTTACTGCTATGACAGAAGTAAGAGAGCCTAGCAGTGAGTGTTAAACCTGATTACATATTAGAATTTCCTGAAGAGCTTTTTAAAAATGTGATACTTTTGCCCTATCACTCGGTTACCATGATTTAAATTATCTGGGGTGGACCCAGTAGAATGCTATTTTTCAAAGCTCTTAAGGGGATTCCAATACACAGCTATGATTGAGAATCAGTGGGATAGAAAGGCAGCAAATTTAGTCTTAAGACAAACAGGCAATGGACAGGGATACAGGAGAGAAGTATCTTTCCACTTTGTACATGAAGCTAATAGAACTCATGATACGTCGGGAGAACTGTAAATATTAATAGTTCTGTTCTCTGTGGAGTCCAATGTGGGATGTATGAGAGCAGGGGGACATAGTGAAAGATGAGACTGAGAAGCTACGCAGGAGAGAGATCATTTATGGTCTGTGAAGGAGCTTAGACTTCAGCAAGAAACCAGTAGGGGAGTGACATGATCTCATTTATCTTTTGTAAAAGATAGCTTCAGTGGTACTGTGGAAGATGAATTAGAGGGACTAGAAGCAGGGAAACCAATTACAAAGTTTTGGTAATCCAGGCAGGAAGGAGGGCCTGGAAAAAAAAAAAAAAGTGATACTAGGAAGGTGGATGAAATTCAAGGAATAGATAACAAGGGGGCAAAATCAACAGGGCAGTTTGATGTTTTTGGTGAGAGCATAAGAGAAGTCTATGGCATATAATTTTACTTATTTTGTACCTACTTTTGCTCATTTTCCAGTGGTAGATCTGTCCACAATTATGTACTTCACAGGTGGAGAGGCGCTCCTTTTTATGGGCTTAGTAAAAACATATTATATAATGTGGTCATTTCAAATCCCAAAACTATCAAAATAATCAAAGGCTGTTTAGAATCCCTAAATGACTGCATTCCATACATGTTTAAGGCCAAACATCCAACATTTCCACCCAGGTTGGTGGTGGGATAGAGAGAAAACAGCACTAAAACAAAGGTTTGAGAGATTTTAATTAACACAAATGGCTGCACCTAGTCTTTAAATCTGTCCAAAGCAAATGGAGTGAAAGCCTTCTAATTCTTCAGCGCTTCATCTGTCAGTGACCTCAGAAAAAAGAGCCTCCCTCCTGCATCATCAAGCTGACTTCCTGTAGCTCCTTGTTGTTCTGTGTAGACCTTTGATCCCAGAATTCTCTAAGACAGGAAAAAAAACAGAGGAAAAAGGACAGCTAAAATATTGAATACCCTAGCACCCACTTTGCAAATCACTAAAATATTAAATTAGAACATATGTTAAGAAATGCATTCCAAAAATCTATACCCACTATCTATTCAAGCCCTTAAAACGATTTTTTTTTGTTTCTTTGAAGAAAGTAGTTCTCACCACATGGTGTTCATTTCTGCCAGTAGTCAGTCTGTCCATAGTTGTAGTGCCCATAGTACCTAAGGGGAAACATAGGAAAATGAGAGCTTCTTTTAAGGGATGTGGAAACTAGTTTTGTATCACTGTGAGTATTAGCATTGATGTGAATTTTCTGTTATCTTTTTTTTTTTTTTTTTTTTAGAAAATTGTCAAACAATATTTCAGAAGTTGGAGTGACATACTGTTTTTCTATTTAGAGCTCAGGTCCCACAGGAGGAAAAATAATTTAAGAATTATATGCAATTAAAGAAGTGGAATAATAAGTTATGTGTACATATACATACCCTCAGATAACCCGGATAGATATATTTCACAAAAAATGGTCAATTGTAGATAGTGGAGAATAAAAGATAAAGGTGAAGATGGAGAAGAGAATGAGGAAGCAGAGAGAATGGCAGGCAGAGGGTGAGAAGGGGAAGAGAGGCAATGAAAAGGATAAAAAGGGAGAATTGTAGGGTGCTAAATAGGACCATAATGAGTCTGTTCAAATTAGAATTGCCAGACTAAAATATGGGACTCCCAGTTAAATTTGAATTTCAATATGAATACCAAATAATGTTTCGTATACCTTATGAAATATTTGGGATACACTTATACTAAAAATTATTTGATGTTTATCTGAAATTCAGATTTAAGAGAGTGTCCTTTTTTTATTTGCTAAATATGATAACCCTTTCCTAGACATCCTGCTTCACTCCTGAGTGTGTGTACCCACAAATTGTGGAATCTGTTGTTACCCATTAAAATAATATTAATAAGGATACAGTGTATTTTGTCAAGCTTCAAAATTTATATTTAGGAAAAAAAGAATTTATTCTCCCCCTGAATTTCTGTGAGGTCTTAAGGAAGTAAAAGAATGACTTAGTTTAGAAATTAACTTTATAACCTGCTAATACCATAAACCTAACTTTGACATTCAAAAGGTTCAGGTTGCCTCAAAGCTTAAAAAAGCCTGTACTTGAAAGCAATACAATACTACTTATCAAGTATCCAGATTTGAGCTAGCTGTGGTTTTCCGCCCCTGCCTTTCAGCATTTTAGCTTAACACTACTATTTTCCCTTCAGCAGCACCTGCTGAAGTGTAGTTCAGCCATCAGGAAGAATAGTACAAAAGTGGTGTAAAGGTTAAAGCTGGGAAGAATAACTTGCTTTCAGAACAGAAGGAGTTAGAGAGTAAATAAGGTCTCAAGAGTATACCTTTCCCACCTCACTGGACTTTCAACTGAATTTATAAATGTAGCATAATATTCACATCCAACCTTCAGGTTTTTCTCAAAAGAGCTCAAGGAAATGCTAAGAGTTGGTGGGGGTTGAGGTAGGAGAGAAAAGCAAGACTGTCAAAATCAAATGTCTTAACAAAGTTATATTATTGCTGAAGATAAACCTTTTTTTTTTTTTTTTTTTTTTTGAGACCGAGTTTCGCTCTTGTTACCCAGGCTGGAGTGCAATGGTGCGATCTTGGCTGGCTCACCGCAACCTCCGCCTCCTGGGTTCAGGCAATTCTCCTGCCTCAGCCTCCTGAGTAGCTGGGATTACAGGCACGTGCCACCATGCCCAGCTAAGTTTTTGTATTTGATAAACCTCTTCTTTAAACACCAGCAGATATGATGGGAAATTCAGTTGAATTTAGAGATTGCTTAGTGTCTGTGCTCTCTAAGATAGGTGACTGCCAAAGTCCACAAACTTGCTCTCTGGACTCTGTAGAAGTTAGGGAGGACCTACGATACACCCTGAGTCAAGTTATAATTTTACACTCGTGGGAAAGTAAATCCTTTCAAATGTTACTCGTCTCCAGAAAGATCAAAAGTAAAGACTTCACTCTAGGTGTAAACAAACTAAGTGATGCAGTATGCCAAAAAGATAACATAGACAATGGTAATGCTACATCCTGTGCATCAAGGGAATTCACAAGTAGGGATTTGTTGAAGTGTAACAAAATAATATTAACAAACAAAAGATGGTATTTTGCCAGCTACACAGATCATACCACTGCAACTCAGCCAACCAGCACAAAGGACAGTAGGAGGAGAAATTCTTGGCTGAGTACAGAGGTAAACCCTTCCTCTACTCGGAAATGGTTAGAACAGAAGAGCCTGTACCCTTGATTTACTGGAAGGTGTGTCCAAAATTATACCCCACCCTTTGTCTAAGACAGGTTTGCGAAATTCAATTCTTTTGAAACTAGAGAAAAAGGAACACTGTCCCTGTAACACTATTAAATATACAAACTTCAAATAAGCACCATCTTGTGCAATTGCCCAACCCATTTTTTATTTTAGAACCCCAATCGCCTGATTTATCTGTGGTAGAAGGGAACACTATTCTACAAGGATTGTGGAGGAAGTGGGCAGTGACGGTTTTTTGAAATGAAGAGAACTGTAGTCCAGGGAGTAGAATACTAGGTAAAAATTATGCAACAGAAACACTGAGTTTAACATGGTCCAATCAAGGCTGCCAGTAATACACTTTGGTGCCAAAAGAGCATGTCATAAAACATCCAGACATTTTTTTTCTTTTTTCATTTGATATATAAATGTGGCACTTTTTGCCCTAAGAATAATAGAAAGCCGATCTCTCCCACAGCATTTCACAGTTCCTGAATTACCACTCTGTGGACTTGAAGCTTGGATGTGGTTGGTGCCACCTACTGGGCTAGATGCAGAATTACCAATCTCTTGCTGAACAAATTAACCTTTCACTGGGAAGATTATGTGTTAAACAGATAATAAATTTGGATTCAAATTACAGCCTTTAGATCTAGAAGAGGCATGAAAAGTCACATACTTTTACACATTCATTTGGTAGCATAGTCTAGAGAATAAAGATTGAATATGGAGCCAGAAGCCTGGCTTCTCTGTGCTTGTTTCTTGTTCTGTAATACCTTTTATAGAGTCATTGTGAGGTTTACACAAGGTATTATGTTATCAACATGCTCTGTGTTAATGTTGTTTGTATGTTTAAAAACTGAAATTAAATGACTTTCCCAAGTCATATAACTGGTGAGCCTCAGAGGAAGGCCTAGAACTCATGTATCTGAGTCTAAATTCAATGCTTTTTCCCTTAAATTATAATTTTCCAAAATTTGATGGTGAGATAATTTTAGTTGGCAATTGGGATAAATTTGGGTGTTGGAATATGGAATTAAATAGTGTAAGTCACAGTGAGAAAATTATTTTCAATTATTTCAAATTTGATAGCACCAAGGAGAAAGTTGCAATTTGGTGCTTTCTTTAAAATTCTCTGTGTCTTTCTAATCTCACTTCCTAATACAGATAAAATAGATCTCCGACTTATACAATTTTCTAGAACATTAAAATCTTGTTTTTTTGTGCATATTATTGTTTACCTTCTATTATGGAAAACTATAGCAATTCTTCATTTAAAATAGTAATACAAATTTTATTCTCAAGGAACACATTTAAGAAACTAAAGAAGTCAACCTAACAGCAAATATTAGATAGATAATAGTCCAGATGGTACATAAAGTTGGAAAACACTGCAACATCTACCATTAAGAAATTATTACTGCTGATAATAACCCTCTTTACATAATTACTTTTAAAATCGTTCATTATGAGAATATTTGTTTACTTTTCAATAATACTAGAAGTGAAAAAATAGGCCACATAACCTAAATATTGGACTCCATTAGATTTCAAATCCACTTGGGCTCAAACAAACCTATAGAGTTTGAATACGTGTGTTAGAAAATGAAACTGACCCATAATTAGTGTTAAATGAATGCAGAAGCAGTATAACACACTGATCCATTGCCTGTGGCTACATTAATTTGTGGTAACAGAGCAGTATAGTACCCTATCATTTAATTCTCCAGAAGCATAAGAGGAAAGGAGAGAAAAGGTGTTGATCTGTGGCTGTTCCAATTTAAAGTTGATTCAATGTTTTACATGCAAGGGGAAAAAGTATCCCCTGAGGCAATCAAGTTGAATGGAACCCTTCACTATTTGCTAATTTAGGCCTAATTTGATTCTGGAGCTAAAAATCTTTTGGCTCTTTATCCTATAGATCCCTCAAGATGACCTTCAGCTAATTTTGGATGAAGTAAAACAGAGACCTGTCTCTCTTCCTTATAACCTTCTTCTCCTCTTTTATTTAATTTTTTTTTAATTTTTTTTTTTTTTTTAAGATAGGGTTTCACCATGATGGCCAGGCTGGTCTTGAACTCCTGACCTCAGGTGATCCACCCACCTCAGCCTCCCAAAGTGCTAGGATTACAGGCGCGAGCCACCGCGCCTGGCTATCCTCTTTTAAATTTGTATTTTAATGATTTAATACTGCTTGTGGTTGCATTCCAGGTTTCTTTCCAGTTTTGTCCTATTCTTATTAGAACATAAGTTGATAGAAAAATATGCATGTAATACTGCCTGAAAGATAGTCAATAGTCTTCTAGTTTTCTAAAATTTACCTATGGATCAAACCAGACCAGTACAGTTTTATGTACCTGAATCATCTTGAGTCAATTCATCACTTGAAAAAAAATTAGATTAATATGTTTTTATTAGATTATGCCAAAGAACAGAGGAGAAACAGCCTAGGAAATTTAGATTCTGAATTTATTTTGAAATATTGTTGAAGACACTGGCTACTATCATCACACAAACAATGTCCTGTCCCCATCATAGGGACCTGGACGAAAAATTTCTCTCAGATTTCAATACCAGGAAAAACTTTATTTCTTCATGAATTTCATAAGTCAATGTTTCTTTTTACTGGAAAATTCGGAGTCAAATTTGTAGCTTACCTCTGCCAGCTGTGCAGTACTCCCATTATGCATTCTTATGTATTTACCTGGCTTCAGCTTATTTTCCCTTTTCTTTGATTTACTTATATATTTATTTAAGCCTATGTGTTGAGTGTGATTTTTATAAGCTGTTCAAACCCTTTATGAAATAAGACTAAGAAATTAGAAACATACATACTGACGCTGACAGAACATTGTCATTCCTTGGCCATGATTTCCCATTGCCTGTCCCTTTATAAAAATGGAGTTCATATTCATAGATACTTGAAAATTTAAGAACCATTTTCCCTGTCCTCCGAGCCATCTCTGTATTCTATTTTTTAATGAACTATATCATTTTCTCTAATATTGCCATAAATTCTGTGGAGGAAGTCGCTAAAACTCTCAGAGGGACAACTGGATTGATGAAATTCACAACCATTGTCAGATGTCTCCTTGGCCTTCTGCTTTGAAGTAGCAGAGTCTATTCCAGCAAGATTAATAAAATTAAATAATTCTAATTCCTAGAAAAGGGGATGGGGTAGAAAGGAAACATATTTTATTGTGCTAATTATATGTCAGCTACAGATGCTAAGTATATAATATGTTACTTTATCTTTACAAAGGAAAACTATTCTCCCAGAGAGAATCTTTGCCTTAGTACAGGAGCTTCTGAGTCATAGTAATAATGATAATGAAAAAATGTATTACTGTACTTTTATTTATTATAGTCATTGTATTACTTTACAAGTAAAAGGATCTCCAATGAAAAACAAAACAAAACCAAACCTCAAACTGTGTACCTGGGATATTCTACCTACCTTGGGACCCAGGGAGATTTAAAAATGCTTGCATTGGCTCAAAATTCTGCTGCAAATACAGTGATAATTTCAGGTCATTGGCCTTCTGGTACTTCTTCAAGGCTTCAATTCTCAGCTCAATCACTTTTCCACGAAAATCATTCTGAAAGGGAACATTTTCAAAAACTACACATTTAGTATTGGCTTTTCTGAATCCTCTTTATTCAGAAGTTAAAAAGTAATTCCATCATGCTCAGCCTTTAAAAGTTGAGTAGAAAGTGTTTGTGCTTCCCTCCCCCCACCATTTAGAATAGAATAAAATCAAGAGCATAGGAAGAAATACTGTTTATTCCAAGTTGCCTAGGGTGAAGCCAGAGATAGGTCCCTTCAGCTATCTCTCTACATTTATTTTAGCAGGACTATTGGTAATCTAGGTTGTGGGGACTGGGCTTCACAATATGCAGCTAAAAGCCTTTGCATTATATGAATAAAATTACATCCTATATCGAGCCTTAGAAGACCTGAGTACCTGAAGGATGTTGTTTTGTTCCTGATACTTGACCCATTCCATTTTCCTCTGTTGCTTTTCCTGGTGGAAGAAAGAGCCTCTGGTTGACAAAGTAAATTAAGATCAGAAATCAGTTATCTCAATATACTGCAAAAGCCTTATAGCAAAATTAGGGTGGCACAGATTTATAATTAAATTGGTTTTAACTGCACAATTCTCTTAATTGGCCTCACCTGTGCAAACCACCCTCTAAAAGCTAAATGAATAGGGTTATTTTATGTTGGTGAGTTGGTTATGGGAAGATGACATACAAGCATAATACCACTGAATACATTTTCAAAGACAAATTAACAGGAGTTCTGACATCATGTAGCTGTTGCAGAGTTATCATTGTTGGTATAGCTTTTCTGACTTTTTCCTAATATGATTTCCCAGAAACTTGTGATATTACTCTGACTCAAATATAGTAACACAAGGGAGCCAAATCTATAAAAATTTGCATTGGTTCAAGAACACACCAAAGCTTAGGCAAATTAGTGCAACATTAAAGATTTCTAATTTATTAGCTCTAAAAGCCACTACCATTCAGAATGGCTGTACTGCTTTCCTTATCTCCTTCACTTTCTCTGCAAGTGATTTCTCTAGTTCACTCTTGGTCTTCCTAAGTGACAAGGGGGATTTGGGAGCCCGGGATGAAAAAAGAGAGCTAAAGGAATAGGAGGTCCCAGGAAAGAAATGCAGTGTCTCAGTAGGCCATAAATCTAATACTCTGAAAACCCAGATCCTACCTATCTGTCTACCCAAATTAGCCCTGATTGTCAACAGACTGTTTCCAGCTGTGTGACATCAACAGTCTTGAAATTCTAAGTACCTGCATTCCACTTGCATTTCCATCCTGCAAGTCTGCCTTGTTTTTTATCTCTGGTGCTCTTTGTTGATCACTGAGTTCTTCTGCTTCAAATGTCTGTGGAAAGACATTTTTGCAAAGCTTTAAATTAATGGAAATTAAAGAAAGAAGTGGAAAACCAATATGGGTCAAGGCTTTGGTTTCTGCCAGTCAGCAGGTTCTCAGGACCTGACATGAAACATGTACTACCAAAGGGAGTTCAGAATGTTGTGAGCCCTTCCTTTCATTCGGTTACTTGAGTGTACCTTACAGAAATGAAAATGATTAGCTGGACCCTTAGCCAGTCACTACTCTAAGCTACTTACTGTATTATTCTACTTACTTTCCTTACTGTGCTATATTACAGACATTCTCATTTAATCCTCACAGCTCTTTGAGGACTATTTTTATTTCCATAGATGAGAAAATTGAGACTTGGAGAGGTTATTTGTTTAGGGTCACACAGCTAGGAAAGTACAGAGTTGGAATTTGAACTAGATCTTTCTGATTCTGAAGCCTGTGTTTTTGACCATTAGGCATGCTACTCTTTTCCATTTCTCCTCACTAAAATATGAGTAGGGAAAGTTGATCACAAGTTAAGCGTATGGATGTCCTTTATTTTGAAAAAGTCTTTTGAGAGCTCTGTAGAAGCTGGATTTAGATAGAGGAATTGTTCTGGCACATTTCCTATTACAAGGACTCAAGAACCCAGGAACTAAAACTTCTGACAATTCATAGAACTAATTTGTAACTGCCAATGAGAACCTGGAGCAGATCTCAATACAAGATGCAGGGCTTGAAGGTATTCTGATTATTTGTGGAAAGTTGAGATGAGAAAAAAAAAAGCAGACAGAGATCACACTGTGTAACTGTTTATGTCACAGGATACAATCTACTCTTCTAGTTGCATAGTCTGTGAAGAAGCACTTGGGTTCCAAGGGATTAGTCTTGGACAAGGGACAAAGGAATTCCCTGTCCTCTTCCCCTGACTCCTGGCTCTGGATTCCCAGCAAAAGGCCCTGATATTGTTATCTTAAACAATGCAGTGATTGTTGTAAAATTATAGGTTAATTAGAATTAGGTATTCATTTGTTTCTTCAACTTACATTTATTGATCTCTACTATGTTCCAAGAATTGTTCTAGGAGCTACAAATTTGGACAAAGCAATCAAGATACTGAAGGAGCTTAGGAAGATACTGAAGGAGGCAAGGAAACAAGAAACAAGTGAAAAAGTAATAATTATACAATAACAATTTTATATTATAAACAGTGCTATTGAACACATGAACATAGTTATATAATAGAAAGGAGGAAGAGGATGCCCTGCTTTAGATGGAGCAAACAAGGATGGTCTCTCTAAGGAGATGACATTTAAGCTGAGACCTGAAGGATGAGAATGAACCAACCATGATAAAACAGCATTACAGGTAGTGGAGAAGGCAAGAGCAAAGTGCTTGAGATAGGAAAAGGCTTGGTGTGTCTGAGAAACCACAAGAGGCCAGTGGCATGATTGCATAGAAAGCAAGGGAAGGACATGTATGAGAGGAAACTGCAGAGTGGGCAAAAGCTAGATTATGCCTCAATGAGTGGCTGTAAAGGTTTTTCATAAGAAGAGTGACATGCTTTGATTGTTTTAAAAAGATCATTTTGGCTGCTGTGTAGAGAATGGATTGGAATAAGGCATGGGTGGAAACAAGGACACGAAAAAACGAGGATGGGGGCTAGAGAAAAGGGAGGTTTTTTGCACTATGATCTGTAGGACAATACTTTCAATAGATCCTTAGAGGCACACCTTGTTCCATAGCATCTCCATTTCCTTCTGAAGCATCTTGTTTTTCCTTTCCTGTTGGAGGGGGAAGAACCAAACAAACAAAAGAATATATTTGTCCAGCCATTGAAGTGAGTTTGGAAGAAGTTACTAAGTAATAGTAGGAAAAGGATCCAGGAACAAAGTAAACCACAGAGGAAGGCAATGAATGGGCCTAGCCCCAAATCCAGGAGCATAAGAGATGTTTGATGATGATGATGATGTTTAAAATAAGCCAAGTTATTTTAAGTAATAACTTTAATTATAATAATTGTGAGACAGTATCTATAGAAATGAGTTCCCAACACTTAAGATATTCTTATCATATGGCCATTTCTTGGGAGCTTAGACCACTAATTTTTAATTTTTAAGATCCTTTATATTGCTGATTAAAATAAAATAAGAATTCCACAGAGCAAACTATTTATTTTATTTATTTTGATAAGTATTTTCTATTCTTTATAGTAGATATTTTACTATTCTTTCTGAAACGTTAAGGGTTAATATGGTTATAGTCATTTACTCCCTAGATAAAAAGCTTTTAAAAAGTCAAAGAATATAATTTTTGCTAGCTAGTCCTATTCTTCCCAACATTCCATCTGACTCCCTTTGGGTCACCCTGGACTTCGTAGATCAAGTTGATTGAGTGTTGGAGCATCACATGCTAGAAATGAGTATCCTGTCTTTCCCTCCACATCTGACACTGCAGTGGATTTGAGCCCTATTCAGGAGGCTGTTCCTGGAGTACCTCCAGCTTCTTACCAGGTTCTGTTTCATCTCCTCTGCCTCCTTAAGGAGCTCCATGACTGAGGATTCCTCACCCTTCTTCCCTGCCATAATTTGCCTCATGATCTCAAGACTAGAAGAAAAAGAGGAATCATAAAACATATATACCTCCTTAAGGGTAATACTGATATTCTGCAACCAGTCAGAAAGTACTCTACCATGAAAGTTAGTTGGGGACTGAAATCTCAGGAGTTATGGAAGCCCTTCTGGTCATAGAAGATCTCTATAATAGGATGTTTACATTTCTAACTGACATTTGCCTATCTATGTGTTCTAGAATGAATTCTGTGCTCTTTAATGCTTAGGTCTCCAACAGTCAGGGAAAGTCCTTTCCACCCCCTCAGAAGAATGCTGCCATGTGTGACTTGGAAGAAGAAGGAGTAGTTCTGCCTCCTTTATAAGAAGAGGTTGAAGAACCTGCTATCTTCTAGGATAAATCCCAGAGTTATTTCCTAACCCATCTCTCTCCACTTTCTCCCACCTATTTGCTTCTTCATGTAAGGACATTTGAGTCTATTGAGGAAGTCACTGATATCCTTTCATAGCCCCAGAGAATGCATGCCATTAAGAAGTTCTAACAAAATCTGAATCAAAATCAAGTCTTTGTGAGAGAGGATATTTCTTAAAGGCATAAATTATTTTATGTTTGTGTTCTTGTGCTTTTTTCTCACCAGTTCTAAGCAGAGAACACAATTCTAAGCCTTTGTGCTTTCTTGGCCCGAGAGAAGTCTACGTTGCTGAGTTGTAAGCAGTTGGTGCTTGACCATGACTTTCTGCCTGGGTTTTGTTCTTCAAAAATATGAGTCCTTTGAGATGCTTATGATAAGGGTATAGAATAAAGGTAGACTCACTGAGGTGAGATGTTCTGAGACTAGAAAGGAAACAGTTTGTGGGTTCCAGGTACAGTGAGTGCTCTGGTAAGGAGTTAAGACTTCAGGCTACCTGGTATATTTAGAGATGCCCCTAATTCAGAGGGCTCCTAGGCTTAGAAAATACTGCCATTCCACTGCTTGACATAGAAAGAGCAGAGTCATTTATTCTAAAATGATCCACAAACATGCACAAGAAAGCATCTGTGGGACCATGGTAAACTAATGCTATTAAAGATGTTTCACTATTTCTTGGGTGGACAGCCTGGCAAGGAAGAGTTATAACTGTAGCCCATGAAATGAGGGGTGAGTCATATTTAATTTACTAAAAGAAAATAAAGGATTTGTTGTCATCCTGACTTGGTAGCTACAGATTGTTGGCCTTCTACAGCCAAATGTCAAACCTTTTATTAATTAACAAAAAAAAATTATAAATAATTATTGACAATCCTAGGGTGATTAAGTTCTCCAGCATTTTTACTTCTAGGAACCCAGAGTAAGAGCTTGTACCTCCTTTGTTTTTCCTCCAAGTTAGACATTAACTTTTGGAATAAGAGGTTGTTTTTATCTTCTAGAGGTTTGAGCATCTCTAGCAGTTCCTGTTTCCTTAGCTTCAAGTCCTCATTCAGTTCCTTCAAATAATTGTCATCTGTTTTAGAACTTCTGTGGGAAGAGACATAATAATATCTGCCTTTAGCCTGAGTTAAGAGATAGAGAGACCCTCTTTTCCCTCTTAGATAGTTACCATTTAGCATCTTCCATCAAAGACTCACCTTATTTTTGAGGGCAGGTAAGATCCTGAAGAGTTTGCACCACTTGTCATCTTGAAGGGTAACTTCTAAGAATAAAGAGGCCTTCCTGAAAATATGTGCCTTTTTTCCCCTCCAGTTAAGTCATCATTTTTGTGCTGTTGTTCTTGAAACCCCTGCTGCAGTGGACTGATCTTAGCTACAATGAGGTCACAATGGCCCTACTACCACATAATCAACAGGTCTTTTAAGTAATTTCAACATTAATGGCAGTTTGTTGACTGGAAATACTAACTACATCTGATCAGTTCTTGCCTTACATCTAGCCAAATGACAAAGTTTTATTCTAAAGTCTTTGAATGAATAGGATAGAATCACATCATAACTACATTATGAAATTCCTTTTATGTTAGAAAATGTTGGACTGTCAAAAATGAGATCAACACCATCTTTCATGGAAACAAACCTCTGTGAAATGCCACTATCTGTAGAGCACGGTGACTGATTCTGCAAGTGAAGAACAGATGAAGACACAGCATCTACCTTTTGGGGGCCTTAGGAGGAAGAGAGGCTACTTCTAAGAGACTTTTTTTTTTTAAAAAAAAGAGGTCAAACTGGCTAATACCAGGATATGAATATAATAGAATAATATATGAGCCACTGTCATTATTTTTCAGTCTTTAAAACTTGATATTATCATAATGGCAAGGTAAAAGAATATTGGACATGTAGCAAGAGGATATAATTTGTCAAAGATCATATCATCAGTATGTCCTTCCATAACCATACTCTTTCCTGAAAGATTGTATAATAATTCTAGCCTCCCTTCAGGATTTTCTGGTTCTGCTTCTATTTTCTTCTTTATTAGAATCACATTTCTTTTGGACCTTAGGATCTCCTATCTTCATCTATGTCACTTATTGGAAGATAACCCAGTGATACATTTGTTTTTTCATGCCCTTTAAATACAGTTTTGGAGCAGTATTTTTAGTAAAGATCTCAAAATTAGTTAAGTCGTGTAAATAAATGTCAAGTATTAACTGAACATTTTCTAGGGGTATTCCCCAAAGTAACTTAAACCCTTTATCTTGTGGGAAACATTAAAGGCGGAGTATTATAATGGAAATAACACAAGATTTAGTTTGTCAGACTTTGGTTTGTATCTCAGCTTCAATGTGTGTAGTGAGCTGCTTGTGAGCAAGTTACTAAATTTTCTGAGTCTCAGTTTCTGCTTTTGTAGAAGTGAGAAGGGTAATATTGACCTGATAAGTTCGTTGTGAGCCTGAAATGTAATATTATGTAAAGAGCTTTGTTCATGTTAGGTGTTCCCGTTTTAATAAGTTCGTGTTTATTAGGTGTGGGTTTTAGGATTGCTTAACGCCTCAATTAAGTGGTCAGATACAAAAGGCTGATTTATATGAGGCTAATGAAACTTAAACTTTAGAGACCTTCGTTTTCACAGACCTGTTCCAAAGGCCCTGAACCTCATTTTGTATTCATAATTTTGTATTCTTTTTGGAAAGAGATCTCTCCAAATTATATATGTTTTAGGGGCCCACAAAACAAAGATCTTCTTCTAGTTAGATAGGATACATAGCACTCCTAAGTATCATCTACATCAAAACTTCTTTAGAAGTCTCTATTTTGAGGCAGAGTAATGCTCTGTTGCCCAGGCTGGAGTGCAATGGTCAGATCTCGGCTCACTGCAACCTCCACCACCCAAGTTCAAGTGATTCTTGTGTCTCAGCCTCCTGAATCGCTGGGATTACAGGTATGCACCATGACGCCCAGCTAAATTTTGTATTTTTAATAGAAATGGGGTTTCACCATGTTAGCCAGGCTGGTCTTGAACTCCCGGCCTCAAATAATCCACCTGCCTTGGCCTCCCAAAATGCTGGGATTATAGGCAAGAGCCACCCTGCCTGGCCTACGAATACTTTTTCTGCAACATAATAGGTCATTTGTAAGTTTTATGTGATACCTTGTGTAATATGATGTTAAATTAGGATAGCCATATCAAATAATACGTAATTCACATTGTTTGCCCTAGGAATTTCCATGAAAAGTTTGGATAGAATGAGGGTGAGAAAACTCCTCACAGTTAAAAAAAAAAAAAAAAAAAGGAACTGGTTGGATGAATTATTAGTGGCATCTTTGACTGGATATGTGACAGGTGGTAGCAAATAGTAGAGGAAAAAATGGCATTGATCGCTAAAGTATTGCCTCTCTAAATTTCATATTGTGACATTTGGTTGGCAGAACTATGTGTCTGATAGAATTTTAAAACATTTAAGGGGCAGGTGACATCCAAACCTACTTTCATTTCTGTTTTTGCTTATGAATGATTCAAAGAAGAAGAACACTTGATATATATTTTTTATTTTATTTTATTTTTTTTTGAGTTGGGGTTTTGTTCTTGTTGCCCAGGCTGGAGTGCAATGGTGCAATCTCGGCTCATTGCAACCTCTGCCTCCCAGGTTCAAGTGACCTCGGGTGATCCGCCCACCTTGGCCTCCAAAGTGCTTGGATTACAGGGGTGAGCCACCATGCCCAGCCTCAAGTGATTCTCTTCCCTCAGCCTCCCAAGCAGCTGGGACTACGGCTGTGTGCTACCACGCCTGGCTAATTTTTTGTATTTTTGGTAGAGATGGGGTTACACCTTGTTAGCCAGGATTGTCTCAATCTCCTGATTTCATGATCCGCCTGCTTTGGCCTCCCAAAGTGCTGGGACTACAGGCATGAGCTACCACGCTTGGCCAACACTTGCTATTTTGATATGCTCTTTTCCGTAGCCAATCAGCACCTTTTATTTCCTGACATTCCAATGCTCATTTATTAACTTGCAATATTAATTCCAAAAAAAAATTTGCCTTGTAATAATGTAATAGAGTTTGTAGTAAAGAGCTTATAAACCAATGAACAGTATTAAGAGGGCATAACTGTCCCCTGGAACGGGGGAAGAGCAGATTAAGGTGTAGATGACCATTAGAAGTGGAGGGAAGGAAAACTGAACACAGATTTTTCCTGATGTAGAAGGTTAGGTCATCTGTTGATTGAGGAGGTGTGGCAGGAAACCTCAGAAGAGTGATGACACAAGATTTGGAATAGCACCTGAGCACTGGAAAAGGAAGTCAACCAGCCAAGAGTAAAAGGATTGCCAAGTAGTGCAAAGGGTCAAAGTGAATTCGGAAATTGCAGATTTGGCATGGCATGAATCAGCAGTTACACAGTTTTCTCCAGCAGTACTTGGCAAACTAGAAGCAATAGTAGAGAGAACCAGATGGTTGTTTGACTCTGAGCTAGGACTTGGCAGAATAGATAAGCAGAAGTTCAAGGGAGCACTGAGAGTGCTGGTAAGAGTATCCATCAAAAGACTGATTAAAGTGTTCAAGCTTAGTGGTAAAGAAAAGGAAGGGAGTGGTTAAGAGAGGGGAAACCAGACTGGGGTCTGATGTTTTAGAGTGTGGGGGTGGAAGAACAAACGTTATGGTAAAGTAACATAGTTCTTATGAAATAACTTGTGGAAACTCATCACTGTTTAGATAAATTATAGTAACAATTCATAATTTTTTTCTGCAGTAAACTTTCTATCTGTTGCTTCCAGTCACTGCATAATATTCACTGAAATTCATGTGGTCTCTTAAAATAGGTCTTATAATAAGCTAGTCACAATGACCTCATCCAACATTATAGCATTTGACTTTTTAGTATCTGTTGAGAAAACATGTGATTGCTCTATAATTAGAGAACTTGGAGCAATACCATTTAGTTTTTTTGCCAGTTTTGCCAGTGGAAAATCAGATTAGTGTAATTAAGCCAGGTCTCCAAGAGTAGAGGCAATTATTTTTATTTATTTATTTTTTTTTTGAGACGGAGTTTCACTCTTGTTACCCAGGCTGGAGTGCAATGGTGCGATCTCGGCTCACCGCAACCTCCGCCTCCTGGGTTCAGGCAATTCTCCTGCCTCAACCTCCTGAGTAGCTAGGATTACAGGTACGTGCCACCATGCCCAGCTAATGTTTTGTATTTTTAGTAGAGATGGGGTTTCACCGTGTTGACCAGGATGGTCTCGATCTCTTT
>NW_022436999.1:6578519-6590675 GCF_009761245.1 Sapajus apella
TCAGGCAATTCTCCTGCCTCAACCTCCTGAGTAGCTAGGATTACAGGTACGTGCCACCATGCCCAGCTAATGTTTTGTATTTTTAGTAGAGATGGGGTTTCACCGTGTTGACCAGGATGGTCTCGATCTCTTGACCTCGTGATCCACCCGCCTCGGCCTCCCAAAGTGCTGGGATTACAGGCGTGAGCCACTGCGCCCGGCAATCATTTTTATATTAGACAAAACAAAACAAAGAAGGAGATGCTTTTCTATCCTCAGCTTTGGTTGTGGCAACAAAATTAGAGAATTCCTCAAGGAGAAAACATGAGAACCTTCTGGTCCTGTCTGACCCAGAGCCAGTTTAACCCTTGGGGGAATTATAATAATTTCATTAACTAAAATAAGAAGAGAAGGACTGGCAAAATCCTAACAGCAAGTCTTGTTGGCTCTTAAAGATCTCCCACATCATGCTGTGCTGTTTGTTATAAACATTTTATTGGCTCCTTCTCCTTAACCCTTGCTATAGCTCTCTTAAGTCAGGCTATACCTACATTTAGATTGAATCCAGGGAGTTGAGAAGATTGAGATCAATGTTGGGATTCTTTAATTCTCTGTAATGTCATTGAGTTCTTTTTGAAAGTAATTCATTATCTCAATGTGTTCAGGTACATTGCACAATGGTCTTCAAACTGAGGTACATGAACTTTCCCCAAGACTCTTTGAGAAATGTAGGAACAAGAGTAGTTTGTGGAAAAGCTTTTCTGAGATTCTCGATTTTCACAAATACTCTTTACTAAAATGAATCTGCCTGAGGATGTCCCTTGGCCTCTTTGCCCATCTCCCTTTTTCCAATCACCCTTCACCGCCTTGTTAAAAGAATGGAATACGTTTCAACCATCTGGAATCTTACTTGGGCTTAGTTTAATGTTCTAGAGGTTTTTACACTTCCCTTTTATACATTTAGAGCATTAAACTAGTCATATTTCAAAATGCTGATGCTGGGGTTAAAGAGAGTAAATGGCTGTTAATGACTGGATTACAAATTATTTTGCAGGTTAGGTGATTTCCAATTCTTTACTACTAACAAAATTAAAGGAAGACCTGATAAAATTGTCAGCTTAAACTTAATAAAAATTAAATTTTGATGATAAATTATCTATGATTTTGGGTTTCTAATTCAGAAGAAGTTCAAAGATTTGAGTGACATTGCCATAACAAAACACTTTCCATTCCCGTCTCCTTATTTGTGTAAACACTCGTATTATATGTAAAGCAAAGAATATGAATAAAATTGATGTTTAAGCTTGTCTTATTCTAGTAATAAGTAATATTCACCAAAGAATACGTGAACTAACTAGGAGACAAAACAACCTATCCATCAAATTAATAGAATTACCTCCAAAAAAATTGTTATGTTTAAAAATTAGTTATATATATATAGTATGTATATTTATGTTAGTTGTATACTAATAACAATTATAATGCTACCTTAGTTCTGAAGAAATGTTACCACAGTCTTAAGGTCACAAAAAATAAAGCAAAAAAATTTCAATGTGCATACATATTTTGCAGAGAAGTATGATGGGGTGTTAAAAAAGACTTTCAAGCATAAAATACATTGCATTAGCATACATTTTTATGGGGAAAGTATAATGGAAACGAGTTCAAGGAGAAAATTTTTGACTATTGTAGAAGAGTTACAAAAATTTTGTAAAATTTTTGGCTATTGTAGAAGTTTTTCATATGTACCTTTCATTGAATATGAGTATTTAAGATTCACTGAAAAATTTTAAGGTGAAAGATAAGACTTATTTCAAAATGTCAATATTCCAATATACCAGAAATTATATGTTTTGCAATTATTTTAAATTAGAATAAAAAATTGAGATGGTTACTTAAAAACATGTGACACCATACTTAGTTTTTCAAAATTATTTTATAACATATAAGCAAAAAATATCTGAAGACCACTGCTGTGGGACAGAGGTTCTCTTTCTGATGGGATTTAAGAATCACCTAGGGAGCTTGGAAAAGCTGCAGCTCTTTGGGCTTATCCCCCAGAGAGAATGTGAGGTTTTAAAAAGCACTCCCTAAATGCTGGTGGTTCTGATGTGGGATCTGTGGAGCTACTACTGAGAATTACTGCCTCAAGGCTTCTTCTCAGATCACAATGTATCAGCAAAAGCTGCTTACTTGAATTGTTTTTGTTTTTTTGAGTAGGAGTGGGGGCATCTGTAGAACTGCCTCCCCTGAGTTACATTTTGCCTTACACCTTCACCTTTCATTTGGGATACCCTGAGTAAGTTTTATGAAGCCATTCCTGCATTTGTAAAGAAAATTATCTAATATGTCTTTCCATGACCAGCTCTCCTCAACTCCCACTGCTGTCCACATATCATAAATTTCTTTCAGAATTAGATACTAAAGAAAGTGTTGCTTCTTTGGGAAAATATTGGCGTGTATTTTTCCTTAGGAACAAATCAGTAAACTAGTTTTGTTTTTATTTTCTTTTGGTATGCAGGGAATCTCAGAGCAATTTTGTGACCAGACGTGTGAGCCCCAATCCCTGTTTATGACTTTCTATTCTAATTAATATTTTTCTTGCACCTGATTTTTAATCAATTTTTTCTTATTTTCATAAATCTCCTCAATCCTTTGTAGAAAAGTATAAAATAAGTAAACAAATGAGCAAAAATAATTCTCTGTATATATTTTTAGGATGTATGGAATACAATGGATTAGAACAAAGTATATTCTGCTTTACCTAGTGTGTGTGTGTGTGTCTGCAAAGGAAGTTTGCTTTGCTTCTGGGAGTAGAGTAGATTTTTGAAATTCAATACATTTTGGGTGTACTCAGCTATAAGGCATATTGGGGTTTTAGGTACACATCTGGGTAAAGGGATGTGTGATAGACTAGACAGACTTGGGGAATAGCTGGATGCCACGGCTTCAGTTCCATCAGAGAAGAGTAGTACATAGCAAATAAGAAAAGGAAATAGAATCTATTAATGTGGAGCAATCTAAGCAAATAGGGCTTCCCAGTCCACGGAATTCCTTTTAAAGGAGGTTCAGCTCCCATGGGCTGGTGACCATCAAGGTGCCAATATTCCTCCAAATATACCTTAAATCTTTTAAGACTCTTTCAGAATAATTTTTGGTAGTGAGTAGAAGCTGAATCATTTACTTGTCCTACATTTTTTGAATCCTATTATATGTTCTCGACCTGCCTAGCCCCAAGATTACAAAGCCAAATGAGACAAATAAGACAGAATTCTTGCTCTTAGAACTTTTCAGGCTTAGATTAGAATTCTGTGAGGGCTGCTAGTCTTTTTTTTATAAATTAGGAAAAGATACCCCTCTAGGCAAAATTAGGAAGTGATTTTCCCTATAAGGCTTCTCCTGAGGGGACTTGAAGGGGATATCTTCCTTTCTTGAAGCCCCCACTTCCTTCTTAGTGAGAGTGTCCTTATCAGGGAACAATTTGCACAACCACATGCCCACAGAATGCCTTAAATGAGGGAAACTGGCAAAGTGGGAGTGCTAAGTGCAAGCACAGAGTCCAATGCAGCAGGGACTGTAAAGGGTTAGGGGAGAGCAGAGACCTTCTCTGCAGTGGGGTGTGCAGATGGGGAATGAGCTCAAGCAGAAAATGTAGAGATCCAATCCTGACAGTTCTTGATGATTTTTAAGAAAAGCTGGAAATGTGAATTTTTTGTGACTTTTGACTTTTAAATACTGTGTAGAGTAAATACATGCTTGGAGGCTGTACCTGGCCTTCAGGCTGCCATTTTGAATACTCAAGTCAAGGTAAATCAATCAGTTTTCTTCTGTGCTAAGTTTTTCTTTTTCTTTTTTTTTTTTTTACAATGAAATAATTATTTTTAAAGAAGGCATTTAAATCCAGATAATACAAGGATGTTTTGCTTAAATTATATGAAATGCCAATTTGATCTTACTACCCTAATTAATTGGATAGATTTAGATTCAGTGTGTCAGAGAGTGAATGACAGAAGTAACACTTTTAAAATAAAATAAGAAAACCCAAAACAACAAATATTCTTGACACCTTTGATTAGGCATCATAGGGGATATAGGATAAAATATAAAATTTGTAAAAGGCTGGATTATATGATATATCTCAAGTTAGATAATTTAGTTATATTCCACAACTAAAATAAAATGTAGTCTCCATAGTCTAAACTGAGCAAAAATTCTGTAATTCTGTGTGAGCTATTCATATAGGCTCACACACCACCTCTACCGAAATGATCGGACAACCTAAAGTATGCCACTGATACAATTTTCTTAATTTAACAATAACCATCTATACTATTAGGCACTTCAAAATAAAAATAACCAAATTATGTACTCTTGTCCCCTATATTGCTTCAATAATGACATTTGTCATAGTAGGCCTTTTTTTCCTATATAGAAGCAATTGCAAATAAAAAATGATATATAAATAAATGATAATTAGGAAAATATAAGGAAGCAGAGCCTGAACAGGTATTGTATATTGTTTTTAAGGCTATGTAAGTTCTAGGTGACAACTCTGAGAATCTTCTAGCTTTATAAGCTGCTCTTTTTCCGTGTAAAAAAATTTTATTCTGAGATTTAATATACCAAATCAGACTCCCTTTCCAATTTGTTTGGATGCACTGTGGCAAACTTTCTGAATGTTATAAAATGAGATATCAAATGAAATGCTTTTTACGAACCACAAAATCACTTCAAATAAATGAAATTTTATTACTTGAGTACATGTATTATAAACTGATCTATAACCCAAGCAGCATTTACTAAAAAATAAAATGAAGGATATTACATAGTAATATATAATGACAATAAAGTCCTGAATTAGGATACTAACTCCAAATTTTTTAATTCATTCAAGACTAGTTATTCCTGTGTGCAAATGGTCAAAAGCTTGATTTAAGGTGTTAATTAAGTAAAAATTTTTGGAAGTTAAATATAGGTTAACATTTCAAATATAACTGTCCCAATTTCATACAGAAGTTAAAAAAGGTTAAGTGTCTTAATGACTATGCTGGGACTTCCTTTATAAATCCACTCTTGGGCATGTGATTATGACAAAAGAGAGACAGATACATTATTTTGTCTTGCCCATTGAATAGACTCAATAATTGCCAGATTGGATTGGAGTTGGTCATTGCAAGTATCAGCATTTTTCAGCTTGAAACTTTTTTTACATATAACCAACACTATTATTTGCCTACATCAATGTCACTTCCTCTTTTGTCCATATGTCCAGTCCCTGGGTTAAAATCACAACTGATCTGAACCAATTGTGGCAATTCAGATCCTCTTTCACAGTGACAGGTATGAGAATGGACATGGGATTCAGTTCTGGCTAGTGAAACAAAAGGGGAAGACTTCTGGGATTTCTGGGCAATATTTTTTTCTCTTTAATTAAAAAAGGAAAGCAATGACAAGTAAAAAGTATATTTTCTCTACAACTTCTTTTCTACTTTGGATATGGTCCTCAAGGACAGGAAGTTTGGAGCTACTCTAGCTATTTTGTAACAATAAGGTAGAAGGCCAAGAGAATTATGAAGAAACTGACCCAATACCCTGAGACGGTAGAACTGCTGAAACAACCTTTGAATCACTATGTCCAGACTTCTTTTTACAGGCGAAAAAAATACATGTTTTAATTGATTAGGCCACTGATAGCTAAATTGTTTCTTACTTGCAGCTGAATGTATTTTACCTGGAATACCATATAAATGCAGGGCCAGTGTTGTGCCAGAGCCAGCTCACACTGGCTTGTGAGATGATTGTGCCGATTTCCAATTCTGCATTCAGTGACTTTAAATCATTGTGGTGAATAATTACACTCTGGAACTAGGCCAAAAATATATATCCAGGCTTTTTTCACCAGAGCTGATTGTTAAACATTTATCCGCATCACACCACTAGGTGACTTACATTAACTCCTACAGATAATGTCATAGCAACTGCTATGCTAGCTATCATCTTTTAAAGTATATTTTTAATACTAAATGGGTAATAAGTTATATCAAGATATTTTTAATTTGTGGAATTTTAAAACTAGAAGACACTTTAGTAAATTTAAAAAGAGCAAAATTAAATACTGGGTGATTTTAAAACTAACCTAACATTATATAAACTAATTAATAGCAGAGTTGAGTCTAGAATTTAACTCTTTATTCCCATATTGGTGATCTTTCCAGTATATCATATAGCCATTATATTATTTGTATAATAATAATTATTATTATTTGAGTGCCAACATCTATCTCCAAATCAAAATAGTAAGTTAGCAAATACTCAATTTCTGTATAATAGACTACACTCGTTTTGATGATGCATATAACATTTAATTATATATCGTAAGGTTTGGTCTATTCAGCAAAGATACAGACCTTGAAAAAGCCTGACATATGGAAACTTAGCGTGAGATTGCAAACTGCCAACAACCTTCAATTATCATTATTCACAGTAAGTCCCAATAAGTAACTGGATGATCAGAATTGAGCTTGGGTCCCCCAAGATGCACCAAAGATATTTGTACACAGGGGGATCTGCTGCCCACATCCATTCTCCAAAGGCTGAAGGACTGTCAGCAGAAGCCTGAGCTCCTCTGCTGAAATGAAGATAGACAGTCTTGAAAGATAGAAACTGCATTGTGAAATGGAATGAATTTTTAAAGGATCTAGACTAGACTCGTCAATGCACGGCAAGATCCTGACAGCTTATGTTTGAAATAGCTAACCATATTTGCCAACAATGATCAGATATTAGAGGCATTCAGTACTAGTTAGAGTTCTTGTGGGAGCTTTACAGTGCTAGTGAGAATGAAAATTGGGAAGGCCGGGCGCGGTGGCTCAAGCCTGTAATCCCAGCACTTTGGGAGGCCGAGGCGGGTGGATCACGAGGTCAAGAGATCGAGACCATCCTGGTCAACATGGTGAAACCCCGTCTCTACTAAAAATACAAAAAATTAGCTGGGCATGGTGGTGTGTGCCTGTAATCCCAGCTACTCAGGAGGCTGAGGCAGGAGAATTGCCTGAACCTGGGAGGCGGAGGTTGCGGTGAGCCGAGATCGCGCCATTGCACTCCAGCCTGGGTAACAAGAGCGAAACTCCGTCTCAAAAAAAAAAAAAAAAAAAAAAAAAAAGAAAATTGGGAAATTTCTGGAAAGCAGTTAGACAATGTACTGCGTATCAGGAACCTTAAAGATTCTGCAAACTTTTGTTATATTGATTATGGGATGATTTGTATAAGGGATTTCATTATATTAGTCTATATCTTGGAAAACAGTTAAATTTTTCACAAAATTTAAAGAAATATTGATAATATTTGGCTCGGGAATTCTAAGTTTTTTGTGATTCATTTTAAGGAAATAGTATAGATGAAAAGATTAGTGAACATTATAGAGCTGTGAAAATTGGAAACAATCTAAATTTCTAACAACAGGGAAATGTGTGATATATCCATATAATGGAAAGCAATAGAGTTATTAAAATAATATTTGGAAGGATACTTAATAAAAAGAGAAAATACGCAAAGTACAGTGTCAAACAATATGGAACAGTATAGTCTATATGTGTATGTGTGTGTGTGTCTAGAAGATGAAGAAAATGCATTAAAATAGAAAAGTTCTTCATGATTATATTATTCCTCGATTTTTCTGAGTTTTCCAAGTTTTTTCTAATGAGCAGATATAGCTTTTTAAGTTAAAAATATTTTCTTATTACAAAGTCAATACATGTTAATTTTAAAAGTAGAAAGTACAGGAAAAAAGGAAGAACATACGTAAACACCTATATTTCAAAAAATTTATAAAAATTAAAACACAGGAACAAAAATCCTTCAAGTCACATGGTGGTAATTCTGACAATAAAAGGTGTCTGTCTCCATCAGCGCTCAAGTCTAGAAAGGAAAACCATGCTCCCAAAGCACACACCCTCTGAATAAAGAACAAAGAGGATTGAATAACAATGATGTCAAGGAGGTAGGTGATAAGAGGGATAGATTCCTTGACTGGGTGTTGGATAGAGTATTGAAGGAGTTGAGGAATGAGAGTGAATGTTTTCAGGAGAAGCTACCATCTACGTGAAACCTACTGATAGGGACAGTAACAGGAAAAGGACTTAAGTGATTCTTGCTGTGTATAGAATGTACTCTTCTCTTTGGAGTTCTCAAGAAACAAAGTCAAAACCTGAAAAGTGAAGACAGGGTTGTACTAATAAATACTTTGTGACTCCTCAGATGTGTGTCTTTGAATATGAGAGTGTACTGAGAGTGAGTTAAGTGAAGGTCAACCCAGTTTACTTGAGTTATACCATGATCCCCAACTTAAGACCTTGGTTGTCCCATATATTTAGTTACACAGCTCTAGAAATCTGACCAATTTTCTCACATGACCTGAAAAGTCCTTATTAGAGCAATGGTTGTCAACTTTTTTTTTTCCTTTTGCAAAACGGGTCAGATGACACTGTCATATTGAACACATACCCATGGTTCACTGAGGGTTGAGACATTTCTAATTCCAGTTCTTTCTTTCTAAATTAAGAAAGCAAATCTAATGAGTGTAATGTTATCATAAAGAAACCCTTGACTGTACTTTGATCTTTATTTGAAAACTGATTAATTCACAAACTTTGGCTGTCCTAAGCAGACCCATTCCTTGGTTAGGGCAAATAGAGTAGCTGCCCTGGGACTCATACTTAAGGCAGGGCTGTGTAGATGTTGTACCTCATTTCTCTTTTCTGAATGTAATTAAAATCCCTTTCAAAATTTCATCTATAATGATATCCAAAGAGGCTTATGACAGTTGCTGACAGTGCAGCCGTCTTTCAAGTGAGATTATCTGGGGCAGGCAAGATGGATTTGAGTTGCCAGATTCCAGTACCCATCTGGGGATGGCCTTGCTCTTTAACTTTTTTCAGGATCAAATTATAAATAATCTCACTTGAAAGAAAGCTGCACTGTCTTTCATCTTAAATAGGCCCTTTTAGCTTGAAATTAAAACTATGGGTCAAAAGAAAGAATGATGGCTAATGACATTTATTCATTCATTAGCCAATTTATTTAAACACTCACTATGTGCAGGCACTATTCAAAGTTCTAGGGATTCAGCAGTGAATGAAGACAGACAAGATTGATCTCTATTTTCATGAGGCTCATTCTAGTGAGTAGAGAGAGATATTTACCAGGAAACAAAATTGGAAGCATTACAGTTCATTTGCCCCCTCATTCAGTTCACTCATTTAGCTAACATGTAGTGAAAATACCTAACATGCGTTAGGCATTCTAGGTGCTTTCATATAAATTATCTCATTTAGGTTTTGCAACAAAACTTGTAAAACTGCCTCCTTTTTAGTTCATAAATAACATAGTTCATTTTAATAGTAAAAGATAGAAAGCAATCAATATGTCCAGTATAGACTTGTTAAATAAATTACAGTAATTCATATAAAATATTATGTAGCTATTACAAAGACCTCCATGTGCTGATATGGAAAGCTGCCCAAGGTAGTGTTAACTTTAAAAAAAAATGCAAAATGCAGGATAGATTATAAAATCAGCTCGATTTCTGTACACCAGCAGGCAAGCAGAGACACAAATCACAAATGAACTCCCAATCACAATTTCTACACAAAGAATTAAATACCTAGGAATACAGCAAACAAGGGAAGTAAAGGACCTCTTCAAGGAGAACTACAATCAGTCTACTGCTCAAAGAAATCAGAGAGGACACAAATGGAAAAACATTCCATGCTCATCAATAGGAAGAATCAATGTAGTGAAAATGGCCATACTACCCAAAGTAATTTATACATACAATGCTATTCCCATTAAACTACCATTGATATTTTTCACAGACTTAGAAAAAAACTATATTAAAATTCATATGGAAACAAAAAAGCACATATCATAAACCAGACAATCATAAACAAAAAGAATAAAGCTGGAGGCGCCATACTACCTGACTTCAAACTGACTACAAAGGCAGACCACATACCTGCAACCATCTGATCTTCAACAAACCTGACAAAAACAAGCATTGAGGAAAGGATTCCCTGTTTAATAAATGGTGCTGGGAGAACTGGCTAGCCCTATGCAGAAAATTGAAACTAGACCCCTTCCTTATACCATATATAAAAATTAACTCAAGATAGATTAAATACTAAATGTAAAACCCCGAACTATAAAATACCCTAGAAGAAAATCTAGGCAATACCATTCAAGACACAGGCATCGAAAAATATTTCATGATGAAAATGCCAAAAGCAGTTGCAATAAAAACAAAAACTGGCTGGATGTGGTGGCTAATGCTGTAATCCCAGCATTTTGGTAGGTCAAGGTGGGTGGATTACCTGGCCAACATGATGAAATCCTGTCTCTACTAAAAGTACAACAACAACAAAAAATTATCTGGGCATGGTGGCAGGTGCCTATGATCCCAGCTACTCTGGAGGCTGAGGCAGGAGAGTCACTTGAATCCTGGAAGTGGAGGTGCAGTGAGCCAAGATTGTACCACTGCCCTCCAGCCTGGGTATTACAGCAAGACTCCATCTCAAAATAAATAAATAAATAAATTGACAAACAGGATCTAATTAAAGAACTTCTGCACAGCAAAAGAAACTGTCATGAGAGTGAACAAACTACAAAATGGGAGAAAATTTTTATAATCAATCCATTTGACAAATGTCTAATATCCTGCATATACAAGGGACTTAAACAAATTTACAAGGAAAAAACAAACAACCCCATTAAAAAGTGGGCAAAGGACAGGAACAGACACTTCTCGAAAGAAGACATAGATGTGACCAACAAATACATGAAAACAGTTCAACACCACTGGTCATTAGAGAAATGTAAATCAAAACCACAATGATATACTATCTCACATCCATCAGAATGGCAATTATTAAAAAGTCAAAACACAACAGATGGTGGCAAGGTTGCTGAGTTAAAGAAATGCTTTTACACTCTTGGTGGGAGTGTAAATTAGTTCAACTGTCCTGGAAGACAGTATGGTGATTTCTCGACAAATATCATTTAACCCAACAATCCCATTACTGGGTATATATCCAAAGGAATATAGATCATTCTGTTATAAAGATACATGCATGCGTATGTTCATTGCAGCCCTATTTACAATAGCAAAGACATGGACTCAATCTAAATGCCCATCAATGATAGACTGGATAAAGAAAATGTGGTACATATGCACCATGGAATACACCATGCAGCCATAAAAAGGAACAAGATCATGTTCTTTGCAGGGACACAGATGGAGTTGGAAGCCATTATCTTCAGCAAGTTAACATGGGAACGGAAAACTAGACACCTCACATTTTCACTTACACATGGGAGGTGAACGATGAGAACACATGGACACATGGTGGGGAACAGCACACCCTGGGGCCTCATGGGGAAGAGAGAGCATCAGGAAGAATAAGTAAGCACTGCTGGGCCTAATACCTAGGGGATGAGATGATCTGTGCAGCAAACCACCATGGCACACATTTACCTATGTAACAGACCTGCATATCCTGCACATGTACCCTGAAACTTAAAAGTTTAAAAAAAGGTAAATTTTTATGGAAAGATAGAATGTAATGAATCATGTATGTTTAGGCTAATGATCATAAGAACACGGATTTTCATTCTACTATAAGGACACATGCACACGAATGTTCATTGCAGCACAGTTTACAATAGCAAAGACCTGGAACCAACCCAAATGTCCATCGATGATAGACTGGACAGAGAAAATGTGGCACATATACACCATGGAATATGATGCAGCTATCAAAAATGATGAGTTCGTGTCCTTTGTAGAGACATGGATGAACCTGGAAACCATCATTCTCAGCAAACTGGCACAAGAGCAGAAAATCAAACACCGCATGTTCTCACTCATAGGCGGGTATTGAACAATGAGAACACATGGACACAGGGAGGGGAGCATCACACACACACTGGGGTCTGTTGGAGGGGGGAATAGGGAAGGGACACCCGGGGGGTGGGGAGTTGGGGAGAGATAGCATGGGGAGAAATGCCAGATATAGGTGATGGGGAGGAAGGCAGCAAATCACACTGCCACGTGTGTACCTATGCAACAATCTTGCATGTTCTTCACATGTACCCCAAAACCTAAAATGCAATTTAAAAAAAAAG
>NW_022436999.1:6590775-6732396 GCF_009761245.1 Sapajus apella
CGGGTGGGGAGTTGGGGAGAGATAGCATGGGGAGAAATGCCAGATATAGGTGATGGGGAGGAAGGCAGCAAATCACACTGCCACGTGTGTACCTATGCAACAATCTTGCATGTTCTTCACATGTACCCCAAAACCTAAAATGCAATTTAAAAAAAAAGAACATGAATTTTAAGTCTGACAGTTTTGTAATGTCTATATTTATTTTCTCTAAAGCCTATATCTTAAATGTATTCTGCAAATTAAATAGACACTGTATGTAAACTGCTTCATGCAGTGTGATTGCTCAGTCCATGGAAATTACATTATTGATGTTTGGCGGTAAATAAAACCGAAGTTTTCCTGAAAAAATCAGCTCTTATTTATCCTGAGGAGACAGGTGATTTAGGATTGGAGAAATACTTTTAATTATATGTCTGTCTTTTGAAAGTCTGAAATGTTAACCATAAACATCACTTTTTCAGTTAAAACTTTTATTTATTTATTTATTTATTTATTTATTATTTTGAGATGGAATCCTGCTCTGTCACCCAGGCTGGAGTGCAGTGGTGCGATCTTGGCTCACTTCAACCTCCACCCCCTGGGTTCAAGCGATTCTCCTGCCTCAGCCTCCCATGTAGCCGGGATTACAGGCACCCACCACCACTACCAGGTAATTTTTGTATTTTCAGTAGAGACAGGGTTTCACCACGGTGGCCAGGCTGGTCTCCAGTTCCTGACATCAAGTGATCCGCCTGCCTCAGCTTCCCAAAGTGCTGGAATTACAAATGTAAGCCATCATGCCTGGCCAAAACTCTTGTTAATAATTTGTGTGTGTGTGTGTGTGTGTGTGTGTGCGTGCGTGCGTGCGTGCGTGCGTGTGTTTTGAAGAATGGCTTCATGGCCTTCGGGGGTGCTTTAGGAATATGATTGGCTTGTTCAGGGTCATGGGAATTTAGTTTCTAGGTCCTCAATTTGAGAACGAAGCTAGGTAAATGTTATGTTAGAGGAAACTGTATTAATTTGTATGCTTGTAGGTAAATGACGTGTGTGTGTGTCTGTGTGTGTGTGTGTGTGTGCGCGCCTGCGCGCACACGCACTCATGCACTTTGAAGGGCAGATGGGGCCCTGGGTCAAAACTGAGTGAGTGTTCCAAGGTGAGTGTAATAATTTCCAAGATGAGTGGAATGATTTGGGAAAGGTGCTAATGCTTCTTTGTATTTGTAGTACCTAGTAGAGTGCTTGGCATTTGTAGATAATTGAATGTGTTTATTAAAAGCCTGTGTGATTATCCGAGGATATTAGGAGTGAGAATGCAAGCCAGGTGTTTTGCATGAAGTTAAAGCAGTTTCTGGGGTTTATAATATGATTTGATCACCCTGGCTGAATGAAGATGTAAGAGAAAATGTGATTCAGTATATAAATTACTCAGTTCCTTCTTATCCCCAGTGGGAAGGCATATCTCCCAAGTTTGCTGATTTGGAAAATCCTTACTTTTGCAAGAACTGAATTCCCTTGCTTGCTATTTATCAGCATTCTGCTGGCAACTCTTGTTCCTTCTCTGATCTTAGCCCTTTTTTGTTTTTCTTGTTAAAAGATCTATTTAAAAAATCAGTTATGTAGCCCAACTATTTCAAAATCTCATTTGTCATTTATTAATGGGCCTATTTTCTCTTCAGTGTTTCTTATCCCCCAGATATGTTTGAAGAAACTCTTTTAAATCCCTGGGACTATTGCACCACTAGTTCCTTTTACTGAAAAAAAAATCAGATTCAAACTTTAATTACTATGTATTACCCCCACTTTTCAATTTCAAGTATTTTTTTCTTATAAATCTAGAATTTTGAAAAATCCTTAGTGAGTCCAGGCTGAATGTGTTTTGGTTTTGAGAAACTTATCAGATGAATTATTGCTTATTACTATTTACCTGTAGGTTATTTGAGGATAGTCTTGTCTTCTTTTATTCTAACAATTATCCATGCCATCTATCATTAGGGTACACAAAGATGCAGCTTGTTTTGTAGATGTTTCATATTTTCCCCTAATTTTTACTTGTTTTTGGTGTCTTAATTTTTTTAAATAGGCTTATCTAGAACCCATTTTTAATAAATCTTCCCTTCTAAACATGGCTCTTGCTAGTGTTCAATTCCAAGAGCCATTCTTTTGCTTTTCAATATTCAGTAAGTGCTGTTGAATAGCAGACCCAAGAAAAGAAAAAAGCATTTGCCTTCAGGATAGCAGAAAGAACATTAGGTTCAGAGTCAGGAGTCCACTCTTACGCTTTCTGACTCACACTTGATTTTACTTTTTTGGATTCAGGCTTTTCTATCCCTCTTTCTCCATCTAGAATCAATAATCTCCCTTCTCCATGGGGAGAAATGCCAGATATAGGTGATGGGGGATGGAGGCAGCAAACCACGTTGCCATGTATGTACCCATGCAATAATCCTGCATGTTCTGCACATGTACCCCAGAACCTAAAGTGCAATAAAAAAATTATATATATATATATATATATATAAAGAAAAAGAAAAAAAATAGTCACCCTTCTCTTCTTATCTAATACTGAGAAAATGCATAAGAAATTTTGCAAAGCACTATGAATGCCTGTGATAAAGGGCATTGTGTAAATGTCCAGTATTATTATGCTGGAATTTTGTCATTACTCTGTATGCAAAAGTATAAGATTTAGATAGAATAATATTAGCTCCTTTCAACCTCCAGTCCAAGGATGTTCAATTACCAAATACTGGCAGAATGGTATTTTGATTCTTATTTGGTAGGACACAGCAAAGCTCTAAGACACACTAGATTTATGCTATTATTTTTTAATGATGATTAGTGTCATTATTATGTTTGGTTGAGAGGCATGGAAATAGAGGGAATTGAGGGCAGGATGTTCTGTTTTTGCTTATTTTGTTTCAATGAGGAAAAAGGCAATGCAAGAGAGGGTCCTAACTGAGGTCTAAATGGTCCAAGTAGCTCAGTTTATATATGAAAGGGGGGAAAAGATGCAAAAATGTTGCATAATACAAATGAAATTTGTATAAATATTGACACCACTGTGAAACTCCCAAATTTGGGATCAGGTCTCAGTTAATTTAGAAAGTTTATTTTGCCAAGGTTGAGGACATGTGCTTGTGACACAGCCCGAGGAGGTCCTGATGACATGTGCCCAAGGTGATCAGAGCACACTTTGGTTTTATGCATTTTAGGGAGACATGAGACATCAGTTAACATATATAAGATGAACATTGGTTCAATCTGGAAAGGTGAGACAACTCGAAGAAGGGAAGAGGCTTCTGGATCATGGAGATAAATGGTTGCATTCTTTGGAGTTTCTGAGTAGCCTCTCCAATGCAGGCAATAAGGATAAATCAGATATGTATTTATCTCAGTGAGCAGAGGGGTTGACTTTGAATAGAATGGGAGGTAGGTTTGCTCTAAGCAATACCAGCTTGACTTTTACCTTTAACTTAGTGATTTTGGGGACCCAAGATATTTTATTTTCAAATTTCTTCCCCATGTTTTGTACTACCTTTTGGAGAAAGCATTTTAGAAGAAAATGAGCCTCTGGTCCCAGGTTTTGTCTGATCTCTCATGGCAAGGATGATTTGCTCATAAACAGCTAAGTCCCAAGTTACTAGGAAAGTGTTTTTTAGAAGGTTGTGAAGTCTCATGTCCTATGAAGAGAAAATAGGGGGAGGAAGAGAGAAAAACAACACCACCACCAAAAAGAACAATCCTTGAAGATCTATATAGGCCACTTTACTCTGAAGTCCACGTATCAGTAGGCAGGTATGAAAGTGATTTATGTATGTAAATAGGTTGCTGTTATTTTCTTCTGAAGTTTACATTGTCTAGCTTCAGTTCTCAGAGCTTTATGAAAGCACAGCTTAGTTTTTACTGACTCTAAATTAGAAAAAAAATTGGAAAAAAATTGAAAACATTATTTTGAAAACTTGTAGCCAAGAAAAATTTGAATTCAGTCCAAACTGTGGAAAATAATAAAATTGAAAAACATTAGACAAGACTAGAATCTAACAATAGGTGTATTATGTTTTCAAAACATAATTTTTATCTCTCCAGTTTCCCATTTTTATTAAAGACAAATCATGGTAGGACTCATATGCTTCATTTTACTTGGTCTAATTATTTATATATACTGAAGCAAGAATAATTATTTTTTACATAGGCTTTTAAATTGGCTTTGATGGAAATTTGTTCCACAGAAGGAATCTCAGATAAGACTTTTTTAAAGCCAAGCCCAGTGATGGATTTGTGCTATCAGATGCCTATGAGTTAGGTGATTCTTTCTTTTTGAGGTTCCAAGGTAAACTTGGGACTCTTGGGCCTGCCAGAAAGTGACATTCTTGACTCACCACAGGTCATGAACCCTGTACAGGAAAGTTGTGAGGCCAGTTTCCCCAAGGGGCTTTATTGGCTCCATAAGAAGTTTAATTCCTTAAAAGCACACCATTTCAGTCAAAGACTTGGTAAAATAACCAGGTTCTCCACTTGTGTACTGTTGTAAAATGAAAATTGATTCTTATTGCAAATAACTGTATTGCCATAAGTGAAGAATACTCACAAATAGTTTTCTATTTCTGGAGAAATCAGGTAGAGAGAAACAAATGTGCTCCAAATTTGGTTCATAGGAGTATACAAAACTGTTAAAAGCTGTCAGTAGCTCAAAAGAAGTTTCCTTGACTCTGGAAAAAAAAAAAAAGATCAGCAATATTTAAAGCAAAAAGTCAAAAATATTACTTTAGTCTTCTATCAGTTCAGTTTACATTGTTAACTTTTCTGTTCTGCTTGATATTCATGAGCATTTCAGCTCTCCGTGAGAGTTCTGGAAGTTTTTTCCTCTATTCTAATGTCACAATTTCCAAAGTTATCAGAAACCTGCATTTAAGAACACCTGTTAGAGTTTTATAGCTGAGCATAAAACCACCTTCTAAGGAGGACCAAAACAATACAACAATTGTCCATGGATGACAAAAGGTTTTAGAGCAGCCATAGGCAAAGACACAATTGACTAGGAAATTTGTTATCTCTTTGGCACACAATAATTTAACATAACAATTATAATTATTCCTGATAATGTACACTAAGTCATATCAGAATTATAGGAGTTTCCCATGATTTTAGAGCACATACCAATAACATATTTTTACAAATACAGCCTAAAGAAAACTAAACACCATTTCATATTTGGCAATGTTTCCTATATAATGTTTATGCCAAATAAGCCAAACTGTATCATTTTTGGACTTTAGGGAACCTAATACCTTAAAGGATAAATTAGGTTAGAAAATGACAATTTATAATTTGATTTTGGAAAGTTGTTCAAATATCAAAGGTTTAAAACTCTTGATCTCATAAAACAGGATCATTCATTTGACCAAAGTGATAACTCAAAGATTTCAAAAAAGGCAAAAGTCTTCATTCTTTGAGAGAGGAGACTTAATATTCCAAACAACAAGCCCTAATAAAAACAGCATGAAGCCAATTAAATGTGTTTTTCAAAATTTTATAAACAATCTATAAAATTTTAATCTTGACCATAACATATAACTTCCATAAGACTTTTATAACTTTCTGACCTTTTTTAAGAAGTCAGTTAATGCTTCAAGAAAACTTTGTTAATTTGACACAAGGGCCTATATGCTGGTCTTGCATCAGTGTGCCTTTAATATCAATGATTAATTCATGGAGAGACTGAACTTATTTTATCTTTCAAAATCAGCCCTTACAATCTCATGTGCCCACCTCTTCTTTAATAGTCCCTGGGCCTTGAGTTGAAATACCTTTAATTTCTGGCCCTGTGTCTTAGGAATGCAGTTTATTTTGATTGACATCTACAAGGCCTCAGATAGGGCTTTAATTGCTTTCAGTGTTTAAAATTTAGCAGGACTTGGTGTTCTTTATAGACTCAGAAGTCAAAGCCCTGTAACTCAGTGTCACAAGTACTTTGAAGGTATGTGTAGAGAGATACACAGGTGTAATAACCTTAATTTAAAAAAAGGTAATCTGAGTTTTTACCTAAGCAAAAAAAATTTAAATAATAATATGACAACTTGATTTAAAAGTTTTTTTTTAATAAATCCTCACCATTCATGACATGCTTGGACATTCTGGTTTGTCCTGAACATCCCTCTTTCTTAAACAACCAGTCATTTTTACTCTACGACTAAATTTACCATACAAGATTCTTTCTCATATAAAATTATTTCCCTTTAAGATTTCTTACCAAAGCAAAACCAAAAAAATTACTTTTTTAACTTTCTTTACATCTCTTTTACTTTTTGGTTCCTTTTACCTTGTTTTATACATGACCTTTCTGCTTTAAATTAGACAAAAATTTTTCACCATTTTTCTTAATTTTTAATTTTTAATTATACTTTAAGTTCTGGGATACATGTGCAGAACATGCAGGTTTGTTACATAGATATACATGTGCCATGGTGGTTTGCTGCACCCATCAACCCATCATCTACATTAGGTATTTCTCCTAGTGCCATCCCTCCCCTATCCCTCCACCCCCTGATAAGCCCCGGTGTGTGATGTTCCCCTCTCTGTGTCTATATGTTCTCATTGTTCAACTCCCACTTATGAAGAGTGAGAACATGAGGTGTTTGGTTTTCTGTTCTTGTTTTAGCTTGCTAACAATGATGGTTTCCAGTTTTATCTATGTCCTGCAAGGGACGTGAACTCATCCTTTTTTATGGCTGCATAGTATTTCATGGTGTATATGTGCCACAATTTCTTTATCCAGTCTATCCCTGATGGGCATTTGGGGTTCTAAGTCTTTGCTATTGTGTTCACCTTTTTTTTTATGTTTTCCTACAAATATATGTTTATTGGAAAATACCCAATGAAATATCTATAATTTAATATAACCTTAGATTCTAAATTATGAGTTTATCTGCAAGTATTTATCCTATTACATTTACCTAATTATTTTATTACAATAATATCCTATTACATTTACCTAATTATTTTATTTATTTTAATAGTTTACCTAGATTATTTATTTAAAAAACTGCAATTGTCATTATTTAAAGTTATGGAACTGCTGTTGCAAAATTATAACTGACACAGTGAAACAGATTTGACCTAACTGACTCCATCTTGCTTCTAACCTCCAGGCTGTCCTTGTTTATTCCTGGGCATAGACCAAACTAACTTTGGGAGGAACTTAGTTATAGTTTAACTTTGAAACACAAACGATAACAGTCCTTTCCCAAAACAAACCTTACTGCCTGTGGACTACACCACATAGAGCCACAAGATGAGAAGTTATGGTAATCTCACTAAATTCAAGATGTAGCTATTTTTATTAGACCAATATCAATGTCTTATTTATTGAAGATTACACAAACAAAGATCATTCTGTCTTGGGCTGGGTTTATAGTTTTGTAACTGCTATGCCAAATTTTTACACCTTATATATTTGTCAGGGATAAGTATGAAATTGTTTGATTAATAATTGCAAACAGAACTGTATGCTGGCATTTCTTAAAACATTTCTGATATTACTTTATCAGTAATTTTAAAGCTAGCTTATTTATTAAAGATTTTACTTAAGTTATATAAACTTGAAAACTCATTTGGCTAGTCTTGTTTTTTCCTGATAAAATGTATGATTCAAGCACTTTTTTTAAGCCAATTAGTTAGAGCTCTTTTATATATTTTCAGTAGTGAAATATTGTGTACACAATACATAAATACATAGACATATTAGGCATCCTAATAGAAGTACATCTTATAGATTTACTTTCAGATTCTTGATAACCTGTTTCACAACTCTAGGCAGTTGTCAGCTAAATAGCCTTAAATTTGCATATTAAAGGAAACAACTCAGATGTAAATCCTATAGCAAAATTTACATCTTAAGGTACATAGAAAAAAAGTCTAGTGGTGCTAGAGGGAGATTAAAGATCGATGCCAAATCAAACATAAAATTGTAGAAATTGATCATACGATTGTATAAGGAGACATATTTTATTTAGATAGGGACTACCTTTTTTTAATCTGGATCTCTGAGCTCTGGGAAGAACCCACACTGAATCCTCGGTCTCCAAAAGATGAGAATTATTATGGCATTGGAACATATAATGCTTTTATAGTACACTTAAAAAATTTTTTTTAAACAAAGATATTTCTGTCTAAATCACACTCTTCCTTAAATACCCAAGAGTAACCTCCATTGCAATAACTATTTTAGTCAAAATTTTTAAAAAAGTAACACAATACAAAAGTAAGCAGTTTAAGAACTGAGACAAACTTGTCTGTTCACATTCTTGGGATTCCACAAGGAAGAAAGGTTTCTCACCCAAAGAGAGTCTGGTGCCTTCTTCGTTTTCTTTAAGGAACCCCAGGCTATTATAAACTATTTTAGGCTCTGCCTGCAGCAGAGGGTGCAAAAGAAAGGAGAGACAGCAGAAATAAATGAAGAAAACAGAATTCAGTCAACTGAGATAAAAACACTTTTGCTCAATAAATAAATAAATAAATAAATAAGTAAAAGACAAAGTCCTGGGAGAAAACCGTGAAAGTGTGTTAAATACAAACATACACACATGCACACAAACACACATGCGCACAAACACACACATAGGCACACATACACATATCTTGGATTTTAGCTTTTAATTAAGCTGACTTTTAACCATTGAGCCCCTTTAAAAAAGTATTCTTAAATCTCATTACTATATTTCAGCTAGGACAAATTGCTGCTGTTTCAGAAGTATAGCCATTGCTCTTTCAGTTTGGTCTGGCTAGCAAAAAGGTGTCATTGTTCTGTAAATAAAGCCACTTAGTAGTCAAAATAAAAAATATTTTCTCTTCTTTTTTCCCTTTTGCTGGTTATTTTTCTCCCCCTACCACACCACCTTTTTGTGTGTGTATGTGGAAATTTAGCCACTTCAGAGGTCTTATTGCCCCTAATTTGTAACTGACTTTGGATTTGATCAAGTCAGATAGAATTGATCAAACCCAGTGGGAAAAAGTCGAAAACAACAGCAAAAACAGAAACAAACAACAAAAAACAGTTAAGCAAAACAAATGATCGAACAACTTACATGATTACTGAGTGCTCTAATAGTGTGTTGAAAAAACGTGTGCTTTGAATGAAGAGACCTTCCAAACAGGCTTTGTGTGAGCAACATGGCTGTTTATTCACCTGGTTGCAGGTGGGCCAAGGCCAAAAAGTGCATTAGCAAAGGGCAGTGGGATAGGAGTTGGTTTTATAGGTTTGGGTAGTTTTTTAGAGGGCAGGAGTGTTGCAGAGTAAGATCAGTTACAATGGTGGGGGGTAGGGGCAAGGGAGTATACATGACCACAAGTTCAGTTACAATGGCAGGGTTGGGTGAGAGGTATTTACATTATCATAAGAACAGTTAAGGTGGCAGGGTTGGGTGAGGGGCTTGTCCCAGAAGTGATCAGGGACAATGGCAAACACAGGCAGCGGGTGGGAGACATCAGCCTGGGCAGGCAGGACTTCAGACTTTCAGGCTCCAGGCTTGCATATGGAGACCTGACAGTAAGGAAAAATTAAGATCAGCTGGTTGTTAGCTTTAGCCAAGATAAAACCCCAGTTCAGCTGCTTACCTAGAGATGGGTCTCAAGCTGAAGGTGGCTCTCTGTCATTCTAGAAGCAGGAAAAAAAACCTCAACTTCCCTGCTGCAAGTGACTTCAAACTCCATAAAGGAGTTACCTGCCTTTCATTGTCATGGAAGCAGGAAAATTTGTCTTTCTTGTTGGAAGCAAGTAAAACTCCATAAAAAGGGAGTTGCACAGCAAAATAAACTTTAGATCTCAACCAAATTTGGGGAGATCAGGGATTTGGCTGGAGAGGATGCTCCCAGATCTCAGCAAATTTTCCTACTGGTTTGAGCCATAAAATTAGCTCATGCTGGTACCAAGCACTTACAGGAGATTTGTCAAAGGTCAGGAGCACCTCCACTCAGAATCCCTCAGTGATTATCAATATGTGAACACCCAAAATCTGAGACAGGTCTGTTAATTTAGAAAATGTATTTTGCTAAAGTTGAGGATGCGTGCCCATGACAGCCTCATGAGGGCTGATGACGTGTGTCCAAGATGGGCAGAGCAGAGCACAGTTTGGTTTTATACATTTTAGGGAGACGTGAGACATCAATCAGCATATGTAAGGTGAACATTGGTTCAATCTGGAAAGGCAGGACAACTGCAAGTGGGGAGGAGACTTCCAGGTCATAGGTAGATAAGAGATAAATAATTGCATTCTTTTGAGTTTCTGATTAGCCTCTCCAAAGGAGGCAATCAGATGTGCATTTATCTCCTGTATAGAGGGGAGACTTTGAATAGAATGGGAGGCAGGTTTGCCCTAAGCAGTTCAACGCTTGACTTTTCCCTTTAGCTTAAGTGATTTTGGGGCCCAAGATATTTTCCTTTTGCACTATGTAGAATATAAGGATATATACTGCCTTCAGAGTAACTAGTAGGTACTAGGCAGTACTAAACACTCCCAGATATAAGAGTCAGCATCCTACACTGAGCAATTTAAGGGTACATGAAAGTCTGATCAGCCTCAACATGGCTTCTGCTTCCTCAGTGCCATAATCTGCTATCTCCACCATCAGACCCACTTCATTAAATTGCATTTGCAGTTAATTATTCTATTCGGAGCCCCTGCATAAGACTAGGAGATGCTGCATAATAGCTAGGTGCTTATGATTAATGCAACCAGCAACTAACTTGCTGTAAGTACTGATTGATTCTCAAACCTTATAGAAAAGATGATTTTTAGATGATATCTTGAAGGATGAGTAGAGGTCAAAAAGTCAAGTACCCTATGCAATTAACATAAACATATGACGTAGACTAGATACAATGCAATAGGAGCCTAGCTACTTTTGTTAACTGGGTAAAAGTAGTATGTACCTCATTACTTGCTATAGGCCCAATGTAATGGCCAAACAAAATGTATCTAGAGTCATATAAAAATCCTTGGCTACCAGCTTGAGATCCCTGATTTAAATAGACGGAGGAAGGATGGTAAATTATTTCCAACTAAAGGAGTAATATGAAAAAAAAAAGTAATCATGACTTGCCTGTTACCTAAGAGAACTCTATTGGCTTTGAATAATTTACCACAGGGATTGGCAATATTTCAGAAGTATAGGTACAAGAAATGACCTCTCTTCTTTTGAAGAGCTAGAGACTGGTAGAGTAAGATCTCATAACCTAGAGTGAGCAAAGGGCTTCTTTATGGCTCAAGGTTCAGAAATATTTCCCATAAATATTTCGCTATTAATGCTAACATATTCTTCTTTAAAATGCAGATGTCAATCAGAAAAATTCAAATCAGATCACCTTGTATAACTTAGCTGAGACTAACCCCAAAGACGGAATAGAAAATTACATGGGGGAGGATAGGGAGGAAATTTAGAGTTTAGGGCTTGGGTGAAAGTCAGAATTGTAGGTGGAAGTGAGTGCTCTGGCAAGCTGAAGGCAGTTGAAGAAGCCTGCAGGTAGTGGGGGTGGATACTGCCGGAGAGGGTGGAAAGCAGTCTTTGCCTACTGTGCGGTTTTGCCTAGGGCAGCTAATTGCTTGTGCCCAGAAAATTGCCTCTGGAAGCCTTAGGCAATATGCAGTAGCTTTTCCCTGATGCCTAGTTTATCAGGTTAAGTTCAAATTTGGTGGGGAGGAGGGGGAGAAGGATGAGCTGAAAGAATTCCTGAGCTGAAAGAAACCTCAAAGGTCACCAACTTTTTCAACAAAGTAACTCCCATGATAATAGAGGGAACTTGAATCTCCAGGAATCTGGGGACTTAGCCCAAAGTAACCCACTGCAAATGGGAATATCTTTGAAATCTCTTGGTTTATCTTAAAACTTTACATAAAGCTTGTATTGATTCAATATAACAATGTTTGCTTTAATATAAAAAGACTTTAAATTACTATATCCAACTCACCAATCTCTAAATAAAACTGTCTAAAGCCCTATCCATGATATGTCAAATGGCTTGGCCAAGACATTTAGCTAGTAAGGGCCAAGACAGAGTAAGACTTCAGGGCCTAGCACGGTGGCTCACACCTGTAATCCCAGCACTTGGGAAGGCCAAGGTAGATGGTTTACCTGAGATCAGGAGTTCGAGACCAGCCTGGCCAAAATGGTAAAACCCCATCTCTACTAAAAATACAAAAATTAGCCAGGCATGATGGTAGGTGCCTGTAATCCCAGCTACTCCAGAGGCTGAGACAGGAGAATTGCTTGAACCTGGAAGGCAGAGGTTTCAGTGAGCCAAGATCCCACTATTGTACTCTAAGCCTAGGCAACAGAATGAGACTCCATCTCAAAAATAAATAAATAAATAAATAAATAAATAAAAATTTGGGTCTCCTGACCACCATGCCGTATCTCAGTTATGTACCAGTGGTGATGAACAACAGTGCAAGATGGAGAGGACTGTCTGGGGAGAAGGGTAAAAAAGGGAAAGTGGAAGGGGTCTTCACTTCATAATTTTTCTCTAGGATTGACTCTGGCATGAAGAATATATAAAGTAAGGAAAGAGATCTAACTATATGCCCATACTTTGTACTGGACACGTTATCTTTATTATCTCTCTTAATTTTCATAGCAACTGTGGAATAAGTTATCAGCATGATACGGTACAGGATGAATGAATTCTGAGATTAACAATTTGCCTGTGGCTGCTCAGCTGGTAAGAGGTAGAGTTAGGATTTGAATCCAGATGTGTCTGACTAGGCCACACTGCCTCTTTTCCACAGATGTTAATTAAACATATACTATATGCAAAGTACTATGCTAGGTGCTTTAAGTGTATAAATAAATAGCTGATTAGGGATATAAACAAGGAGCTGTTGGTTGTCTTGTTCTTGGAGTCTATAGCCTAAAGGAGAAACACCTTAATTAATTAACTGGTCATCTTAGCTGTCTATCTAATGCCCCAATCTGATAAAAAAGTGAATGAGATCACTCACAACCACAAAAATTAGAAGATATTTTCAGTGTTCATAACAGCTTTTTTAAAAATCAGAGGATACACCACACATGGCCAAAGCCCTTTTTATTAATACTTTATAGTTTTGTGTGGCATATGGAACAATGTTCCCAGACTGTCCTAAGATATTAATAGTTTCAGCAAAACCAAAACCAAAACCAAAAACCTGGTGTTAGCAATATTTTCTTCAAAGTGCATTAAAAATATAAATGTAAGAAAAATACTAAGCACATTTCTCTTGTTCTTATTATGTAAAAGTCTGTATTTAAGGAATGGTAGGCAATCTTAAGAGGAAAAGAAGTTGCATATGTTACCTGAAGGCCAAATGACCGTGATCAATTTGTTAGTCAATGCAGAGTCAGGTTTTACCATTTTATCAGCTTATTCTAAACTTTAATGTATGTCAACTATTCAGTGATCTTCAGACTTTCTCATGCATATTTGTGATATAGATAAAAATTTTGATTGTTTTAAGGTGGTTTTCTTGACACTATTTCTACTGTTTAAATGCCTATTATATTTCATGGATTCATATTGATCTTTCATCACTACTTTATAATGCATTTTGAGGGCAAACATTATTGTGAAATACTGATCTAGAGCTTGTTGCTGCCAAATTGATACCAGGATTTCATTGTCAGTTTCTCAAAAGAGATACTAATCTTTTTGATTTGGTTTTCTACATTTCAAACTTTTGTTACATGTTAGATGGATGTGTAGTGTCCAATGTATGTATATCTACAATGTTAACAGCACCTAGATGGAATGCACATAGATGCACTTTCTTACGTACTTCATAACAAGAAATATTTAATGAAAGTGGTTAAAGAAGTACATTTTATTTATCTGTATTTTGTTACAATAAAAAATGCAGCAGGGTGACTGATACTAGTACATAAGAAAGAATACAAATTTATAAATTGCAAAACATAATATTTTTGATGTCATAATCAGATATGACAATAAATAATCATATTTTATTAGTATGAGAAAAAAAATAACCAGAAACTACATGTCCCATAGGATATAAATAAGAAATAAACTCATGAGAATATTTACATAGAATTAAGTAAAAAGATAGACCACAATTCTTTTTTTTTTTTTTTTTTTTTCTTTTTGAGATAGGGTCTTGCTCTGTTGCCCAGGCTGGAGTGCAGTGGAACAATCTCAGCTCACTGCAGCCTCTGCCTCCTGGGTTCAAGTGATTCTTGTGCGTCAGCCTCCTGAGTAGTTGGGACTACAGGTGTGTGCCAACATGCCCAGTTAATTTTTATATTTTTAGTAGAGACAGGGTTTCACCATTGTTGCCCAGGCTGGTCTTGAACTCCTGATCTCAAGTTATCTTCCCACCTCGGCCTCCCAAAGTGCTGGGATTATAGGCATGAGCCTCCCAGCCTAGGCTACAATTTTTAAACAGAAACCAGTCATTGATATGTTCTTAGTACTTGGTATAGTGTCTGACACAGAGTAGGTGTTCAAGATATATTTTTTGAATGAATAATAAGATTATTTCCACACTAGAACGCTTTCCCTAGTTGCCCATTTAACACATTTACTTCCGAGAGCAAGTTACATAACTTATTCCCTTAGACTATAGTGAGACTAAACCAGAGTGATTATAAAACTCTTGATAATACCACATTAAAATACCATCATTCTCAGCAAACTGACACAAGAACAGAAAACCAAACACCGCATGTTCTTGTTCTCACTCGTAAGTGGGTGTTTAATAATGAGAGCACATGGACACAGGGAAGGGAACATCACACACTGGGGCTTGTTGGGGGGGTGGGGTGCTAGGGGAGGGATAGAAAGGGGATGGGAGATAGGGGAGGGATAGCATTAGGAGAAATACCTAATGTAGATAACGGAGTGATGGATGTAACAAACCACCATGGCACATGTATGCATATATAACAAACCTGCACGTTCTGCACCTGTACCCCAGAACTTAAAGTATAATAAAACAGACAAACAAAATGTTGTATGTAACAAATATATCTGGGTAAAAACACTTTCAGGAAGCTTTATTTAAAAAATCATTTATGTACCTTTATTATCATATTTGATTGAACCATATGAAATTGCCATTTTTTGTAGGTCAAAAATTGGCAATTTTATTTGGTTCGGTCTCAGTTTATAAATTACTGGCTAGTGTGTGCCTTCAGTTTTTCATGTTGGAAACATTACAACTTGGAGAAAATACACTTTAATGCTCATTAAAAGGATTCTTTTTTGCTTCCAAGTGCCAGGAACTGAAAAGTGATCTCAGAAATCAGAACAAATATTATAATACCTTCATTAAAATATGTGAGCCTGACACGTTTACTGCTAAATTTTATGCTTAATCACAAATTTCCTACCAGAGGCTATGGAATGACCATCTGAATGTATTGTAAGAACTCTTAATGGTCTTAAATATTGATTGCCTTAACACACAGCAGTCCCTTTCACTTCTGATGTTTAAATAAGCCTTCCCAATTATGGTTTAAAAAAATGGTAATATCATTTACTTTATAATTAGAAGTGTAATAATAAAGTAGATTTATATTTGTTTTAAAAAATATTGCCAGTAATGTCTACCATCATTTGAAGGGTCCCCAGAGGTAATGACCATGGGCAAAATTTTACACAGGAAATGGAACGCTTTGCTTCTGACATCATGCATGACACCTTTAGCTACTTGTGAACATTGCCACATGAGAGACTTCAAGGACACAAACTTCATAACTGAGAAGTATAAGGGAGATAATTAGAGAGGTGCAGACTAGCATTTTCTAGCTTGTAACCAGTGTGCCCTCTTTATTTTCCCAGTCTCTGTTTATCGAGGAAGGATTTAGACTGAAATTACACAAGAATGGCCAGTTACCTAGTCTTGCTAGTAGACCATTCCAGCATTAGTGGGAGGAGTGAGTGGATAATACACTACATTTTAGTCACTGTAAAGCCTTCCAGACATTTTCTATGCTTATATTTACCTATACACTTTAAAAAATAGTACCATATGGCACATCCTCCATCATAGTCTATTTAAAAATTTTTTAAAATATATAATGAACTTCCTTTTTCACTATTATTTTTATACAAAGTTCTTTTTAGAGTTTCTTACAATTATATTGTACATGTGTTGCTCCACAATTTATCCATGAATGCTCTATTGTTGTTCACTAAGTTTTTCTAAATCATTTCCTCACTATTAACACCATTGCAGCTAAATGTGAGCATAAATTCTTAATTGTTTCTTAGGATAAAATCCTGGAAGTGGAAATTTTTGGTTGACAATGGGGATTTTGAATGATTTCTTGGAAAAACATTTAGCTCACAAAAGCAGAGAGTTGGATGAGATCAGAGGCAGTAGGGTAGACTTTTTCATACTTGGGGAGCTTCTGAAGAGAGTGTAGTCTATGCAGCTTAGAAATATGAATTAGACATTGGAAACATTTTGTATTTTCCACCTTATACTTTGATAATTATTTTAAACTAAGGCAAGAAAGTTGGGTAGAGTGAGGAAATCTAAAAGTGGTTAAGATTTCTTAGGGTATTTATGATGTGTCAAGCAATGCTTTAAGCACTTTTCATGTCTCATTTCACTTTAGTCCTACCATAACTCAACTCAAAGAAGTGGGTGAGGAATGGAGGGAAGCAAGAAAAACTAAACAACTTTCCCAAGGTCTCACATCTAGTACTGTATATGGCAGAGCCCAGAGCCATCTGTACTCTTAACACCTGTGCATTGCTTCCTGCCATCCAACACACTGGGCTGTGTATGTAGGCAGAAAAACTAGGAAAGCCTTATAATATAAGAGGCTATAGTGCACATGATATCTTTCTAAAATCTTCTATTTTTCTGTTTTTTTAAAAGTTTTGTTTTTCTGCCAATGCCATATTCTCTGTTGCTAGTAAATACAGTGACTATATAACCTTAAGTATTTTACTATTTGCCACCAATTATGAATGTCACTAAAAATTTATCTATATTAATTATAAGGTGCCACATCAGCTGTTGCTACAGTTAAATTAATTCTGATAGTTGGTATAAGTAAATAATTACTTTTATGTGATTGTACTTCGTAAGGACATTTCTGAATTCTCACTAGGTAAATTCTTTATAGTTTGATTAGTCTCCAAGACAATCAGACACAACAGGGAAGATTGTGGAACTGTCCTTTCTAGGAAGTAATGCTGCATAGGTTTTTTTAAAACAATTTTTTTGTGGGTACATAGTAGGTGTCTCTATTTGTGGGATATATGAGATATTTTGATACAGGCATATAATACTTAATAATCACATCAGGCAACAATCTTGCATGTCCTTCACATGTACCCCAAAACCTAAAATGCAATTAAAAAAAAGAAAAAAATAATAATCACATCAGGGTAAATGGGTTATGCATCACCTCAAGCATTTACCCTTCCTTTGTCTTACAAACAATCCAATTGTATTCTTTTAGTTATTTTGAAATATGCAATAAATTAATGTTAATTGTAGTTGCCTTGTTGTGCTATAAAATACTAGATCTTATCTGACTGTATGTTTATACACATTAACTATACCCATTTCTGCCCTCACTCCCTGCCCCATTACGCTTCACAGCCTCTGTAACCATCATGTTACTATCTCCATGAGTTCAATTGTTTTCATGTTTTTTTTTTTTTTTTTTTAGTTCCCACAAATAAGTGAGAACATGTGAAGTTAGTCTTTCTGTGCCTGGCTTATTCAGTTAACATACTCACCTCCAGTTCCATCCATGTTGTTGCAAATGACAGGATCTTATGCTTTTTTATGGCTGAATAGTACTCCATTGTGTATATGTACCACATTTTCTTTAACTATTAGTTTGTTCAAGAACACTCGGATTGCTTGCAAATCTTGACTATTGTGAATAGTGCCACAATAAATATGGGAGTGCAGATATCTCTTCATTATAATGATTTCATTTCTTTTGGTCCCATACCTTATAGTATGATTGCTGGATTATATGACAGTTCTATTTTTATTTTGCAGGGAAACCTTCAAACTATTCTTCTTGTGGTTGTACTAATTTACATTCCCACCAACAGTATACTAGGATTTCTTTTTCTCCACACTTGCCAGCATGTGTGATTGCCTGTTTTTTGGAAAAGAACGATTTTAACTGTAAGATGATATCTCATTGTAGTAGTGATTTGCATTTCTCTAATGATCAATTATATTAAGCACATTTTCATATATTGGTTTGCCATTTGTATGTGTTCTTTTGAGAAATGTCTGTTCAAATTACATTACTCAGGTTTCCTTAGAGGGACAGAACTAATATGATATGTATATGTATATGAACTAATAAGATATATATACACACACATATATATATATATACATATACATATATATACACACACATATATATGGGAGTTTATTAAGTATTAACTTACATGATCACAAGGTCCCACAATAGGCCATTTGCTAGCTTGAGGAGCAATAAGAGCCTCCCCAAGTCTCAAAACTGAAGAAATTGGAGTCCGATGTTTGAGAGCAGGAAGCATCTAGCATGGGAGAAAGATGTAGGCTGGGAGGCTAGGCCAGTCTCGCCTTTTCACATTTTTCTGCCTGCTTTATATTCACTGGCAGCTGATTAGATTGTGCCCACCAGATTAAGGGTGGGTCTGCCTTCCCCAGCCAACTGACTCAAATGTTAATCTCCTTTGGCAGTACCCTCTCAGACATGCCCAGGATCAATATTTTGCATCCTTCAATCCAGTCAGTTTGACACTCAGTATTTGCCATCACACAGATCTTTTGCCCATTTTAAAATCAGATTATTATATTTTTTTCCTGTGGAGTTGTTTATATAGTCTGGTTATTAATCCCTTCTCAGATGCATAGTTTGCAGATATTGTCTCCCATTCCTTGGATTGTCTTTTCACTTTCTTGATTGTTTTCTTTGCTATGAAGAAGCTTTTTAACTTCATGTGATCGTAATTTGTCCATGTTTTCATTGGTTGCCTATACTTGTGGGGCATCACTCAAGAAATCTTTGCACAGTCCAATGTCCTGAGGAGTTTCCCCAATGTTTTCTTTTAGTAGTTTTATAGTTTCAAGTCTTAGATTTAAGTTTTTAATCCATTTTTATTTGATTTTTGTATATGACAAGAGATAGGTATCTAGTTTTAATCATTTGCATGTGGATATCCAGTTTTCCCAGCACTGTTTATTGAAGAGACTGTCCTTTCCCCAATGTATATTCTTGGCACTTTTGTTGAAAATGGGTTCACTGTGGATGTGTGGATTTGTTTCTCAGTTCTCCATACTGTTCCATTGGTCTGTGTCTGTTTTTATTGATGTTGTTTTGGTTACTATAGACCTGTAGTATAATTTGAAGTCAGATGATGTGATTCATCCAGTTTTGTTCTTTTTGCTCAAGATAGCTTTGGTTATCCTGAATACTTTGTGGCTTCATATAAATTTTAGGATTACTTTTTATATTCCTGTAAATAATGTCATTGATATTTTGGTAGGGATTACATTGAATCTATAGATTGCTTTGAGTATATGGACATTTTAACAATTTTGATTATTCCAGTTTATGAACATGGAATATCTTTCCATTTTTTGGTGTCCTCTTCAATGTCTTTCATCAGTGTTTTATAGTTTTTATTGTAATCTTTCACTTCTTTGGTTTATTCTTAAGTATTTTATTTTATTTATAGGTATTGTTAATGGGATTACTTTCTTAAATTCCTTTTCAAATTGTTCACTGTTGGCATATAAAAATGTTACTGATTTTTATATTTTGATTTTGTATCCTTCAACTTTACTGAATTTGTTTCTGAATTCTAATAGTTTATTGGTGGAGTCTCTACAAATACAGGTGGTTTTTTTTAACAAATATAAGATTATATCATCTGCAAACAAGGATAATTCAACTTCTTCCTTTCCAATTTGGATGCCCTTTATTTATTTCTCTTGGCCGATTGCTGTAGCTAGGGCTTCTAGTACTATGTTATATAACAGTGGTGAAAATAGGTATCTTTGTATTGTTTTACATCTTAGAGGAAAAACTTTCAGCTTTCCCTCTTTCAGTATGATACCAGCTATGGGTCTGTCATAGATGGCTTTTAATATGTTGAGGTATGTTCTTTCAATAGCCAGTTTTTTAGGGTTTTTTAAAATAAAGGAGAGATGTTAAATTTTTTCAAGTTTCAGCATCAATTGAAATAATCATATGGTTTTTGTGCTTCACTCTGTTGATATGATGTATCACCTTGTTTGATTTGCATATGTTGAGCCATCCTTGCATCCCTGGGATAAATCCCGCAGCATAGGTTTTGATTTTTTTATTTCCACATAGTACAAAAAAAGTTTAATCTTAATAAATACCTAACCTTGTCCAAGTCATCATATTCCGTGAAAAACACTCCCATAACACTGTCTCTACCTTTAAAATGGCTGAAGATAAATATACATTTATATTGAAGAGTTACTCAAAAACACTTGAATAAATGAGGATTATATTTGTACACTAATCAACTGGAACTGATGTCTTTCTTTTCCCCATTGCTACTTTCTCCCTTCTTCTTCAAAATTCTCAGCTCTTTTTAAGTTCCAGTGAATCTAGCACAGTAGTTAAATGCATAGATTCTGGAGCCAGACTACCCAGGTTCCAATCCCAGCTCTGCCATTTACTACCTACATGATCAGGGGAGAGCTTCTTAGCCTCTCTCTGTTTCTTAGTTTCTTTATCCCAATTGCAAAAGTTATATCTCCTCAGACCTGTAGGTCTTACTGCTCCTCAGACCTGTAAATTTGTACCTAATTGGTATCCCAACTTGGTGGCCTAATAGGTCTCTCGAACTTAATATCACCAAATAGAGCCTGTCTCATTCCTACTCTTTCTTGTCACATAAATGGTAACATCACCCACACTTTACTCAAACCAAAAAATTGGGAGTTGTCTTTGATTCTTCTTTCTTTCACCCCCTCACTCAATACATCAGTGAATCTTATTCCGTTTACCTCTAAAACAAATCTCAAATCTGCCCACTCCCACCAGCACTGCCTTATCTAAGCCATGTAATCTAATGTCTGGGCTCCTGCAATGATTGCTTTACTGGTCCCTGTTCTATCACTCTTGTCTAAAATCTAGTATCCCTGCAGCCAGAATGATTTTTGCAAAGCATTAATTTTTATAATCATTCTCTTATTCTAAATCCCCCAATGGCATTTCATCATGGTTAGAATAAAAGCCAATTCTTTAATCTTTGTAGGCTTTCAAAGTCCTACAAAATTGTGTGCTGCAGTGAGTTGAATAGTGTCTTATCCAAATTCATTCCCCAGAAGGTGGGAATACAATTTTACAGATGTAATTAAGATGAAGCCATATTGGATTAGATGTATCTAAACCAAATGATTTCTCCTTGTGAGGAGAGAAGAGAACACACAGAGTCAGAGGAAATATAGAAAAGGCCATGTGAAAGGGAAGGCAATGATTTGAGTGATGCAGCTATAAGATAAGGAACACCAAAGACTGCCAAGAGTCACCAGAATCTAGGAAAAGACAAAGATTCTCTTCAAAGTCTCTTGCTGACACTTTGATTTTAGACTTCTAGTCTCCAGAACTGTGAGAGAATATACTTACGTTGTTTAAGCTACCAAGTTTATGGTGTTTTGTTACAACAGCCTTAAGAAACAAACACAGGTGCATTTATAACACTCCAGCTTCAACTCTATTGTCCTTTCCTTTTCTCTCTACCCTTCAGTTACACTGTTTTCCCTGTCCCTGGTGTTGAAACACCGAGCTTGTTCTCATCTTAGGATTTTTGTACTAGCTATTCCCTCTATTTGGCAAATGCATTCCTGGATCTTTTCATGGATCCTTCTTGTCATTCACATCTAGCCTTTTCTCAACAACCCATTCAAAAGTAGCCTCCCAAACACTCTCTCACACATCACTCTATTTTAATTGTCTGCTTTGCACTTACTACAATCTGGCGTTTCTTATTCATTTACATATTTATGGAGTCTGTTACTATTCCCTCAGTATACACATTCACACACACCACATCCTTGTGCATTCACTGTACTTACACTGTCCAAAAGGGTAGCCAGTAGCCAGATGTAGTGATTTAAATAGAAATTTACATTAATTAAAATTAAATAAAAATTTAGAATACAGTTTCCAAGCTGTAATAGCCTCACTTTCAAGTGCTCAATAGCTGCTCGTGGCTAGTGACTACCATAACGAACAGCATAGATGTAGAACATTTTCGTGCATTGCAGTAAATCCTGCTATTCATTGCTGCTGTAGAATATAAGCTCCAGAGAAAGAGGAATTTTATATCCTCAGTCTGAATTTGTTTGATACATAATAGATGCCAAATAAATACTTCTTGAATTAAGAATGAATGAGCTTTCAATAGAAAATTGAGCATTAATATGAATAAACTTTGTAAAAGTAAATGACCATTTCTGCTACTGAAAAGAAATATGGCTTTCTGGGGAAAAAGACTTCTGTTCATCTGGGCAGAGTTTCTGGAACCATATTTGTCATTGATTATTATTTTTGTTTGTTTACTCAATAAACACTCAAAAATAGATTGGTTATAAAGAGGATTTCAACAAATTCTCTCATCTTGAATGATGGCTTTTTTGGCTTGTAAGTAAAAAGTTTTAGCAGGGATCTTGTGAGAATTGGGAGGAGGGCAGGTAGGGGTGTAGGTTGAATATTATCTTCTGCTCAATATAGCATTTTCTCTAGATGTCTAAAGAGACAGTGTTATCAGTCTCACATCTTTAGTAATCATTTCTCTGTGCTTTGATTAATGTGGGTGTAAAATGTGTCTGATGTAGCAAGCATGTGTCTGAAACATTCTGAGACAAGAAGATATAAAGTATTTTAATTTTAAAAATGAACTTTAAATAGGCTAAAAGGCATAAGATTATTTAATAAAACAGGTAAAATGCTATAGTACTGCATTAGAATAAAAATCATGGAAAAACGTCTTTGACTTGCAGAACAAATAGAGCCATATGTTTAAAAACCATTAAATGTTGGCCATAAGTACCCTACTCTGCTTTCAAATCATCACAATGAGGTTAAGATTAAAACTTGTGAGTTTCTGATATTGTGCATAACATATGAAAAAAAGTCAGTCTGTGTTTCTCTTCTTTATGCCATTCATCTATTTTAATACTCCGATGAATGTAAGAGTTCTTACAAGGAAGTTAATTGATTGGTTAGTGAAGAATTATTGTTGATTAATGAGAATTATTATTTCAAGAGAACCTTTGATTGAAAAGCTAGGGACTCAAAGTCATCTGAAGACCAATTCTGAGTGGCTGAAGTTGAATAATAATTAGTAAAACTTACCCATTTTCTATTACAATATTGAAGGACAACAGAGTGGGATAATCATAACTTGGTCTGAAACCCTGTATAGATTCTCCATGTGCTATTACGTAATTAAAATACAACATTTCCAAAACATAAACTTGATGGCTTTAGAAGCATTGCTAATGTTTTTACATCAATTAAAATGGAGGAAAATATAAGGAACTAGGTAGAATAAGACTTCTTTGCTATAAAATTGAATAAAGAGGGGCGTGTGTATGTGTGTGTGTATGTGTGGGAAAGAATACACATGAGAGAGAAAAGAGAGACAGGTAGAGACAGAGAGGCAGAGAGGGGAGAGAGGAATAAAACATTAGAAATGAGGGGAGTATGCCTGATATCAGAAATCAAAAAATAAAATCTTGAAAGTGTTCAGAAAGCTTGATTCAGACTCCAGATGATTTTCTCTAACTATCCAACACAAAGGGACATCTCAGCATTTCTGTGCTGTGCTCAGTGGCCAGAGGCCCATGGCTGATGATAAAGATGCTCTGGTAGAAATGAGTTACCTCATTTCCACCGGGGTTCTGGTAAGAGGCAAGAAAGGAGCAATGATTCTTAGATGAACAGTGCCTTGGTTAAAGTGACCCAATTTCAGATCCACCAATGTAGAAAAGAGACAAGTCCTTTAGCTATGGACAAAAACAATGAGGAAATAAGAGTCTCTTATTTAAGGGTTCCCTGTGCAGTCCACCTTTTCCAGAAAGTAACTCTCTCATCAATATTTCTCCAGAGAACTGACCATAGTTTTCCTTGTTTCATGCGTTTTCTTCTGACATGAATGAGAGAAGAAATGTAGTGAGGAGAGTAGAGCCAAGGAGGAAGGGATGGGAAAAAGAAGGGAAAGACAAAATATGACAGTAAAGCCCATTTGTGAATATTCCAGATAGGCTTGGAAATCAAGATGCCCATGACCCTTTTTATAAAAGGAAATCTGATTTACATAATGAAGCATGACTTATAAAATGTGCTTCCCATGAAAAATCAAATGTTAGCCCCTCCTGTGTGTAGTCTAAAGAACTCCCTTTTTTTCTCCTTTGAAAAATTGAAATGGGTGTGGATAAAAAGGACTGGTTTTTGGCAAGGGAGGCGATTTGGTGTAGAAGTATATGCAAAGGGAGACAATTGAGAAGATAAATGCTTCTGCTGGGGGTGTTTTCTAGGAGTCTTCTTAGATGTGTGGGGCAGTTGCAGAACGGAGTTTGTGCCTTGACTTGGCCCATGTTCCTCTCCCAAACTTGAAAATAGCTTCAGTTCTATTGAGCAGAGATTGCAGACCATAGAGCCCACTTTACTTCTACTTTACTTCCTTCTGCTTACTGCTTTTCCCTTCCTTCCCAACTCCCTTCAGCAAGTGTGCAGAGAGGGAAGTTGCTGTGGCAGCTCTCATCTTGATTCTTTCTGTCTTTGACCTCCAGCTTCTAATTCCAGGGAAGGCTTTGAGGATCCTACAGGACTCCTAACCTTATTCTATCTCTACCAGGCCCTCACTGTGCCTAGAAATTGAAGAAAGGAAAAGAACTAATGGTATTATTTTGCTGACTCTGTTTTAAATTAACCCTGAATCAAAGGTTAGGAAGACAGTGAATAAGTAAAGGCTGGGCAAATAAACAACTGTTCTGTTTTTGAGAAAATCTTTGCATGACAATTCTCAAATTGGGTAAGTAGGATTAGCACTTTGTATTGCATTAAGCCATCTGTCACTGTAGGTTCAGTAAATCAAATAGCAGATATAAAATTCTAAGTGAACGATAAGAGCAATATCTGTTAGATATTAGACCCCATAGTAGTAATTTCTGCAACACCCAAATTATAGAAGCGCCAATATCCTGATGGTCTAACTGCTGTACCCTAAAATGTAGTTATAATGCCACTATGAAATCAATATCCCCTAAATTTCTTTTTGTCATGTAGTTATCTACTGTAGATATTTCACCCTCTCCCTATTTCCAGTCTTTTTTTGTCTTCCTACACATTTTCTTTTAAACTGACATTCCTCCAAATGTTTAATTGGTCTTGTAAAGTCTACCTCTAGTTTCCTACCTTCCGTCTATAAGCTCTCTTCCAGTGAAATCCTATGTCAGTAAAGACGTTGTGATCAGCTTTTTATGCTTCTTGCCTTCTTTGCATCCAATCTCTTTCCTCTAGTGTGTGCTTATTTCTATTCAACCTCACCTGCTCCACAATAGCTTGACATCTTGGCTCAAATCCTCTAACTTCAACACAGCCATCTCTGAATGTAGCCTAATTGATATTTCTCTCCTCCAACCTTCTGTAGCTCTGAAAAGACTACATAGCCTAGCTTTTAAGTATAGACACTTGACCATTCTTAAATAATGTGTGAAAGATCATTGCAATCTAAAAAGCGTAACAGTGTCCAGCATATAGTGTCACCCAATTAATTTTCATTTATTCAGTTGTTCTTCATTGTTGTTGCATATGGATTGTTTTCTTCCCAAGGAGGGTAGCAGCTAAATGAAGAAAGTGACCATTTTGTTTCCTATGTGTCCCCATCAGGGGCTGGCACCCTGGAAAGCACTCAGTAGATAATCAATATTTACTTACTGACTGAATGATTGATTGACCAATGCACTTTACATTTGGATTCCAAGTGCAGAAGCCTTTGAAGATGGCCTGGTTTTCTTCCAAATGATTTGAAATTGACCTCTGCTACATGATGGAAAGTTTACTGATCCTTTTGCAGATGGGAAAGTTGAAATAAAAAGAGGATTGAAATACTCTCAAAGTCAAGCAGAGGATTAGTGATAGCTTCAACCTAGAATTAGAAGGCAAGCACATCCTGATGCCAGTCCATTGAATTCAAAGTCACTGAACTGTGCTTTATTTTCTGACATAGGTAGCTTTTGTCCACCTGTTAATTTTTAATGTGTAAGCTATTATATAACACATTGCTATGTGAATCTACCTCTTTTCCTTGTTTCAATTTTTTTTTTTTTTTAGTGACTCTTAGCAGGTAAAAAATGCATCTAATTATCCTTCATGATGTTGCTTTTTGTCTCTTAGTTGGCCTTTAAGGTCAGGAACTATGCCTTAAGTGCCCTTATACTTTTGGTATATGGCACAGTACCTGGCACATAATAGATGTTTAATAAATAACTGTTGAGCAAATGAATGTTATCTGATGAAATAATTTTTTTAGAGTATTGAACAATTAACATACCTAAATCCTCTTTACAGTATCAAAGAGAGTCAAACATCCAAACTGTCTTATTTAATTTGTAGCAACCTATTCTTAATGCTGAATCATAATTCCCTTACTTAATTATTGTCCTTTAGGAGTAAAATAAGAAACTGAGCGCTTACAGCACCATTCTTGATTTGATTCCTAACTATAGGCTAAACTAGGCTTTAATTTCCATAGGTAACAGTATAACATTTACATATTTAAGGAAAGAAAATAAATTCTCCCAACTGAAATAAGAGGTAATATAAGGAGACAGAATTATTGGTACCAAGTTAGCAAAAAGGCACTTTAAACCTGACTCATCTGTGCCTTATGGATTTCATAACTGATGATTAGCTTCTCTTAATCAGTTGAACATCTGTTTAAGAGACAAATTGATGAGCTCCTTGCATAATTAAAATAACATTAAGTGCCATCACTTTGAGTTTAAAAAATTGTTTTGATTAACAGCAAATATACACAATTTAACATTAAGACATTAAATTGTGTTATCTCAAATTATTATTAATCTGTTATTTTTCAAAATGTTAAGGAGGTGTTTGCGGCTAGTTCAGTGACCAACATTTGCAATTCCCCAAAAAAGTGCAATTTTCATTTTTCCTGGCTGGCATTAAATTTCATATGCTTTTCCCACAAAGCATGAAAACATAATATAACATATTATATTATAAATAATAACCAACATTATGTTGTAATTAAACAATCAATTTTACTAATTCTTTACTTAGTGAAAGAGTAAATAGCATGGTAAATGCTGAGGTGCAGAACAAGGAAAATAAATAAATATTAAATGTTTACAAATCATTTAAAGAAGAATTAGTTAAGAGAGGAGGATTAGCAAGAATGTTAAAATGAAGAAAATGGCTATTAAAGACATCAGGAGCTATACAGGACAAGATTTACAAGCCAGTAGAACTTACAGAGTTGAAGGATGTGTAAAAATAAAAGAGTAGAAGTGAACAAGACATTAGAGAAATGAAGGATGGAAAAGGCTCCTCCTGCTGAATCCAGGTCCAAGGAGAAATTCAAATGGGGTAAGAATGACTTGGAGATGGATTTTCCAATCCACAGGGGATCAGTAAAGTTGTTTAAAGATGTTCTATGTCAGTAGTATGTCAAAAATTGCATTAAATTACACAAACACATAATTAAAGCTAAACATTCAGAATGTTAGGCAGCACCATTCTGAGCCAGATGGTAGTTGATTCTGACTGTACTTTGGGCACTAAGGATCTAATTAGTCTTTGCAAGAAGGTATGCAGGTGTCAGTCAATTCTGAAGTTAGCGCTGAGCTGGACAGGTTAATGGATACCCTGGAATATTTGAAATTGATGAGGCCTGAGGCAAGTTTCAAACACTTACTTGGAGAAGTTTAGGAGCTTGAGAACATGTAAGACATTTGATTTAGGTCTGTTTCTGAAAGTTTACAAGTATGTGCTGTATGTTTGTCTTTTTATTTCTTCATCTTAAATCACCCGTTCCAGTAAGGATTAGTTTGAAAGAGGACTGTTTTGTATGCTCCAGTACTGAACTGTTAATCTAAAATGATCATGTTATTTTAGTATCATTATGTTTTACCCATTTCCTAAGAGATGTTTGGGCTTGACAATGTAAACCTCACTTGAATGGTAGCAGAGACCACATAATTCCTGAGAAACAGTCAAATAACTTGAGTTCCACTAGACCACCTTCTCAAGCATTAGTGTTCATAAGTTTTCCCTGGCTAACAAATTAAAAATACAGATTCCAAGGACCATCCTCAGTGATTCTGGTTCAATAAGCTTGGGATGAGAACTGAGACTCTGCACTTTTAACAAATGCTGATAGGGAATCCATTGACCATCCTTTGCAGATCACACAAGAGTTCCTTGAGGATAAGAACAATTATTTATTTTTTATAATTGCTTCAGGATCTTATGTGATGATGTTTGGCAATAGTTAATAATGATTTGTTGAGTTAATAATGATTTCATGATTATTTCACTCTGGCTTGTTCTCATTTAATACTTTGTTATTTTCAGGTTCTACATTGTTTGCCTAGAATACTAGTCTTAAATTCTTCATCCTAAACGACAGTATCATGTTTTGTAATTGGGGTTCCTGTACATTTCATCCTTCATTTAAGATTTATTGAGCTCACACTATATCCCAGAGACTCTTCTAAAACAGGGGATATATCATTGACATAGACAAAGATTCTTCCTGCATGGAACTTACATTCTGGAAATCTGAGGTTTGAAATTATTTTCTCAGAAAATGATTATATAAGTTCTTAACACTAAAGAGCTTCTTACAGTCTTGAATTAAGTAAAAAATTCATTTTTGCAACTTTCATAGCTCACTGAGGAGAAGAGAGATTGGCTTAAAACACCAGGGAATTTTATTTTTGCACATAAATATTTATATGTGTAAAGGGGCGTGTGGTTAATTATAAGCGATGGGAGGAGAATGACAGATGCTTAGATCCTCTGTCCCCATGGAGAGACAGACCTTGCCTGTTGGAGTGTAGTGGCACCTTGTGTGGTCTGTGTACTGAATCACTGATTTAAATATTGCAGCAGCTGGAGTGCAAAGCATATCAGCAAATACTATAGGAGGAGGAGTGCATGTGTCCTGAATACAAAGTAAGAATAAAATAGGTTTGCATAGTCACATTGAACAATGCTGTGGATGGCATTTTTCTTTTTATATTTTAGTTTCAAAGGAGAACTAGAGAAGGGCAACTGGACAGTCCAGGAAACAATGGCAGGTTAACGCGTAGAGAACTGATGCTGCTTCCTGAATCCCAAATTTCTATTCCCTGCAGAGAGGGAGAACGGAGAAAGCTGGGGGTGGGGGAGAAAGAGAGAGAGAGAGAGAGAACTCTCCTTACGCTGGGGAAGACATACTCAGATAATTCATCTCCATAATGAAAGCAGTAAATTATACAGGTATAGAGCCTACTTCAAGGCTCATGAGAAAAATGAAAAGAAGAAAATACAGTTTTCTTTATCAACTTTAATTTTATTTCCTGTACTTTTGGTGTGATATGAAGTTCAAAATTCTTTTCTCAATTTTCCTTTAATAAATAAATATCTCTAAGGGCTTTCTAGTTTACACAGACTACTCCTTTCATCATTTACTATTATTTTCCCTATTTTACAGATTGAGAATGTGCGGCACAGAGTTCAAATGATGGTACACAAAGACTAATTCATTTTGTAAGTAGCAGAACAGATTAAATCCAGGTTCTCTAATTACAAAATCATATTACCCTTCTTATTCATACTCATTCTGTTTTTGTTGTTGTTGTTATTGTCTCTCCTCTCCCTTTATAATTTCCAAAGTCAGAAATGACAGAAAAGCTGGAGGAGTGAGGCTGGGGGTGGGAGGTGAAAAAATACTTTACACTGATGGGTAGAAATTTTCTACTTACAAATATGATGTTGAAAAAGAGTAGGAAAAATTAAAAGCAGTTTATGCAGAAATGTGAATTCAAACAGTAAATGAACAGATACATTTCATACTTGAAACAAGCAAATAGCTAAAAACCTTTAACTCCTTTTCTCAGTAGTCTAGATTCCTCTGCTTTACCACTTATACTGAAGATGTCATATCATCTGGTGAACTTCCTGTAAAGACCATCTGACTAAAAAGTGTTTACCAAAGTTCCAGGTTATCACAAGAGTCACCTTCATCTCAACCTGAAAAGGTTCTTGATGGTCATCAGAAATTATGACCCGGAGTCATTTAATGTGCCAATTCCTTATAAGTCTGGATCACAGCTCCCCATCCATGCTGATGCCAATGGGTTTTGTAATGTTCATGTGGAAACAGCAGGGAACAGTGAGCTGGATTCCATTCTGCCTCATGCCTCATCAGCCAGATGGTTGGCTGTATCAAAGCCAGTAATGCTGATGTCAGAGACGAGAGAACACAGCTGGATTTTCAGGTTCGAGGGGAAAGAGGGAATCTATAATGCTTAAAGTTTGGGTGAAAATTGCCTTTGGACTGATGGATAAAGCCAACTAGAACTGATGGAGAGGTTTTAATGTTAAGTCCTGAAGCAACATTTCTGCGTAATTGCTTTTTGAGCCATGGTAGGATCCGAATCCTCTTTATCTCACACCTGCCAACAGACCTACTGGTGCCAGTAAGCTAGCTATTGTGTACGAGATCTAGATGAGATTTTAGCACTGACATATTAGGCTCCCACCAACTCCTGGCTACTACTGTGTATCTTCTCTTATCCTTGGATTTCTGGTGACTAGCATGAAACCAAAAACTATGAGGATGGAAAATAGCTTAGAAAACTGGTTCCTAGAAACTTGATGAAGATTTTACTTTTAGGTATATCACTATAATTTTGCACCTTGACTAAGGTGTGAGAAAGGTAATACATAGTCTTGTTTTCTGGCATGATCACACTAGGGCTAGGAGGAAAACTAATCGTAGGCATATGGGACAGAGTAGGCTGGACAAAGCTATTTCCTTACTACTTCCTTACTAGGTGGATACAATGTAGAAAACTTGAAAAAAGGGACTCAGGTCTTTATTCTATCACTGTTGCTGCTAAGATGTTCATTGCTGAATTGTACTTGTCCCATTTGAATATGAACACTCCCTTACAAAATTTTGGCCATGGTTCCAAAGGCCCTAGCACATGCTACCCATGTGTTACCACATCAGAAGTCTTATCACTTGTGGGCCACTGCATGGAAAAGGGGTCCAAGTCTTCTATCCACACCTGAAAAAAACAATATTCCCCTCCCTTCCAAAAACGCTTTCACTCTGTAGGAATCTCTCTTTTTTGCCCTCTCTCCAGCTTTCAGGTGATATCTCCAGCTGTTAATCCCTGTTTCCCAAGTACCAGCTTCTTCCCAAAGATCTGGAATGAGGTTGGGGTAGTGGGAAGGGTGTTGCCTTCAAGGGTCTCTTCTGGAAAACAAAGAAGCTACTACAATAATTCCCACAGATCAAGGGAGACTCATCACAGTGACATGATTATTCTTCTTGGAAGGGAGGTAGGATGAGAAAAAGCTTCCTTTTATTCTTTATATTCTCCTACTGCAGCAAGAACAAAGTAAAATTAATATCTCAATGAATCATCCTGCCACAGAGAAGTAGGTGACTTGTAGGTTATTAAGGTTCAGTGAAGACTTGTGAGCTATGAACACACTATCTATGATTAAATCAAGTTTGGGAATGTAGGACCAGAGAATGATTGAGCAATGATTTGCAGATGAGTGCCTGATCCAGGAGGATTCAGGCAATACTTCATTGGTGCAATAAATGTGACATTTGGTGTCAGGAGAATAACAAATCCAGGGAGAGAGGGCTATTCAGACGTAAATGTGCAGGGCCAATAAACAGTATTTCTGATGTCAGGAGTGCCTGTATATAAGTGTGCATAAAATGCTTAAGCAGTAATCTCTCTGTGATGCTGCAGAAAGACAGTTTCTGCCACAGCTGCAGCAGCAAAAGGGGTGCCATGAATTTTAACCCCTAGGAATTAACCTATGTAAATGACTTCTGGGTAGCAGGAATGATTTTTTTCCAAAAAGCACTCAGCCCAGAAGTAGCTCTTTTCTTGCCAACATTCTGGGTGATTTATACAACTGTTCTCACTGAGGAGTGCAGAAACAAGATTTTGCAGCAGAACGTGACTGTAGAACTGGAGGCAAGAGATGATCCCTGAAGTTCTAATAATTGCATAGAGGCAGAGTGAAAAGATCAGTTGGACCAAGACAAAGACATTTATTTTAGCTATAACAGTGCACTGATGTGATGGATTTAATAAATAATGCCTTGGCTCCATGATTTTTACTACTACCTATTATTTGTAAATAATAACTACTACATGCTTATTATGCTTATGATATATTACCATAAGGTAAGAAAAATAACTAACATGTATTAGTTACAATTTTGCTATGTTCTATGGTATATTTTTTAAATGTCTATAAATTTGTCCCCTCTCCATATCTATACCACTGTTGGTACCTTCCTATACTAACTCTGGGCTAGGCAATATGACTCGTATTGGTAAATGAGAAAATAGCAAATGCAACACAGATGGATTTTAAAAGTGCTTGAGTAGTGGAGTTGCTCTGTTGCTGCTCTTAGATGCCTGATCAGTCCTGTGAATAAGCCCAGGCTACTCTGTGGGAGGATTAGGGCACAAGGTCTACTTTCCTCCATCACTAGAGCCAACAATGAGTTAAACTCCCGAAGCAGGATGAATAGCTGGCCAATGACAGACTATATACACTGGAGTAAGCTGCATTTAGACCAGGGAAAGAAACTCCCAGAGAAGCACAACCCAAATTGTGACCTACCCAATTGTGAGCTAAATAAATGGTTCTTGTTTTAAGCAAATAAGGTTTGGAATATTTTGTAATACAGGCTTGTTATGGAGCAATAGATAATGGATATAGTTCTTTATACACATATAGCTCATTTAATGTTCAAAATAGCCCTATAGAATCGATATTATTATCACTTTCATTTTACAGGTGAGGAAGCAGGTGCAAAGAGGTAATGAGAACATGAACCAGTCTCATATAGCTCGTAATGGTAGGACTGAGATTGAGATAGCCTGATTCCAGTGTCCCTGCACTTAACTACTATGCATGATTAAACATTAATTTAAGTATTAATTATTAAACCAAAAATCAAAGCAAAACACCTGTCTTTTTAAAATGGTTAAATTGTTTTATTTTTTAAAAATTGCTGTATTATGTATGATTGATTATTATGTAGGTATGATTAACATACAAAAAGCTACACATACTTAATGCATACAACTTAATGAGTTTGAAGATAAGTATACACCTATGAGACCATTATCACAATCTGTACCATAAACATATCCATCACAAATGTTTCCTCCTGGCTTCTTTATGTATTATTGTTATTATTATGATAAGAACACTTAACGTAAGATCTACCCTCTCAACAAATTTTAAAATATTCAATACAGTACTCTTAAATGTAGGCGCTACACTGCATAGTAGATCTCTAAGACTTATTCATTTTGTGTAACTGAAACTTTGTATCCTTTGACTAATACTTTACCATTTCCTCCTCACTCCAGTCCCTGGTAACCATAATTCTACTCTTTTTCTATGAGTTTGACTGTTTTCAATTTATCATAACAAGTGGTATCATGTAGTATTTGGTCTTCCGTGTCTGACTTATTTCACTTAGCATAACGTCCCCTAGCTTCATTCATGTGGTTGCAAATGGCAGGATTTCCTTCTTTTTTGAGGTTGAATAATATTCTTGTATGTGTGTGTGTGTGTGTGTGTGTGTGTGTGTGTGTGTGTGTACATTTCAATTAATCTTTTCGCCTGTGTAAAAAGAAATCATATGAAAAAGAACCCCTCAGGGAACTTCTGGCCATGATGGGATAACAAGAACCATATTAACTCACCTTTCTTAAGCAGCTATAAAAGTGAATAAAGTAGATGAAACAGTAGGTTTCAGGCATTAAGAAAACAAATGAGGTGATCCTACAATTCTAACAGTTCATTACCTTGAAAGAGTTTCCAAAAAGTAGTAGGGAAGGGGAATCCACCCAGAGACAAACAGGCTAAGTTTAAAAAGCAGAGTTTGGAGTTTAGGCAGACCAAGGTGGCTAGAATTTGCAGGGGAAAATATGAGAGAGGTGAGACCTGCACAGAGAAAGATCTTCTGATGTCCCCAAAAAAGACCTTCGAGTCTTTGGATAAGTTATCTGCTTATGTATGTAAGAAAATTGCCAGAAGTCACGTAAAGAACCCTGGAAAGGAGTAGATAGATTGTACAGGCCTGGAAACAGTTGGTATTTTCACTAGCCGGAGTAGTAAGACCTCCTAATATAAACAGCCTAAAGTAGAATCCTTGGAGAGGCATAGCCTTAATCATGAGGCCAAATTAACCATAGATTAAAAATTGCTTAGAATCCACACTAACAAAGCTTAAGAGCAAAACTTAAGGTGATCAAAATGATTCCAAGTAATTTAATCCCAAAAATATTAGCAATAAAGAAATCTAACAACCCTATTACCCAACAACAAAAACCTCAAAATGTCTACATTCAGCAAAAATTACCAGATGTCTAAAGAAGAAGAAAAATATCCATAACCAGGAGAAAAATCAGTAGAAGCATCTCCAGAAACTACAAAAATAATGGAATTTTCTGGCAAGAACATGGAAACACCTCTCTCCATATGTTTGAGAAGGGAGATGAAAGCATACAAATGATGGAAGAAAGGCAAGATATAAAAAAGATGCCAAATGAACTTCTGGAAATAAAAAATACAGTGTCAGAAATGACAAATCATATTAATGGGTAATTAGAATTTAGCAGAATGAAAAATTAGTGTTTATAAAGACATCACAGTATGACCTTACCACAATAAAATATATAGAGAAAAAAATGTCTGTAACAAGAAAATCAGTGATTCACAGAACACTATTAGGTGATTTACTATATGTATAGTTGTAGTAGAAGGAGAAAACAAGGAGGGAAATATACATACTTGCAGAAATAATAGTAAAAAAAAGTCAAAATATGACAAGCTCTGTAAGTCCATATAACCAAGAAGTTTAATGTATCCCAACTATAAGAAACAGAAGAAAACCACTGCAGAAATTTCTGAAGTCTGGTGATGAAGACAGAATCTTAAAGCAGCTAGACATATATTCATGAAGAGGGATAAATATATAAAATATAGCATATTTCTTGTTAAAAACCATGCTATCAGAAGATAATGGAATAGTATCTTTATAGTATGGAAGAGGGGCAAAAAAATCAGTCAACCTAGGATTTTATACCCAACAAAAATAACTTTCAAAAAATAAAGGCAAAGAGACTTCTGCCAAGATGGCCAAGTAGGAACAGCTCCGGAGTGCAGCTCCCAGCAAGAGAGATGCAGAAGACAAGTGATCTCTATATTTCCAACCGAGATACCTGGTTCATTTCAATGGGACTGGTTGGACAGTGGGTGTAGCCCAGGGAGGACAAACTGAGGCAGGGTGGGGTATTGCTCCATCCTGGAAGTGCAACTGACTAGAGGATCGAGGACTTTACCCCCTTGGCACTCCAGATACTGTGCTCCTTCCATGACCTTCTCAATCCACAGTCTGGGAGAATGCCACCGGGCTGAGAAGCGCTGTAAGTTGCCAGCACAGATCTAAGCAACAGCTCCGGCTGGCCCAGTGCTGCGAGTTGGTTGGCACAGAACAGTGCAGCAGTTTTGGCTAGCACTGAGAGTGCCTGCGGGATGGATCTACCCACCCCCCAGAGAGAGGGAGAGCTGAAAGCAGGGAGACAGGTGATACAACTTGGCATATCCCACATCCACAAAGACCAGCAAACTGAAGCCCTCTTGCTTCAGACTTTTGCAGCCAGCACATCAGTGTGAGCTTGACCTGGGACCCTCAAGCTTGGTGTTGGGAAGGGCATCTGCCGTTGCAAAGGAAGGTCTAATCTGACTTGTGTAAACAAAAGCCAAAGAAAACCTACACAGCAGCTGGGCTGAGACCGAGGCAGCCCAGCAGCACCTCTGCAGGCAGATAAGGGACACACTGTCTCCTCAAGTGGCATCCTGACCCCTGTATAAACAAAACAAACAAACAAACAAGCCCCATACAGCAGAGGGGCCTGACTGTTGGAAGGAAAATTAAAAAACAAAAAGAAATAGCTTCAACATCAACAGAAAGGACATCCACTCAGAGACACCATCCAAAACCACCAACTTCAAAGATCAAAGGTAGATAAACCCACAAAGATGGGAAGAAACCAGCACAAAAGGTTGAAATCATCAAAGACCAGACTGCCTATTCTACTCTAAGGGATCACAACTCACCAGCAAGAGAAAAAAACAAGACAGAGAACGAGTTTGATGAATTGACAGAAGCAGACATCAGAAGGTGGGTAAAAACAAACTTCTCTGAGCTAAAGGAACATGTTCTAACCCAATGCAAAGATACTAAAAACCTTGAAAAAACATTACACAAAATGCTAACTAGAATAACCAACTTAGAGAAGAACGTAAATGATTTGGTGAAACTGAAAAACACAGCACAAGAACTTCATGAAGCATACACAAGTATCAATAGCTGAATCAACCAAGCAGAAAGATATCAGAGATTGAAGATCAACTCAATGAAATAAAATGAGAAGGCAAGAAAAGAGAAAAAAGAGTGAAAAGAAATGAACAAAGCCTCCAAGAAATATGGGATTATGTGAAAAGACCTAATCTACATCTGTTAGTTATACCTGAATGTGATGGAGAGAATGAATCCAAGCTGGAAAACACTCTTCAGCGTGGCGATTCCTCTAGGATCTAGAAATATAAATTCCATTTGACCCAGCAATCCCCTTACTGGATATGTACCCAAAGGATTATAAATCGTTCTGTTATAAAGACCATGCACAAGTATGTTCATTGCAGCACTGTTTATGATAGCAAAGACTTGGAACCAATCCAAATGCCCATCAATGATAGACTGGACAAAGAAAATGTAGCACATATTCACCATGGAATACTATGCAGCCGTAAAAAAAGATGAGTTCATGTTCTTTGTAGGGACATGGATAAATCTAGAAACCATCTTTCTCAGCAAACTGACACAAGAACAGAAAGCCGAACACCGCATGTTCTCACTCATAAGCAGGTGTTGAACAATGAACACATGGGCACAGGGAGGGGAACATCACACACTGGTATATGTTGGGGGTGGAGACTAGGGGAGGGACATCAGGGGGTGGGGAGGTTAGAGAGGAATAACACTGGGAGAAATGCCTGATGTAGGTGATGGGGGGGATGGAGACAGCAAATCACCATGGCATGTGGGGTACCTGTGCAACAATCCTGCAAGATCTTCCCATGTAACCCAGAAGTTAAAGAAAGTACAATTAAAATAAATAAATAAAATAAAGGCAAAAAGAAAAGACATTTGCATTAAAAAAAAAAACGCAGAGCAATTCATCAGCAGCAGACTACACCACAAGAATGTAAAACAAAATTCTTTAAGCAGAATGAAAATTAGACTAGATGGAAATATGAATCTATGTGAAGACATGAAAAGAACTGAAAATAACAGATACATAGGTAAATATAAAGAACATTTTTCTCATTTAAAAACTCTTTAAAAAATGATTACTTCAAAATAAGAACAGGCCAGGCACGATGGCTCACGCCTGTAATCCCAGCACTTTGGGAGGCCGAGGCGGGTGGATCACGAGGTCAAGAGATCGAGACCATCCTGGTCAACATGGCGAAACCCCGTCTCTACTAAAAATACAAAAAATTAGCTGGATGGTGGCGCATGCTTGTAATCCCAGCTACTCAGGAGGCTGAGACAGAATTGCCTGAACCCAGGAGGCAGAGGTTGCGGTGAGCCGAGATCGCACCATTGCACTCCAGCCTGGGTAACAAGAGCGAAACTCCATCTCAAAAAAAAAAAAAGGACAATATGTTTTGTGAATAACATAGACAGAAATAACATCATAATAGTACCAAGGAAAGAATCGGAAAAATGGAAGTATACTGTGTTAAGATTCTTATGATATACATAAAGTGGTAAAATATTATTTGAAGGTAGATATGATAAATTTGAGAGATGTGTTTAAAACCTGAGAAGTTTTAAAACATTTCTACAAATTTAGAAAAAAGTTTAACCATGGTAATCAGCAGCTACCAGAACTGGTTTTATACCTGTTAATTAATCAGCAAGTCACCTCAGTTTCAGCTCCTCACTGCTCAAGTCAGTTGATGAGGATGATCTCTACAGATGATATGCGATGATCTGTATGGATATCAGTAACCATACTTCTACAGATAATGTCAATCTCAATCTACTTATTCCTCTTAAGGTCTGCCAATCCCTGAGCTCCACACTTCCCCTAAATAAATATATAATCAGCTATCCACTCTGTTCTTAGATACTGTATCTTTCTAGTTAGCATGGCTCTTCCCGTCTCTTATTTTTTTATTTGAGGTATTGAATGATGGTCTTATTATCTCTCGACAAATCCTAGAGCAAAAGTCAAATAAAACAAAGAGATATAACTAACAGACCATGATGAAAATAAAGTGAAATTATAAAAATACTCAGTTACTCCAGAAGAAAGCAGGAAAATGGAAAAAAGAAACAAAGGAGAATTGGGACAAATAGAAAATAAATAATAAGATGCCAGATATATAAAGCCAACCATATCAGTATTCACACTAAATAAGTAATCCAGCTAAAAGGAAGAGATTGACTTATTGAATTAAAAATCAAGTCCCAGCTGTATGCTGTTTCTAAGCAAGCAACTTTAATGCTAAAGACAGACAAATTAAAAATAAAGACATAATATGCATATACCACTTTAAAGTAAGCTGGAGTGATTATATTAATATTATATAAAGTAGATTTCAGAACCAGGAATATTATTAGAGATGACAAATTGATCAATTAATGAAAAGGACATAACAATTACAAATACGCATGTGCAGAATATCAGAGATTCAGAATGCATGTACAAAAGCCCATATAACTCAAGTGACAAGTAGAAATCCATAATTATAGTTGGAGACTTCAACATTCCTCTCTCAATAATTGATGGGAGATGTATACAGAAAATCAGTAAGAGTATAGAAGAGTTTACAGATTACAAAATAAATCTATTTGGAGAATCCTAAGGCCTCTCCAAAAAGTGACTAAAACTTGTCAGTTCAGCAAAGTCACAGCATACAAGGTCAATATGAACTGTGTAAACAACTGGAAAATGAAATCTATTTGTATATACCATCCTCATTTTAGTTGATTCTGTACTTTTGAATTTACCTATAGCTTTAGGCCATGTTAAGTTATTTGTAAACCCCAAATGTATATGCCTGGCACTCTCACACTGACTTGTGGATGTGTGCAGAGCAGTGAAAAAAAATTTTTTTTTTTTTTTTTGAGACGGAGTTTCACTCTTGTTACCCAGGCTAGAGTGCAGTGGCGCGATCTCGGCTCACCGCAACCTCCGCCTCCCGGGTTCAGGCAATTCCCCTGCCTCAGCCTCCTGAGTAGCTGGGATTACAGGCATGCACCACCATGCCCAGCTAATTTTTTGTATTTTTAGTAGAGACGGGGTTTCACCATGTTGACCAGGATGGTCTCGATCTCTTGACCTCGTGATCCACCCACCTCGGCCTCCCAAAGTGCTGGGATTACAGGCTTGAGCCACCGCGCCCGGCTGAGCAGTGAAAAATTTAAGTCACCTGATGCTCATATTTCCTGCTGATGCTGAACAAGATGATGCTCTGTCTTCTTATTTCATCTCTCATACTATAAACCAGTGCCCTTTTTGTGCTCTATTTAATGCTACTTTTTGCATCATTGTGTTTTTTCAGGGGTGGCTTTGCTGTTTAAAATGGCCCCCAATCAGTGCTATCTAGTGTTCTTAAGTGCAAGAAGTTTATGATGTGCCTTAGAAAGAAAATATGTGTGTCAAATATGTTTTGTTCAGGCATGAGTTACAATGTTGTTGGCTATCTGTCTCAGTGTTAATGAGTCAACAATATATAGGAAATAACATGTCTTTAAACAGAAATATGCATAAAACAAGGTTATATACTGATCTGTTGATAACATTACCAGAGACTTGCATGAACTTTATCCTGTATTTTCCTTAGGAGCAATGGTTTAGTATTTGCTAATTCAGTGTTTGCAGAGACTTTATAGAACATAACTATTGTGAATAGTGATAATTTACTGTACTTGCAATAAACAATTAGAAATTTCAATTAAATCAATACCATTAGTAATAGTATTAAAACTGTGTAATATTTAGGAATACATTAAGTAATATATGCACTATTCTTGTACTCTTAAAACTACAAAACATTTAAGAAGGTCTAAACAAATGCAGAGCTATACCATGCTCATGAATTGAATAACTCAATACTGTTAAGATGTCAAAATCTTAGCAGGATTTTCTTGGTAGAAATTGACAGATTCATTCTAAAATTTATATAGAAACAAAAAAATCTATCATAGACAAATTTTGAAAATAAAGAACAAAGTTGGAAGAATTATAGTATCTTAAAATCATATGCATGGTGCTTTGATTTTGGGATAAAGATAGTAATATAGATAAACAATAAGACAGAGGATCTTTGCATGTTCTTATAAGTGGAAGCTAAACAATGGGTATTCATGAACATAAGGGTGGCAACAATAGACACTAGGGACTACTAGGGGAGGGAGAGAGGAATGGGGACCAAAGTTGAAAAACTCTTGGTTCCTATGCTCAGTACTTGGGTGATGGGATCAATTGTACCACAACCCTCATCATCACACAATATACCCAGGTAACAAACTTGCATGTGTACCCCTGAATCTAAAATGAAAGTTGAAATTATTTTAAAAAAAGAATAGAGGGTCTAAAATTAGACCTCTCTATATATAGTCAGCTGATTCTTGACAAAGGTACTAAGGTCATTCAGTTAGAAAATATAGTCTTTTCAACAGATATGCTAGAAAAATTGGATATCTATTAAGATATGCAAAAAGAGCCATTCAAGTACAATTTGGGAGAGAGTTATGTAGGAATGGATAATTGGAAACAAGATTCAGAGTTTATGGAGCCTTGTAGGATGAAGCCTGGAAGAGGCCTCTTCCTGTTACATTTCAACTCTGAAGGACATTTTTTGGTACCTCAAGTCTGAAATGACTTATGTTTCTGAAGCCTGGTGTTATTAAGTACACAGGGTGTTGTTACTCATTAGTTTCAGTTGAAGAGCCACCTCTCCTCTGGTACTTAAGCAGCTAATCTCACCTACATATATCTAAGGTATTTCTAATAGAGAACATATGTGGAAAATAGCTAACCTTTGACTAGAGATCTGAGTATAGAAAAGGGAGATATGTTGAAGGCATAAAAGGGAGATCCACTTCATATTTCACCCGACTATAATTCTGAGTTTAGCACACCCAACTTGTTTAATGGTTATTACTGAATTAGGCATAAACTTGAGTACTATGCCTACATTTTTCTTGTTGACTTTTTCCATTCCTTAGATGTGATTTTTTGGTAGTTTATATTGTAGTAAAATATATGTAACATAAAACATATTAAACATTTTAAAGTGTGCAATTCAGTCATATTAGTATATGTCAATAACAAGGACACATTCTAAGAAATGCATGATTAAGCTATTTTATCATTGTGTAAATGTCATAGAGTGTACTTATACAAATTTAGATGGTATAGTCTACTACATGCCTAGGCTACGTGGTATAGCCTATTGCTTTCAGGGCACAAACCTGTATAATATATTACTATATAGACATATAGTATATTGCTATATATTTACTATGAATACTGTAGGCAATTGTAACACAATGGTATTTGCATAGCTAAACCTTTCTAATCATAGAAAAGGTAATGTATTGCACTACAAAGTTACCATAGCTATGACATCACTAGGTGATAGGAATTTTTCCACTCCATTATCATCTTATGGGAGTACCATTGTATATGTGGTTCCTCATTGACTAAAAGATGGTTATGTGGCACACGACTGTAATTACATTCACAATGTTGTGTAATCATTACTACTATTTCCAAAACTTCTTCATTACTCCAAATAGAAACTCCATAACCATTAAGCAGTAACTCCCCGTTCAGCATCTCCCTTGCCATTGGTCAACTCCAGTTTGCTTTCTCTGTCTATGAATTTGCCTATTCTAGATACTTCATATAAGTGGAATCATATATTCATCCTTTTGTATTTGGCTTATTTAACTTAGCATATCATCATCAAGGTCCATCCATTTTGTAGCATATATTAGAATTTCATTCCCTTTTATGACTGAATAACATTCCATTGTATGTATATAATAAGTCTTGCTTATCTATCCGTCTGTTGAGAGACATGTGAGTTATTTCTACTTTTTGACTATTGTTAATAATGCTGCAACGAACATTGGTGTACAAGCATCTGTTTGAGTCCCTGTTTTCGGTTCCTTTGGTTATATACCTAAGAGTAGAATTGCTGGATCATAAGGTAACAGGGTGATTTTTTTCCCTTTATAATAGAATGATTTATAATCGTTTGGGTATATACCCAGTGATGGGATTGCTGGGTCAAATGATATTTCTATTCTAGATCCTTGAGGAATTGCCACACTGTCTTCCACAATGGTTGAACTAATTTACACTCCCATCAACAGTGTAAAAGCGTTCCTATTTCTCTACATCCTCTCCAGCATCTGGCGTCTCCTGATGTTTTTTTAAATTTTTTTTTGATTGGGCTCTGGGGTACATGTGCACATCCTACATCCTGCAGGATTGTTGCATAGGTACATACATGCTATGGTGGTTTGCTGTCTCCATCCCCCTCCCAACATCACCTACATCAGGCATTTCTCCCGGTGTTATCCCTCCCCATCCTCCCCGCCCCCTGCTGTGCCTCCCCTCCCTCTGTTGTCCCTCCCCTCCCCTTCCCTCCACCCACCCACCTAGCCCACTGAGTGTTGTTCCCTTTCTTGTGCACAAGTGTTCTCATTGTTCATCACCCACCTGTGAGTGAAAACGTGGTGTTTGGTTTTCTGTTCTTGTGTCAGTTTGCTGAGAAAGATGGCTTCTAGATGCATCCATGTCTCTAAAAGGACACGAACTCATCATTTTTAATTGCTGCATAGTATTCCATGGTGTATATTTGCCACAATTTTTTTGGCCAGTCTATCATTGATGGGCATTTGGGTTGGTTCCAAGTCTTTGCTATCGTAAACAATGCTGCAACGAACATACACGTGCATGTGTCTTTATAATAAAATGATTTACAATCCTTTGGGTATATACCCAGTCATGGGATTGCTGGGTCAAATGGTATTTCTATTTCCAGATCCTTGAGGAATCCCCACACTGTCTTCAGTAATGGTTGAACTAACTTACACTCCCACCAGCAATGTAAAAGTGTTCCTATTTCTCCATATCCTCTCCAGCATCTGTTGTCTCTAGATATTTTAATGATCACCATTCTAACTGGCATGAGATGGTATCTCAATGTGGTTTTGATTTGCATTTCTCTAATGACCAATGATCATGAGCACTTTTTCAATGTTTGTTGGCTGCATAAATGTCTTCTTCTGAAAGTGTGTGTTCATATTCTTTGCCCACTTTTGAATGGGTTTGTTTTTTTCTTGTAAATATGTTTTACTTCTTTGTAGATTCTGGATATTAGCCCTTTATCAGATGAGTAGATTGCAAAAAATTTTTACCCATTCTGTTGGTTGCTAGTTCATTCTAATGATTGTTTCTTTTGCTGTGCAGACAGTCTTAAGTTTAATTAGATCCTGTTTGTCTATTTTGGCTTTTGTTGCCATTGCTTTTGGTGTTTTAGTCATGAAGTCCCTGCCTGTGCCTATGTCCTGAATGCTGTTGCCTGTTTTCTTCTAGGGTTTTTATGGTGTTAGGTCTTATGTTTAAATCTTTAATCCATCTGGAGTTAATTTTTATATAAGGTGTGAGGAAGGGGTCCAGTTTCAGCTTCGTGCATATGGCTAGCCGATTTTCCTAACATCATTTATTAAACAGGGAATCCTTTCCACATTGATTGTTTTTGTCAGGTTTGTCAAAGATCAGATGTTTGTAGATGTGTGGCGTTGCTTCCGAGGCCTCTGTTCTGTTCCATTGGTCTATATGAGTGTTTTGGTACCAGTACCATGCTGTTTTGATTACTGTAGCCTTGTAGTGTAGTTTGAATTCAGGTAGCTTGATGCCTCCAGCTTTGTTCTTTTTGCTTAGGATTGTCTTGGCTATGCAGGCTCTCTTTTGATTCCATATGATGTTTAAAGTGTTTTTTTTTTTTTTCCAGTTCTGTGAAGGTCAATGGTATCTTGATGGGGATAGCATTAAATCTATAAATTACTTTGGGCAGTATGGCCATTTTCACAATATTGATTCTTCCTAACCATGAGCATGGAATGTTCTTCCATCCATTTGTGTCCTCTCTTATTTTCTTGATCAGTGGTCTGTAGTTCTCTGTGAAGAGATCTTTTACATCCTTTGTTACTTGTATTCCTAGGTATTTTATTCTCTTTGTAGCAGTTGTAAATGGGAGTTCACTCATGATTTGGCTCTCTGTTTGTCTGTTGTTGGTGTATAGGAATGTTTGTGATTTCTCTACATTGATTTGATATCCTGAGACTTTGCTGAAGTTGCTTATCAGCTGAAGGAGGTTTTGGGCTGAGATGGTGGGGTCTTCTAAATATATGATCACGTCGTCTGCTAATAGGGACAATTTGACTTCTCCTAATTGAATGCTTTTTATTTCTTTTTCTTGCCTGATTGCTCTGGCTAGAACTTCCAATAATATATTGAATAGGAGTGGTGAGAGAGGGCATCCTTGTCTAGTGACAGTTTTTAAAGGGAATGCGTCCAGTTTTTGCCCATTCCATATAATATTGGCTGTGTGTTTGTCATAAATAGCTTTTATTATTTTGAGATATGTTCCATCAATACCTAGTTTATTAACAGTTTTCAGCATAAAGGGCTGTTGAATTTTGTCAAAGGCCTTCTCTGCATCTTTTAAGATAATCATATGGTTTTGGTCTTTGGTTTTGTTTATGTGGTGAATTATGTTTATAGATTTGCATATGTTGAACCAGCCCTGTGTCCCTGGGATGAAGCCTGCTTGATCATGGAGGATAAGCTTTTTGATGTGCTGTTGAATGTGGTTTGCCAGTATTTTATTGAAGATTTTTGCATCTATGTTTATCATGGATATTGACCTGTAGTTTTATTTTTTAGTTTTCTCTCTGCCAGGTTTTGGTATCAGGATGACGTTGGTCTCATAAAATGATTTGGAAGGGATTTCCTCCTTTTGTATTGTTTGGAATAGTTTCAGAAGGAATGGTACCAACTCCTCTTTGCACATTTGGTAGAATTTGGCTGTGAACCCGTCTGGACCTGGACTTTTTTTGGTTGGTAGGCTATTAATTGCTACCTGAACTTCAGCCGTTGTTATTCGCCTATTCAGGGTTTCAACTTCTTCCTGGCTTAGTCTTGCCAGTGTGCAAGTGTCCAGGAATTTATCCATTTTTTCCGGATATACTGGTTTATGTGCATAGAGTTGTTTGTAGTAATCTCTGATGGTAGTTTGTATTTCCGATGAATTGGCGGTGATCTCCCCTTTACCGTTTTTTATTGCATCTATTTGATCCTTCTCTCTTTTCTTTTTTATTAGTCTAGCTAGCAGTCTGTCTATTTTGTTGATCTTATCAAGAAACCAGCTCCTGGATTTGTTGATTTTTTGAAGGGTGTTTTGCATCTCTATCTCTTTCAGTTCTACTCTGATCTTAGTTATTTCTTGTCTTCTGCTAGCTTTTGAGTTTTTTTGTTCTTGTTCCGCTAGCTCTTTCAATTTTGACAATAGGGTGTTGATTTTAGATCTTTTCTTCTTTCTCATGTGGACATTTATTGCTATATATTTCCCTCTAGACACTGCTTTAAATGCGTCCCATAGATTCTGGTATGTTGTGTCTTTGTTCTTGTTGGTTTCAAAGAACATTTTTATTTCTGCCTTCATTTCATTTTTTATCCACTTGTCATTCAGGAGCAAGTTGTTTGGATTCCATGTGATTGTGCAGTTTGGAATGCTTTTCTTAATCCTGAGTTCTAATTTGATTTCACTGTGGTCTGATAGACTGTTTTTATGATTTCCGTTCTTTTGCATTTGCTGAGGAGTGATTTACTTCCAATTACGTGGTTGATTTTAGAGTAAGTGCAATGTGGTGCTGAGAGGAATGTGTATATTGTGGTTTTGTGGTGGAGTGTTCTGTAAGTGTGTATTAGGTTCACATGGTCCAGATCTGCATTCAAGTCCCGGATATCCTTGTTGAATTTCTTTCTCGTTGATCTGTCCAATATTGTCAGTGGAGTGTTAAATTCTCCCACTATTATTGTGCAGGAGTCTGTCTCTTTGTAGGTCATTAAGAACTTGCTTTATGTATCTGAGTGCTTCTGTATCGGGTGCATATATATTTAGGATAGTTAGCTTCTTGTTGCATTGATCCTTTTACCATTATGTAATGCCCTTTGTCTCTTTTGATCTTTGTTGCTATAAAGTCTGTTTTATCAGAGACTAGGATTGCTATCACTGCTTTATTTTGCTCTCCATTTACTTGGTAAATATTCTTCCATCTCTTTATTTTGAGTCTATATGAGTCTTTGAATATCAGATGGGTCTCTTGAATACAGCACACCGATGAGTCTTGGCTTTTTATCCAGTTTGCCAGTCTGTGTCTTTTGATTGGGGCATTTAGGCCATTTACATTTAATGTTAATATTGTTACGTTTGAATTTGATCCTGCCATTTTGCTAATGGCTGGTCATTTTGCCCATTAGTTGACACAGTTTCCTCATTGCATCTTTGTTCTTTACCATTTGGTACATTTTTGCAGTGGCTGGCACTGGTTGTTTCTTTCCATGTTTAGTACTTCCTTCTGGAGGTCTTGTAAGGCAAGTCTTGTAGTGATGGAATCTCTCAGCAATTGCTTGTTCATAAAAGATTTTATTTCTCCTTCACTTATGAAACTTAGTTTGGCCAGATATGAAATTCTGGGTTGCAAGTTCTTTTCTTTAAAGATGTTGAATATTGGCCCCCACTCCCTTCTAGCTTGTAGAGTTTCTGCCAAGACATCTGCTGTGAGTCTGATGGTCTTTCCTGTGTGGTTTACTCGGCCTTTCTCTCTGCCTGCCCTTAGGATTTTTTCCTTCATTTCAACCCTGGTAATTCTGATGATTATGTGCCTTGAGGTTGCTCTTCTTGACGAGTATCTTTGTGGTGTTCTCTGTATTTCCTGTATTTGAATGTTGACCTGCCTTGTTAGGTTGGGGAAGTTCTCTTTGATAATATCCTGAAGAGTGTTTTCCAGCTGGTAAACATTGTCTCCCTCACCTTCAGTTATGCCAATCAAGCATAGATTAGATCTTTTCACATAATCCCATATTTCTTGGAGGCTTTGTTCATTTCTTTTTACTCTTTTTTTCTCTCCTCTTGCCTTCTCATTTTATTTCATTGATTTGATCTTCAGTCTGTGATAACCTTGCTTCTGCTTGATCAATTTGGCTGTTGAAACTTGTGTATGCCTCGTGAAGTTCTCGTGCTGTGTTTTTCAAGTTTCATCAAGTAATTTATGTTCTTCTCTTAGCTGGTTATTCTAGTTAGCATTTTGTGTAACCTTTTTTCAATGTTTTTAGTTTCTTTGCATTGGGCTAGAACATGTTACTTTAGCTCAGGGAAGTTTGTTATTACCCATGTTCTGAAGCCTGCTTCTGTCAATTCATCAAACTCATTCTCTGTCTTGTTTTGTTCCCTTTATGGTGACTAGTTGTAATCCCTGAGAAGAGAAGAGGCATTCTGGTCTTTGATGATTTCAACCTTTTTGTGCTGGTTTCTTCCCATATTTGTGGATTTATCTCTCTTTGATCTTTGAAGTTGGTGATTTTGGAAGGAGCCTCTGAACAGACATCCTTTCTGTTGAGGTTGGAGCTATATCTTTTTTGGCCTGTAGAGGCGCTACTGGGTGCCTTGGATTCAGTCAGGCTGCTGGGTGGGTGGTCTTCCCCTGGAGTTTATTTATGCAGGTGAGATTAGCCGCACCTTCGCAGTGGTGTCTCTCCTTCCTCGAGCTCAATCTTCCCTGTTAGAGTCAAACTGGTGTATTCGCTGTGAAGCTCTCTGTCACACAGGCTTCAGTTTGAGTTTTGTGGGGGTAGGCCTGCCAGGCCTTATGGCCTGTTTCCCTCCTTTCAACTCTGCCTCTTTCTGTGGGATGGGAAGTTAGTCCAAACTTACGCTCAGGTCCATGCCTCAATTTGCTGCACCAGACGGGAGCCATCGCTCAGATTTGCATTAACAACCCATAGTGCCCCTCAGTCCAGCAGGGCTCTCCTGGACTGTGGGTTGCAGGAGGCATGAGGAAAGCACAGAATCCAAATCAGAGCACTGAGGGGGTGAAGTCCCCAACCCTCCGAGCAGGCTGCACATTCCAGGTGGGGACGCGCCTTGCCCTGTCTCGGTTCGCCCTCCCTGGGTGGCTCTCACGCTGCTTGGGCTGGCCTTCCCTGGGCTAAATTTTCAGTGTCCTACCAGTCCCACTGAAATGAACCTGGCACTTCGCTTGGAATTGTGAAGTCCTCTGGCCTTCTGCGTCTCATTCACTAGGAGCTGCATTCCAGTGTTGCCTCCTCTCGGCCGTCTTGGCGCTGATCTCTACAGCATGATTTTTTAAAAGCATAAATAATAGCTAACAATTACAGAATAATTAAACTATAGAAATAAGCTCAAAGAAAGAAACAAAATCTGGCTGTTAGCAATAAATCATATTTCCTGTCTTGTTATGTGCTTCTTATATTATATAGCATAATGTTTAAATGTAAAGTTGGGTATGAATGGTACCTGAAAGTAGTTTTTGCGATCACCTTCTTTTTATAGTTTATACTGGTAGCTAACGACCTGCTCAAAAGTGAGATGATTGCCTTTCTAAGCAGGAAAAGAACAGAAGGAAATCATAACTAAGGTAGCTTCAGAAGAGGGTGAACAACTTGTCCCAATTTGTCTAGGACTTTCTGGTTTTAGCATTGAAAGTCCCACATTCTTGAAAACCCCTAATTCTCAAGCAAACTGAGGCAGTAAGTGACTGTGTTACAGAGTCACTGCATTTGGTATATATGCCAATAACATACACAGGCATACCTCAGAGATATTGTAGGTGTGGTTTTGACCACCACAATAAAAGGAATATCACAATAAAGTGACTCACACTAATTTGTTGGCTTTCTGTTGCATATAAAAGTTATGTTCTTACTATACTATAATCTGTTAAATATGCGGTAGCATTATGTCTAAAAATAATGTACATATCTTAATTAAAAATACTTTATTTTTTAAAATGCTAATAATCATCTGAGCTTTCAGTGAGTCATAATGTTTTTGTTAATGGAGTGTCTTCCCTCAGAATTTGATGGCTGCTGATTGATCAAGTTGGTGGTGGCTGGGCAATTAAAGAAAGACAAAAATGAAGTTTGACATATTGATTGACCCTTCCTTTCACAAAAGACTTCTCCGTAGCATTTGATGCTGTTTGATAGCATTTAACCCACAGCATAACTTTCAAATTTGTAGTTAATCCTCTCAAACCCTGCTACTGCTTTATCAACTATGTTTATGTAATATTTAAATATTTTCTTGTTATTTCAACAATGTTAACAGCATCTTCACCAAGAGTAGATTCCATCTCAAGAAACTACTTTCTTTGCTCATCCCTAAGAAGCAGTTCCTAACTTGTGAAAGTTTTATCAAGAGATTGCAGCAATTCAGTCACTGGAGCAAGCCCTAAGGATGTTGACATTTTGACATCCTTCCATGAATCATGAATGTTATTAACAGCATCAAGAATAGTGAATTCTTTCCAGAAGATTTTCAGTTTACTTTGCCCAAATCCATCAGAGGAATCACTATCTATGGCAGCTATAGCCTTACAAAATGCATTTCTTAAATAATAAGAATAGAGAGTGAAAATTACTTCTTGATCCATGGTCTGCAGAATGAATGTGTGTTAACAGGCATGAAAACATTATTAATCTACTTATACATCTCCATCGGAACTCTTAGAAGACCAAGTGTGTTGATGAGCAGTTACAACAGGAAAAGAAGCTTTTTTCTGGGCAGTAGGTCTCAACAGTAGGCTTAAAATATGTAGTATATCATGCTGTAAACAGATTGGCTGTCATTCAGGCTTCTTTATTCCATTTATAGAGCACAGGCAGAGTAGATATACCATGATCCCTTGAATCCTAATATTTTTGGAAAGAGAAATAAATATTGGCTTCAACTTAAAGTCACCAGCTGCATTAGCCCCTAACTTTTGAGTTAGCCTTCTCTTTTTTGGTATTTTTTTATTTCAATAGTTTTTGAAGTACAGGTTGTTTTTGATTAAATTGATTAGTTCTTTAGTAGTGATTTCTGAGATTTTGATGCACCCATCACCTGAGCAGTGTACACTGTACCCAATATATAGTCTTTTATCCCTCACTCCTCTCCCCACCTTCCCTGTTAAGCCCCCATAGTCTATTATATCATTCTTATGCCTTTGCTTCCTCATAGCATGGCTCCCACTTATAAATGAGTACCTATGATATTTGGCTTTTCATTCCTGAGTTACTTCACTTAGAGTAAAGGCCTCCAAATCCATCCAAGTTTCAGCTTGCTCTTTGAACCCTTGGAGCCAAACATTGACTTCTTCTGTCCTGCTCCAAAAGTCCTAGATGGCATCTTAGCTACACTTTCTGGATAACTTACATTAGCGCTTGCTCCTTCACCTGGAACTTTTATGTTATGCAGACAACTTCTTTTATTAAACCTCATGAAGCAACCTCTGCTACTTTCCAACTTTTCTTTGGCAGCTTCCTCACCTCATTCATCCCTCATAGAATTGCAGAGAGTTAGGGCTCTTCTCTGGATTAGGCTTTTGGTTAAGGGAATATTGTAGCTGGTTTGATCTTCTACTCAAACTTTCTCCATATCAGAAATACAGCTGTTTGACTTTCATATTATTCTTGTGTTCACTGGAGCAGCACTTTTAATTTTCTTCAGTAACTTTTCCTCTGCATTTACAAGTTGGCTAACTTTGGCACAGGAGGATTAGCTTTTGGCCTGTGTCAGCTTTTGACGTGCCTTCTTCAGTAAGGTTAATCATTTCTAGCTTTTGAGTTCATGTGAGAGAGGTGTGACTCTTCCTTTCTCTAAGGTTATTAATTGACCTTATTTCAATATTGTTGTGTCTCAGGGAATAAGGAGGCCCAAATAAATGGACAGAGACAAGAGAATGACCAGTGAGTGGAGCAGTTAGAACACACACACATTTACTGATTAAGTTTATATCTTATTTTGGCATGGTTTGTGGTGCCTCAAAACAGTTCTAATAGTAACATTGAAGATCAATGATCACAGATCACCATAACAGATGTAATAATACTGAAAAAGTTTGAAGTATTGCACGAATTGCCAATATGTACATAGAGATAGAAAATGAGCATATGCTGTTGGAAATATGAACTTAATTGACACAAGGCTGCCACAAACCTTGAATTTGTGAAAAATACTGTATTTGTGAAGCATAAATAAAGTGCAATACAATTAAGTAGTGAAAGTCGGGCTTTAATATGGACTTGCTTTTCCTTTATTGTACAGCCTTGAGGTTATGCTTTAAGAAAAGTGTTCTGCAGAAATCTAAATATAAACCTAGATAAGTTAGGAACCTGTTATTCACATTATAAAATTATACTTACTTCACAAACAAGTTTTCTTAACCTGCAGCATTTCTTTAAATTACAGTTTCCTTGACATATTTTGTTTATTGGTCATTAGTCACTCAATGGGGAGTCTGGGGAACAACTGCCAAATGCCGATCAATCAGAAATGAGGATGAAAAAATGATCAAATAATAAAATAAATCTCTGGGAAAGTACAACTAAATATATTTTCTCTTCCATAAATACATGTATCCTAGAAGTGGATTGATTTGGGCTGGAAAGATATTCTTCCTTGGCAGTTAGGAGATGTATTTTAGAAGTTCTGCATTAGAAGGAACCTTGTCGAATATCATTAAGAGAATCACTGAACTGAACTGAAAACTGGAGACAAGATTGTTATTTTTGAAATGAGGAGACCAGGTAAATAGATTATGCTAAATTCCATGGATAAAGAGATGCTGCTGAAACCCCACTCAAAATGTTGTAACAGTTATTTTTATTCTATCAGGATCGTCGTACTTGAAGATTTCTTGTCCCTTTTCCCCTTTAATTACTTCTATTTCAGATATTATACGTAGAATATCCAAGTACTACTGAAGGGGCACACTAATTAGAACCATAGATGGATTTAGCATCACAAAACAATATTAAGGGATTAGTGAAGATGTGATAGAGTCCATAACAAGCATATTTTGAGTAAACAAAAATTAGCTTTCTGAAGAGGATTCCGCCGAATGAGAAAGTATTATGAAGTGATAAAAATGATGTGAAGAGAAATGGAAAAATAAGCTTCTGCTTTAATAAGCCCCCATGATTAGATAACAAGATATGTATATGTGATTACACAGGACCCAACCATTAAGACATCAAACTGATTCAGGAAAGTATTTCTTACTAAATACTCCATTTAAAGTGGTTTTCGGCTTCACTATTTTAAGCTTTACCAGTCTCTTATTTTGTATTGTGTCATTGCTTTTCAATTATAAGCATATGGTTTTTATCATTATATTTATCTTAAGCACACCTCTTTCCTTGTTTACAGACTTCACATTTTGAGTGCTCTACTCTTATAACATACCTGAGTAATTTTCTTTCATAATAATAACTGCAGTAACAATAACAATAGCATCTGCCATTTGTGAGTTTCATTTTTCCTAGAGGGTTTGCCAAGTGCTCTGTATGATTTATTCTCATTTAATCTCCAAGCATCCTAATGAGAAAACTGAGGTTTAGAGACATTATTTGATTTGTTCAAGGTCAAACAGATCTAAATGGTAGAGCCAGAATTTTAATACCAGGGTCTACTTGACCAGAATCTTTGCTCTTAACCATTGCATAGCACCTGCTACTACTGCAGGTTTTTAAGGCTATAACATCCTTGGCTGTAGGGGAGTCATAATCCTGAGACCATGAGATCACTCATCTTTGCCAGGGAGGCTGTCCAAGAGACTTCAGGCCTTGCTGTCTGATAACTGGGCAGTAGCTGTTAGGTTCCTTTATCTTCTTATATGTGACTCTTTAATTCCTGATTATTCCCAGAAGACCTTTGGAAGAGTAGTTAGCTATTGTTTTATATCACAAGGTTAGGTCAAGAATGAGAACTAGTCAAAGATTAAATGGCTTATCTGGGTATTGAGCAAACTCCTCTGGGCTAGGCTCTGTAAGAGAAAGAAAAACAAGCCAGATGGGGTAATTGCCCTCACCCTGGGGTAATTGCCCTCACCCTGGGGTAATTGCCCTCACCCTGGGGTAATTGCCCTCACCCTGGGGTTTCTGTCTTAACGCAGTTCAGAGCTAGACATCTTGCTTGGTTCTCCCTGTCCTCCTGCAATGGTTTGTTTCTCTACTGCTAATTTTTGCCCCAGCAAAACCGTGCTATCCAGTTTATGTTAGGGTACTTTGGGAATATCCCTAGAAGGCTACTGCATAAACCTACATGTAGTAAACTGAGGTCTATGTTTCTGTAATGGATGGAAAGAAAAGCAACAAAACAACTCATTATGTTAAATCTGATTTTTCTTCTTCTTTTTTTTTATATATATATAAAAAAAGCAAATACCATGATATTTTGGCAGACTTTTTGACAGTGCCCACATTTGATTTGATGAGATGTGTGCTCCTATTTGAGTTATGTCCAAAAGAGGGCAAACAGATGGAAGGCTTTTACAAAAGGAAAAAAAAAATCCTGGTTAGTGTGAGCCTAGCATCCCTAATTTGCTTTTAATTTTTTCTCTTAAAAAGCAATAAATATGTCTTAACAGATGGACTAACATTTGAGTTAAAAGCATCCTTTGAGAAACTACAAGCAATGAATGCCTTATACAGATGTGGAGAATTCAAATGCATGTAAATCATAGCAAACCACACAAAGTGAGGCTAGAGAAACATAAACTTTCTGAGAAAGGAGGTTTAGGAAAACATATGCTCAGACCTGTAAAACAACCTTCAGTGACCTTCCAGCATAGATTTTCTTTTCTTTTTTGAGACAGGGTCTCACTCTGTCACCTGGGGTGCAGTGGCATGATCTCAGCTTACTGAAACCTCAACATCCTGGGTTCAAGTGATCCTCCCACCTAAGCTTCTTGAGTGGATGGGATTACAGGTGCATGCCACTCACACCCAGCTATTTTTTTTTAATTGTTATTTTTGTAGAAACTGGATTTCACCATGTTGCTCATGCTGGTCTCAAACTCCTGAGCTCAAGAGATCTGCCCTCCTCGGCCTGCCAAAGTTTGGAATTATAGGCATGGGCCACTGTGTCTGGCCCAGCATAGATTTTCAAACTGTGATTCATGGCTCACTGATAGGTCATGAAATCAGGTTAATCAGTTGTGATTGGAATTGAAAAAAAAAGGTGACATTTGTGGTGGTGGGGCAAGGAATAGGATCTATTCAGAGTGTACCACTCTGAATAAAAATCAGTGCTATTTCATGATGGTTTGTTTCTATTACATATTGTATCCTGGGTCATGATGCAGTTTTTACTATAGGTCATAGTTAAAATATATGTATTCTAGAAGATGCTGATCTAGCAGATGATAAATGCAAATATATTGGAACATGACTCCATTTATAAGCTCCCTTTTTCTGCTTCTCTCCACATCTAGTCCATTAGCTTTCTGCCCAAAATATGGGATACGTTGTATTCATCTACTTCCATCTACTTCCTTCCATTTCCACTACTTTTGCCCTTATCGAAGCCACTAACATGCCTCATTTTAGGCTATAGAATAGTCTCCTAACTGGGATTTTCCACTCTGGGTTCCCCTCCCACAAAAGTGTGGGAGCTGTCTTCTTTCTCTCTCTCTGTCTAATGAATCGCTCTTGCGCAAAAAAAAAAAAAAAAAAAAAAAAAAAAAGTTTTCCTAACTATTCTCCTGGCTATCACTTGGGCTCCCAGCAATCCATTCTCCATGTGGCAGCTACAGGAATCTTTTAAAAACATAAATAAAATAACTTTTGCACCTAAACCCCTGCACTGGTTTTCCTTTGAATTTAGAATAAAATCTAAACCTCTTAGCATGCTAAAACCTACATAGACTGGTCCCTATCTATCTCTCCAGCATTATATTCTGCTGTCCTTCCATAGGCTCTGACTTGGCTGACCCTCAGGGTCTTGTATCTGCTCTTCTCTTTCCCTGGAAAGTGCTCTACCCAGATCTTAGCAAAGCTCACTTCTTTCCCCACACAAGAATCTCCTGAACTATGTAGATAAAAGTGTATTCTCAGACCCACACTCCTCATGATGGGTACCAGTACATTCCCTGTACCAGTTGCCTCATATTTACTTTATTTGTAGAATGTCACTGTCTGAAAGTATCTTACTTGTTTACTTGTTTATTGTCTGCTTCCTTCTGTAAACACCGAAGCATTGGGACCTTGTCTGTGTTGTCCTAGGCTGTATCCCCAGCCTTTAGAACAGGGCCAGCCTGGCAGTAGAATGCACTAAAAAATATGTGGGAATGAATGAATTAATTTGCTTTAGGATATTCCAAAGGCCCAGGTTATTTTTTTCAAAGTTTTATTTTTAATTGACAAATAATAATCATATGTATTTATGGGGTACAATGTGATTGATGTATATATATATATATATATATGTACACACACTCTGTGGAATGATTATATCAAACTAATGAACACATCTATCACCTTACATACTTAACATTTTTATGGTGAGAACATTGAAAATCTACTCTTTTAGCAATTTAAAAATATACAATACATTATTATTATTACTAACCATGTTCACCATGCTAAGCAATAGATTTTGAAAACCTTTCCTACTGTCTAATTGAAACTTTGTACTCTTTGATCAATATCTCCCCATTCCCCACTCCGCACCACCTGGTAACCACCATTTTACTCTCTACTTCTATGGATTTGACTTTTTTGGATTCCACGTAGACATGAGAGCAAGTAGTATTTCTGTGCATATTTCACTGAACATAATGCCTCCAGGTTCATCCATGTTGTGGCAAATTACAGAATTTCCTTCTTTTTTAAAAGATAAATACTATTGCATTGTTTATATATATATCACATTTTCTTTGTCTATTCATCTGTTGATGGACAATTAGGTTGACTTCATATTTTGCCAAAGGTCCACATTCTAAGGGTGTCAAACATAGACAAACTATGAACAGAATGAAGCTGGAACTTTTTCCTTATCCTACCAGTTGGATGTGGCATTGTGAAGCAAAGGGTCCCATTTGGACTCTAGACTAGAACTCCCCTGGGTGTGGCTTCCTTGGTTACTGCCGTATTTGCCTCTCTTTCCCCTCAAGACTTGTTGCCATGACCCTGATAGACCTGAAGTGCTGGTAATGTGGTGTCAGGAAACCAGAGTTCTGCAATCTCTCTGAATCTTGATTCTTTTATCTGTAAAATAAAGATAAGAATAAATTTACCTACTAGAGATGTTTTGAGGACTAAATAAGAAAGTGAGCATGAAAATAAATATTTGCTATTGTGATTACTAGTCTATTCAGGTATTTTAAAGGAATCAGAAGTGAACATGGAATGCTTTTCATTAATTCCAAACACTGGGAAATGCCTCTATCCTCCAAACTGCTCATCAGAAGTTGGGGCATCATCCTCAAGGACTCATTTCCCTTTATCCCACATTCAATCACCTATCAGTTTCTATCAATACTTCCTCTTCTTTATAAACTCCTTTATAATTTGAGGTCTGGCATGGGGCCCAAGAATTTGATTAGATGAGCTGACATGCCTGGAACAGAGAGATATTTTAAAAATATTAGCTTCCTTCCTTTTCCTGAGGAAAATTCATCTCTTCCTTTCCCCAAGATATTCCTGCTATTTGGTGCCACACAAGTCTCTTCTGTGCTGTGTATATCAGGGTGCTTTCTTGGGCTTGCCAACCCTCAGTTACCACCCTCTTGCATGGATGCAGAATGAAAGGGTAAATCCTCCTACAGTCCCCCTCTCCCACCTCGCATTCCTCATGTGATTTAAATAGTTGCTGAAATCTCACATGATTCCACTTAGATATCTCAATAGTTCTACTTTATTTCTAATTTCTAAGTTGTTGAAGTAATCACATGCTTTCACGAAACCAGTCATGCATGCCTGCAGTCCTCCTTCGTGCTCTTATTAGGGAAGGCACTTATATTTTGGCTGGCCTTGTGCTTTTTGCTAGTAATAAGCCACCTTCATTTATTATGATTTTTTAATAAACTTAATTTCCTCAATCTTTCTTCCCTTCTCATCTTATTATTTGTCAGCTGGAATACTGTAATGGCCACTAAGTGGTTTTCTTGACTTTCATCTCACACCCCTCCAATCTAACTTGTCGTTATTGTTATTATCTTATCCTCCCAGGGCCATCCCCAAAATGTCATAGTGACAATTAGACAGTCTGGGAAACAAATTAAAGCTAGAGTGATAGAACCAGTGAGGCATGGCTCCTACCTTTCTTATCTATCCCAAAAGAGCTACCTACCTAAGTGTGCTAACTATAGACCAAATAAGAGGGTAGTTCCCCAGCAGACCAATTCCAGGTCTGAGTGTGTACTAAATTGCTGGTTAGCCTGGGCGCTCATATCTTGTCTTTGAGTGTGCACATCTGAAACAATAACAATAGTAATGGCTAAAGTTTCTTTTGAATTTACTATGTGCCAGTCACTGTTTTAGTGCTTTACATAGACCTATTCATCATTTCAAATGCCCTTTGAGGTAAATACTACTATTGTCTGCATTTTAGAGATGAGAAAAATGAGGCAGCGAGAGGTTAAGGAACTAGTCCAGAGCTTTGGTTAGAACTATAGTCCCAGAGCTAGAAAGTGTTGGGACTATGGTTCAAACTCAGGCAGTGGCTCCAAAGTCTGCAGTTGGATGCTGTAAAAAGGAGTTGAATTAGATGAGCTTCTGGGGTCTCTCTACCTCTAAAAATATCATAAGTTCATGTGCCAGAGAAGGCTGCTGGTTTCCCCCAACAAACAAGGGTTAGGAACAGTGCTATGCTAAGATGTGACACTGCAGCCAGTACAGTTCATCCTCAGGCAGGGAACATTGTCTAAATATAGAACCTCCCTTAATGTTGGAAGGTCTGACTAAACTGGGTTAGTTGCTGGGTGAGGTGCTAGAGGCAGTGCAAGTGGAAAGGTGTGCCAACTGCGCAGTAGTGCTGCATAACAATGTAGGGCAAGATTCCTCCCTGAGCTCTACCCTGCTTGCATCACTGCTTTCATTGCACGTCCTTTAGCGGGATTATATAATGCCGATTAAGGTAGATTACTTTATGAATCAGTTTGCCTCTCAGGGAAATCAGGGCATTTTGCCAAACTCTTTTTAACCAAAATGATAATTACATGCCTTTAGGCTGATTTTCTTTTTACTTGTCAGTTGCAAGGGAAACTCTGGCTTGTGCCTGTTCCATGCACAGCTGGACTGTCTTTGGACCTCCATATTTTCCAACAATGTGAACTTCTGCTGGCTTATTCTTTGGGATATGTTTTAGACATTTGAGATTCGGTTGTGAGTTGAATTGTGTCCCCCCAAAAGAGATGTTTAAGTCGTAAACCCCAGTACTTGTGAAAATGACCTTAATTTGGAAATAGGGTCTTTGAAGATGTAATCAAGCTATGACGAAGTCATACTGGAGTAGAGTGGGCCCTAATATAATAGCTCATTTCCTGAAAGAGAGGCAATTTGCACACAAACATGCAGACACACGGAGAACACCATGTGATGATGGAGGTGGATATTAGAGTGGTTCATGAATAAGCAAAGGAATGCCAAGGACTGTGGGCAAACACCAGAAGCTAGAAGTAAGCAAAAAACCATTCTTCCCTAGAACTTTCAGAGGGAGCATGGTCCTGCTGACACCTTGATATCAGACTGAGAGAAAAAATTGCTATGTTTTTATGCCACCCAGTTTATGGTACTTAGTTATGGCAGCCCTGTGAAGCAAATACAAATACTTCTCTGGATCTTTTGCCAACGATGTTAAAAGGACTCCATAAGCATAATTTTATTAATTCATACGACATAAATTGAACTATTTAAAGGGTTTGTACCATGGAAATAGGGCTAGGATGCTGGCCTAAAGACCTGAGATGCAGCTCTGCCTCTGCTACTTCCTAGCTCTATGACTTGGGGACAAATCATTCATCCTTCCTGAGTTTTTTTTTTTTAATTAAAAAATGAGACTATTCCAAAAATATTGCCTTGTTTGCCACATAAGGTTGTTATAAGAATTGGTAGTAATTTACATTTATGTAGCACTTGAATGTTTACAAAGAACATTCAGGTAAATACACTATCTTATTTGTTCTTCCCAAAAACCCTACAAGGTGGATAGTTTTCTTGATCTAATGTTGCTGATCAATGCAAAATTTAGAGAAGCTGTTTGTTTGCCAGAGACAACACAGCTGGTAAATATTAGAGACAGGACTTCTCTGTTTTCCATTCTACTTACTACACTGTATAGTGCTTAAGAAAACACTTGGTCCATTGTAAATGTTCAATATGTATTTGTTGAATGAATAGAGGGATGAATGAATCTTTGTTTTCTGTTACTTAAGCATGTAAATCTTTTAGAACACTTCAGCTGAAAGATTAATGTATTCAGTATACAATTCCAATTATTTATTTATGTACACAAAAATATTTATTGAATACTTGCCAGGGGCTAATCATGGGTCTAGGTGTAGACTTATAGCAGTGACAAAACAGACCAAGTCCCTGTTCAGGCAGAGCTTACATTCTAGTGGGAGAAATAGATAGTAAATAAACAAACTTCTATCTTGACATGAAATTGCCAAGCAGAAAATTAAGCAGAATAGTAGGGATGGGAATTATGGGGTGGGAGGAGGGGAAGAAGGATGTTGTAGTGTAGTCAGGAAAGGCCTCTGTGATAAGGTGACTTTTGAGTAGAGCTGTGAAGGAAGTGATGGGCATCTAGGGGAAGATTATTTCAGGCTAAGGAAATAGCAAATAAAAAGTGTGAAAGTTTTTTTTGTGGCTTTCAAAAATCAGCAAGGAAGCCAGTGGAGAAGAGGGGTGGATTGGAGGTCAGAAAGTTAAGGAGGCCCCGATCACATGGACCTTGTAGACCAGCGGCAACAGGACTTTTGTTTTTTACTACAAGTTGAGAAGCCATTGGAGGGTTTTGCACAGAGGAATGACCTGGTGTGTTTAAAAAGGATCATTATGGTTACAGTGTGGAGAATAGATGGGAGAGGGGAAAGGATGGAAGTTCACAAAGGTTGTTATACTAATGTAGGCAAGAGATGAAGTTAATAAGGATGGTCAGATTCTGAATACATTTTGGGGGTAGACTTGACAGGATTTTATGATTAATTTGGATGTGGGGTGTGAGAGAAAATGATGTGTCAAGAATGGTCCTGAGGTTTTTGATATGTGCAGCTATCAATATAACATATTTAAGAGTTATTAAGGTAGTGAATTCTGTGGGAGAAGCAGGTTTGGAATAAGGGTAGGGAAACCAGTTTAGTTTTGGACATTTCAACTTGAGATTAATCGTAGACTTCCAAGTAGAGATGTTGTGTATACAAATGGAAATATGAGTCTGGAGTTCAAGGAAAAGGCCCAGGATAGAGGTAAAATCTTGGGAGTCATTAGCAAATAGAAAGTATTTAAATCCATTAGATTGGATGAGATCAGCAGGGTGTGAGTATAGATTTTTAAAATAGGTTCAGGGTTTGAACCCTGAAGCATTTCTCCTTTTGAGGATCAGGAATATGAAAAGTAATGGGCTTAAGAGACTGAGAAGGAACAGCTAATGAAGAAGAAGGAAAACCAAAAGGGAGTGGTGATGTAGAAGCTGAGGAAAGATGCCATTTCAAGAATGTTTCAAAATTTATTACACAGTAGAGAGAGGGATGATTCCTAAAGCAATGATCTCAATTGACATACTGCTGACTGAGTTAGGTGAAGTCTAAGTAGTTTCTGTTTAGTATGGCAATTTGAAGATAATTAATAAGTAACCTTGAGACACACAGTTCAGGTGTGGGTGGGAAAAGATGGCAGTAGGTTCAAGAGAAGACGGCAAGAAAGAAAGTGGAGTCAAAGTACACACCCTTTGGAGGAGTTTTGTTATAAAAGGGGAAGAAAAATCGTGTAACTGGAGGGTAGTTTGATGTTAAGGAAGAAGGAGGTTGGTTTATTTGCTCATTAAAAGAGGAAATACTAAAGTGTGCTAATGGTGATTGTCTTATAGGAAGAAGAAAAATGATTCCATAAGGAAACAGAGAGAACTGCTATGGTACTATTCTTGAGCCAGTGAGGGAGAACATATCAAGTGAACAAAGGGAGGAGTCAGTCAGCCTTAGAAAGGCACACACCTCCATTGTGATCCATTGTCACAGTAAGGAAGGCAGAATACATGGGTGCAGACACTGGTGGGTTGTTTGTTATACATGTGAGAACTCATGGAAGTTTTCTCTGATTGGTTCAGTTTTCCCAGCAACGTAGGAAGCAAGGTCATCAGCTAAGAGTGAGGAGGGAAAGAGGTGTCACATTCAGGAGAATGAGAGGGCAAATAGACTAAGGAAATGTAGTAGTAGGATATCTAGGCAGCATTGTATAAAAATATGAGAGATTACTTTGATGAGTAGAGAACAAAGATGGGAATTATATACATTTGTTGACAGCCCACACATGGAAGCCGTGCTATAGGCTTTGAAATACAAAGAAGAATTCTGACCCCCAGGAATGTAAAATCACGTGTCAGTGACAACTAATAAACACAAGAAAGAGATTCAAATAATAATTTAAGACAATAGAAGAAAATATATGTGACACGGAAGCATATATGAATGTGTTTAAGGAGTTTAGAGGAAAAAGAGAGGTGATCTAGAAGTGTTATGAATCTGGCAGAAAAGATAAATTCAGAGAGGGACAAATGAGAATAAAGTAAACAACAGGAACAAAGACCAAAGCCTGGAGGAAAAGAGGTAGAGATACATCATCATCAAGTAAGGTTGCCAGATAAAATACAGGACACCCAGTTAAATTTGAATTTCAGATAAACAAAAATAATTTTTAGTATAAAATACATATTTATACAGAATCAAATTTAACTGGCTGTCCTACAGTTTTATTTGCTAAATCTGGCAACCCTAGAATCAAGGTTAAGGAAAACAAACAAAAAATTATATTGAACCAAGAGAAGGAAGAATTTCAAGAATACAAAAGGTGTTCAGTAGTGGCAGATACTTCAGTAAAGCCATGGAAATAAAGTTTTGTTATTAGAACAACATTGGTGGCATTTGACACAGCATTGAAGGCATAGGCCCAAGCAACATATATGGACTACTCAGTGGAGAGGCTTGGCAGTAAGAAAGGAGAAAAATATATAGTCTAAGGCCAAATATAGAGGTGAATTCCAGGACCTGGGCTGACAGCCACTGGGATACTGTATGCATTTAGGTAATGTGTGAACAACAAATATCCTATCTTTAAGATGCTCTGTAATGGCCAGAGACTTGGCCAAACAGCAAAGATACAACTTAGCTGGCTTGGTACTCTAGGGCTCAGGTATCCTCTGCTGGAGAGCAAGACAAGGGAAGGAGACACATTTTGTAAATGAAATACGAAAGAAAAAAAAGAATGAAAATCCTACTGTAGTCAAAATGTTTATTTCAGTTCAATAGTAGACCAAATTCAGATACTCTCAGATTGAAATTAGAATGTGAACTTTAGATTATAAATCATTTAATAGAACAGACTTTCTGCCCACAGAGGCCTGCCCTATACTGGATTTTATTTCTTTACAACCAGGTAGAAAAAATTATCAAAGAAATTCCATGAGAAACGAGCACTGTTGTGAAAAAGGCAATGGCAGAATTTTTCCTGCCTGGCCACTAGAATTAGGGCACTTGGTCACAGAAGATGGGACGTCTGAGGGCTGTACACTGTCAGTCAGTGGAAGTGTTAGAATGACAGTGACACATGCTTTTCCAGTAATGTTGTATCCTTAGGGGCCTCAAGGTGCTGTAGTATCATTATAGAATATTTATTTCGAAATTGTCTACTCCCCAGGAAGAAGAGGTAGCAGCTTTTGGAGGAGATTTTTTAAAATGAGGGTTAACAGTGGCCGGGCGCGGTGGCTCAAGCCTGTAATCCTAGCACTTTGGGAGGCTGAGGCGGGTGGATCACGAGGTCAAGAGATCAAGACCATCCTGGTCAATATGGTGAAACCCAGTCTCTACTAAAAATACAAAAAATTAGCTGAGCATGGTGGTGCGTGCCTGTAATCCCAGCTACTCAGGAGGCTGAGGCAGGAGAATTGCCTGAACCCAGGAGGCGGAGGTTGCGGTGAGCTGAGATCGCGCCATTGCACTCCAGCCTGGGTAACAAGAGCGAAACTGCGTCTCCAAAAAAAAAAAAATGAGGGTTAAAACAGAGTAACCTTTGACAATAACTGCTAATGGATTAGGGTCAAGGACATCTCAGTGTTCACAGATCTTAAAAATATTGTCATCCATCTTTCTCTCTGAATTGAGTGCTCATCTTACCAGTTCCTATAGTTAATTAGATTGTTAACTCTGTCTATTTATAGCAGCAAACACTTCACTGGCATGTAGCAAATGCTGATTATTAAACAGGAGCCTCTACTGACTCAGGGTGGAATGAAATGTAATTATTCAAATTAGATTTAGGCCAAGGTCCAATGACCTCACAGGCAACATCCTGATTTTGCAAGTACTAGTTTCCATAAACCATTTCTCTCAAAGATGTAGAGATTACCATCTTTAGGAACCTTGTGGTGAATAGTGATGCTGAGTTTAGGCCTCCCCTAGCATTCTTAAAAGGATTATGCTGTCTTCTATAAATGTACCTATGCACCTGCCAGCTCATGACGCAAAGTCAGCCTTACTAAGTAAATCATTATACAAAGTAGTTATGGATGTAGAATTTTAATAGCAAATCAATTAAAGTTAATTTTCATGGATGCTATTAAGGAGGGTGTTCACCAAGCCTATCTCTTTTCATGTATCACATTACTTTATACTTTGAGAGAAAAACTCTCTGTTTTTTCATCTTTTGCCATTTGTATTTTTTATTCATTTATATTTTAAGAAATTTTAGATTGGGGGTACTTGTGCAGGTTTGTTACATTGGTATATTTTGTGATGCTGAGGATCTCATCACCCATATAGTGAACATAGTACCCAACAGGAAGTATTTCAGCCCTTGCCCCTTTCCCTTCTTGCCTTCTTTTGGAGCCTTCATGGTCTATTGTTCCAAAATTTATGTCCATTTGTACCCAGTGTTTATCTTGCACTTATAAGTGAACATATGATATTTGGTTTTCTCTTTCATCTTCACTCATTTGCTTAGGATAATGTCCCCTAGCTACATCAATGTTGCTGCAAAAAAGGACGTGATTTTCTTGTTTTTTTGACTGCATGGTATTCCTTGGTGTTAACATATCACATTTTCTTTTTTTTTTTTTCCCCATTTATTTATTTTATTGCATTTTAGGTTTTGGACATATCACATTTTCTTTATTCAATCCACTGTTGATGGGCACCTAAGTTGATTCCATGTCTTTACTATTATAAATACGGCTATGATGAACATACAAGTGTAGGTATCTTTTTGGTAGAATTATTTATTTTCCTTTGGATATATAAAGGAAATAAATCCTTTAGGATATGTAAAGGAAAAGTAATGAGATTGGTGGGGTGAATGGTAGCTCTAATCTTAGTTCTCTGAGAAATTTCCAAAGTTGAAATTTACAAGCTTAAGAAAAAACAAGGGATCTATTAAGTAGGTATGGGTGTATGTACTCAGGCAGGATGTTCAGCTGCATCTCACAGGATCCATACTAGGACTTAGAGATCTTTATCGTCCTAGGGTCTGCTAGTTGTCTTGTCTCTGCTGCTGTCTTGAATATCTGCTCCTACTCTGTTTCCAAGGAAAACTTTCTCTGCTTAGCTTGTATATGGCTCATCATGAATGCCCTCAAATGGTACCTTCATTCTCTAAATTATAAGATATTCCTTCTCTAGACTCCATAGCTACCTGACTTAATCTCTTTGCTTTTTAAAAAGTATAGCACTTTAAACAATTGAAATATACTTTATATAACATAAGATTCACCATTTGAATGTGTACACTTCATTGCTTTCTAGCATATTCATTATGTTGTCCAGTTATCACCACTACCTAATTCCAGAATATTTCCATCACCCCAGAAAGAAACCCCATATCTATTAGCAGCTAGTCCCAATGACTTTCCCACCACATACCCTGTGCAACCTCTAATATAATTTATGTCTCCATGAATTTGCCTCCTCTGGACATTTTATATAAATGGTGCAATACAGTATATGGCCTTGTGTGTCTCACTGATTTCACTTAGCATAACGTTTTCAAGGATCATCTGTGTTGTAGTATGTGACAGTATTTTATTACTTTTTATAGCTAAATATTATAATAGTCCGTTAATGGATATGCCACATTTTGTGTATTCATTCATCAGCTGATGAATGTTTGAGCTGTTTCCACTTTGTGGTTTTTAACAATAATGCTGCTATGAACATTGTTTTTAAAAAACAATTATTTATTTATAATACAAAATGACATTTATGTGTACAATGTGATATCTTGATATATATTATACATGTGGCAAGATTAAATCAAGCTAATTAATATGTCCATTACCTTACATACTTATCTTTGTGTTGAAAACATTGAAAATCTATGGACTTAGCAATTTTTATTATTACAACAACAAAATAATTTATATTGTTATAATCAATAATTATAATAATTTACATTATTATTAGTTATGGTCACTGTGCTGTACAATAGATCTCTGGAACTTACACCTCCTATCTAAAAGAAACTTTGTATTTCTTAATCAACATTTCCTTATTTCTCACCCTTCTTACCCCAGCTCCTGGTAACCATCATTCTACTCTTTGCTACATGAGTTTGATATTTTAAGATTCTACATATGAGTAAGATCATGCAGTAATGGTCTTCCTGTACTGAGAGAAATTGGAAAATTAGAAATTTCTCTTATTTCACTTAGCATAATCTTCCTCCAGATTCATCCACATTGTCTCAAATGACAGGATTTTCTTTCTTGAGGCCTAATAGTATTATGCGTGTGTATATCTATACACACACACACCACATTTTCTTTTTCTTTATCCATTCATTCATTCACTGATGGACACTTAGGTTGATTCTATCTATTGGCTATTGTGAATAATGCTGCAAGGAACATGGGAGTATAGATATCTCTTTGACATGCTGATTTCGTTCCCTTTGGATTTATACCCAGAAGTGAAATTGCTAGATCATATGCTAGATCTACTTTTGATTTTCTGAGGAATCTCTATACTGTTTTCTATAATGGTTGTTCCAATCTACATTCCCACCAACAATGTAACGCAGTTGCCTTTTCTCTACATTCTTGTTTACAGTTATTATCTTTCATCTTTTTGATAATAGTAATTTTAACAGGTGTGAGATGATACCTCATTGATTTTAGCTTACTTTTCCCCGATGATTAGTGATTTTTATATAACTGTTGGCCACTTGTGTCTTCTTTTGATAAATGTCTACCCGGGTCCTTTGTTTATTTTTTGATCAAGTTGTTTTCTTGCTATTGAGTTGTTTGTGTTCCTTGTGTATTTTTGGATATTAACCCCATATCAGATGTGTGGTTTGGAAATATTTTCTCCCATTCTATAGGTTGTCTCTTTATTTTATTGATTGCTTCCTTAGCTATGTGGAACATTTTAGTTTGATGCAGTTCCATTTGTCTAGTTTTGCTGTTGTTGCCTGTGCTCTTGGGTCCTGTCTAATAAATCTTTGTCAAGATCAACATCAAGAAACATTTCCGTTTTTTTCCTTATAGTTTTATAGTTTCAGGCCTTACCTTTAAATCTAATTTATTTTGAGTTTATTTTTGCCTATGGGGTGAGATGGGGTCCAATTTCATTTTCTACTTGTGCATATCCAGTTTTCCGAACACTACTTATTGAAGAGACTGTCTTCTTGCCATTGTATGATTTTGTCATTTTTGTCAAAGGTCAGTTGATCATAATATGGCCTCTCTATTCTATTCCATTGGTCTATAGGTCTGTTTTTGTGCCAGTACCATGCTGTTTGGATTATGACAGCTTTGTAGTAGATTTTGAGATCAGGTAGTATGATGCCTCCAGCTTTGTTCTTTTTGCTCAAGATTGCCTGGCAATTCAGAGTTTTTTGTTTTTCCATATGAATTTTAGGATTGTGTTTTCTATTTCTATGAAAAATGACACAAATTTTGTTAAGGATTGCATTGTATCTATAGATCACTTTGGATAGTATGAACGTTTTAATGATATTAATTATTCCAACCTATGAACATGGGCTATCTTTCCATTTATTTGTATATTCTAAAACTTCTTTAATCAATGTTTTATGCTTATAAGCATACACATCTTTCACTTCCTTGATTAAACTTATTTGTAAATGTTTTTCTATGCTGTCGTAAATGAGATTATTTTCTTGGTTTCTTTTCTGAATAGTTTATTGTTAATGTATAGAAATGCTACTAATTTTTATGTGTTGATTTGGTATCCTGCAACTTAACTGAATTTGTTGATTAGTTCTAACAGTTTTTTGATAAAGTCTTTAGAGTTTTCTATACATAAGATCATCTTGTCTGTAAACAGAGACTATTTATCTTCTTCCTTTCCAATTTGGATGCCTTTTATTTCTTTCTCTTGCTGAATTTCTCTGCCTAGGACATCTAGTACTATGTTGAATAAACATGGTGACAGAGGGCATCTTTGTTTTGTTCCTCATCTTAGAGGGAAGGCCTTTCAGCTTTTCATTGTTGAATGTGATGTGAGCTGTAGGTCTGTGATATATGGCCTTTATTGTGTTGAGGCACGTTCCTTCTATACTTAATTTGTCAAGAAGTTTTAATCATGAAAGGATTAATCGTTTATAGTCATGAAAGGATGTGAATTTTGTCAAATGCCTTTTCTGCATCTATTGAGATTATCACATGGCTTCTGTCCTTCATTTTGTTAATGTGGTGTATCATATTCATTTGCATGTATTTAACTATTCTTGCATCCAGGGATAAGTCTCACTTGATCAGGATGAGTGATCCTTTTAATGTGCTGTTGAATTAGGTTTGCTGGTATTTCATTGAGAGTCTTTGCATCATTTGTCTTCATCAGGAATATTGGCCTGTAATTTTTTTTTTGTAGTATTCCTTTTCTGGCTTTGATATCAGGGTATGATATGAACTCTATTTACAAGTTTTGGTGGAACATATTTTTCCAAGTCTCTTAGAGTTATATTTAGAAATGGAATTGCTGAGTCATATGTTAATTCTATGTTTAACTTTTTGAGGAACTGCCATACTGTTTTTCATAGTGGCTATAAGTTTTTACATTCTCACCAGCAATGTATGATGAAGGCCCATTGAATTTTAATTTCAAATTTCTAGGAGACAGAGTCTGGTTTCCCCATCTCAATTAAAATCAATTTGGGATTCTCTTTGGGTAAGATATATACTCTGTTCAATACATCTCAGTATGGGGGTGGGCAGTGGGACATGGAAGTAGAGTGGTCATGAAAACACTCATGTATGCAAAGGCCCATTATGTAACAATTCTTAGAGAAGTGATCTGGGTATTTTTGATTTCTCCCTTCCTGTATAAACTCGACCTCACCCCTAGTATATTCAGTTTTAAAATAGTTTTAAATCATGAAAGTGGTCAGTTCATGACAATTTCTGATTTTTAAATTGAACTGAGCCTTGAACTTTTCTTTAGGACAAGGCACAAAACTCTCTAGTGGCTAGTAAAAGTAACATATTCACTTTTAATAGATATTTCTTACATCAAACCTGTGAGGCATATGAAAATTCCACCCCAGTGTGGAGCTGTTAACTGAAATGTACAAGATCATAAAGCAAGTTAGTGACCATCATGAAATTAGCATTTGGAATCTTATTGCCACTGATTAGATTCTTAGGCCACTTGTTTGCTGGAACCCTAACTATTGTCCTTCCGTGCGATTTTGGGACCCAAAGTCCCCTTCTTCATTCATTCCGTTGGGGAATTTCTAGACAAAACCTCATTTTATACTTCGCAAAATGAGTTGCTTTATAAAAACCCCAAAATGCAATCAAATCCATCTGTTTTCTCTTCTGTATTAACTCATTTGTTGTAGTAAAGCCCCAGACAGTCCTTGGAGAGATACAGTTATAGGAAAGAAAACTGATTATGAGGGAAAGATTTTAGGGTCATTGAGATTTATTCCCCTTATATGCAAAATCTGTGTAATGTATGCAATAGCCTGAGATCACCTTGGCATAAAGCAGAGCACACATTTGAGATGTTGATCATGCAGCCTGCACATGAGGTGAATAATAAGCAAAGGATTCCCACTACAGAAGGTTTAACAATCCGGAGCTTAAGATATTGCAATGGAAATGAGGCTGGTTGTGCAGCCTTTTAACTGAGCATTATTCTGAAGCTTGTCTCTTAGTATGAAGGCTCTTGAAAATTATTGATTTGGATTCAAATGGGGAGAAGGATTTAACATTTGCCTTGCTTTATGTGAAAGCCAAGAAAAATTTATACCAGCAAACCTGAACCTGATGTAGACGCTGTGTGTGTGTATACGTGTGTGTGTGTGTGTGTGTGTATGCATGTATGTGTGTGCGTGAAAGAGAGGGAGAGAAAGAAAGAAAGAGAGATTAAGTAATAGATATAGAGATCTGAGTATGGAAGATTAAATAATAATAGATAGTAAACCTTATATAAATGTTATTTCCTTCACATAATTTTTGATAATTTTGATGTATTTCACATTATTTGTAATAATTTCTGATCATTGGAAGTTAGGTAGCTGAGTCCTTGTGGAGTGGCAATTCAAATCTTACATGAGTCTGCCTCCCAGCTCATATATTGTGGGCCTTGTTGCTTTTCTCCTATTCCTCTCTCCAAGAGGGCCCCCAGACACAGCAGGTGACACTGATGGATGGTCCCTTCCTGGCTCTTTATTGAAACTCCACATTGTATACAGAAAGGGTAAGATAGTTGATGCCCCAGTCAGGAGTGGACAACTAACAGGTCAATAGAAACTCAACCTGAAATTGCTGTCAGAGCAACTTGTTATAGCTTTTGGCTTTGATGTACAACTACACTACTTTGTAATTCAGCAAATGTGGTGCCGAGGGACTGCTCCATTAGATGCATCCGTAACCAGAAGTCAGGTGATCTGGAGCCCAGCTTCAGCTGGAGCCCTGTGACCTGGGGAGGATTTTTAAGACCCCTGAGATTATTCCTTCACCTGCCAGAGTGATGGGGTGGGTGTTGGGACTTTCCTAACCAGGGTTGACTAGGATAATGCATGTGTAAGTATCTTGAGAAAGAAAAGTTATTGCCAGTAAAATAAAACTAGGCCCAAATTCCCTCAGAGGCATTTCTCCTTCTAGTGTGGGGTAAGTGGTAGAACTAACGTGCTTCAAAGCAGGTATTGCGTATTTTATCTCATTTAACCCCATTAAAGTTGGTATCATTATACCCATTTTGCAGGTGAGTTCACTGAGACTCAGAGAACATAAGTGATTTGCTCAAAGTTGCTCTGTAGTTTTCCACTTGGCAGAGGCGATTGGAAGAAATGTGTCTTACTCCAAAGCTGAATCTAAGGTGTGTGAGTCTTAACTCATTGCTCAGCCCAGTGCTTACTTCTACATTAGAAACTCATCTCCTCTCCTGTACTTCTGCCACTTAAAATTAACCCTTTTGAGCTGATTCCTTATTTGTAAAAACAGAACTAATGCCACGGATCTTGCAGGCTTGTGTGAAGATAAATGAGCTGGTACAGCGCCTGGTCATGGGTGGGCACAGACAGTATGCCTTATCTCTCCTCACATCCAGGCCTTCTGCCTCATCCATGCTGCTGACTCTGTGATGTTCCTTAAGTTCGATCTGTGCCTCAAGACTTTCCTTCTCCCATCAACAAGAAGAATTAGAAAATGTCACTGTACATTATCTTTCAGTTTTTACTGATATTAAATACTTTTTGAATTGTCTTAGATATTTTCTGAGCTAGACACCTAGGCAAGTTCTCTCAAGCAGGATTGCTCTTCAGTGGAGGGAAAGAATGTGCCTTGAGCTGTTGCAGAGATGACTCAGGGCAGAGATTTTTGACACCATTGGTCATTTTATTTGTATTTCCTTAATAGCTGACAGCCATGGCACCATTATTCTCTTGTAGTTCCCATTATCAATTCTATTTAACATTTTTCAGTAAGTAAAATGTTAATGAAGACTGTGATATATCATTATTTCACTCTAAGATGGTGATTTTGATGCACATGCTTAACTCTCTCCTTCCTTCCACCGAAATTCCATTAAAGACAGCCAGAGAAATTACAACAACATCTGCAGCAGAGCTAGAGAATAGAAAACAATGCTATCATCAGGCCAGAAACTTTCAGAAATTTTTGTAAGGTACTCTTTTAGTCTATTTTGTGTTGCTATGACAGAATATCTGAGGCTGGGTAATTTGTGAAGAAAGAGGCTTATTTAGCTTTCAGTTCTGTAAGCTAGGAAGTGTAAGAAGCATGTATCTGGCATGACTTCTGGTGAGAGCCTCATGCTGTTTCCATTCATAATGAAAAGTAGAAGAGGAGTGGGCATGTGCAAAAAGATCACATGGTGGGGTGGTGGGGGGAAGCAAGAGGAAGAAACCGAGGAAGACAGATGCGTTTTAATAACCTGCTCTCTTCTGAACTAATCCATTCCAACCTATTCTTTGTCTTAGTCTGTTTTGTGTTGCCATAACAGAATACCTGAGGCTGGATAATTTATAAAGAAAAGAGAGAGATGCCCTACTCCATAGGAGAGAGAAAGGCATTTATCTATCTATGAGGAATTCCCTTTGCGCTAGGCCCCATCACCCAATATTACAATATTGGAGATCAAATGTTAACATGAATTTTGGCAGGGACAAGCCACATCCAAACCATAGCACTCATTTTATAAATTTTGTTAAAACTTTGTTATGGTTTGAATTGTCTCTCTCTGAAGGATATGTTTGAGTCCTTACATACCTATGAATGTGGCCTTATTTGGAAATAGGGCCTTTGCAGATGCAACCAAGTCAAACTGAGGTCCTACTAAAGTGGGCCATAAGCCAATCACTAGTGCTTTTATAAGAAGTGAGAAATCTGGACATAAACACACAGGAAAGAAAACCATGTGATAATGGAGGCAGACATTGGAGTGGCATAGCTGAAAGACAAGGAATGTCAAGGATTGTTGGGCCCCACCAGAAACTCGAGAGAAGCAGAGGAGGATTCTTTCCTGGAGCCTTCAGAGGGAACATGATTCTGCCAACACCTTGCTTTTGGACTTCTAGCCTCCAGAACTACAGGAGAATAAGCTTCAGTTGTTTTAAGTCACCCAGATTATAATTTCTTACGGAGCCTAGGAAACCAATATGAGCTTTACTAAAAACTTTAAAACATGGATTCAAGGGAGTACTGACCCAGCTGCAGTTCAACACGTAAAGGAAGTATTCATCTGGAAACAGTGGATGGATTCCCTTAGCAGAGACCCAGATAATCTTCAAGCTCAGTATTACTGGAGCTCAAGCCAGTTTGAAACAAATCTGAACCCTACAAATGACCTTGGGAAGCTGGATCTTGACTACATACAGAGCAACTGGCCAGACACTCCACCATTGCTATGATCTACTATGTCAGATGAAACAGAGGCATCATTTCCATGGGTTCCTATTGAGGAAAGCTCTAACCGTCAGAGAAGGGGCCGGCATGAAGGACTGCAACAAACACACAAAAACATCCACTAAGCACAGGAGTAAACTTTCTCACATATGCTCTCTCCTAGCTTCAGGGTACAAATTAAACTGCTAATCTTGTAAGACTGAAACTACAAAAATTCGAAAAGTTTTGCTCTTTGTCTAAAACTAAGTAGTTTGAATAGAGATCCATATAGTTTTGGATAAGCCACTTTTTAAATTCCAAAACAGGAAAAATGCAGACATTCGCTCTTTAAACTGAAATTTTAATTGAGCACTACTATTTGTTAGTAGTGTTATACTAGTTGTTATATTAGGATGGGAATTTTATTCAGAGGTAACATCATATGCAAATATCAGAAGGCAAGACAGAAAGAGTACATGGTACAGTCAAGGAGCTGCAAGAATGAGTGAATAGGGAAAAACCACTGGACCTGTGAAATTTTTAAATTATTACTCAAATGATTGAAATTAAGGGGTCCAGTTAGGGCAATCAGAGGAAATGACCCTTTGAAGTGGACTTACTAAAAAAAAATCAGAAAAAGAAAAAACTTAGGTCAATCGCCAATTCTTTTTATTATTTTAATACAAGGTTAGAGAGGACACTGTATTTATAAAAACAGAATAATTTGAGGCTAGGAAATATTGCCATAAGATCAGAAGTATAATCCTTAAATTAAAAGTTTTAAATAAAGGCATCAGAGAGAATATTGAATACTGCAATAAATTGAGTTGGTAAATTAGATGATTAGGTTGAGAGTTCTCCCAGAACACAGAGGAAAATATGCAAGCATAACCATATGAATGTAAAGAAAAATGTACAGAGGAAAAATCCAACAGGTCTAATATTGGCACAATAAAAATATCAAAAGGAGAGGGCAGCTAGAGAAAAGGTAACAATAAACAAATTAAAAAAAGGTCCTAAACTTAAAGAAATACTTGAGTCTTCAGCTATCTACTAGGTATCCAGTAAAATTTAGTTTTTAGACTCTCACACTGAGCTATAGCCTAATGCAGTCTTCTTCCTGCATTCAAGCAAAACCAAAAACAAAAGAGATTAGAAAGAGGAAAAAATAGATGTTTCAGCATACTGCTTTTTTATCACATGAATTATAGAAACATAGGAAATAGTATACATAGAATTTTGAGGGAAAAGATTGTTATCCAAGAATATCTTCTACAGCTTTTGGATGAGGGCAATAGAAAATCTATTCTCAAACACCCAAAAGCTCATAAAGTGTTCTTTCTGAGAAAAATTTTTTGAAGAAGTCCTATAGCAATTCAAGAAGGAAATCAAAATAAATAATTCAAATTGAAGGAAGCCAGAGCATCCCAAAACTATTTGCAAGGAATGAACCAGCCAAATTAGGATAGTATATATGTACTTGTATAATTGTTAACATTGTGAAATTCAGCAAAAAAATATTAAAATGATAATCTGGATCTAAGACGATAGTTTATTTTGATAAAAACTTTAGGAGTGTAGAGTAGAGGGAAGACATGAACAGAGGCTCTGCAAGGACATAAATTTTTGTCTAATTTGTTTACTATTTTAGCCTCAGGTTTGGAACAGTGCCTAGTACATAATAAGTGCTTAATGAATGAATTAAAAGTCTGCTAAATTTCTGTAATCAATTAACAGGAAAGATTCCTATGAATCAGTAATAAAAAGACAATTTAATAGAAAAATGAACAAAAACACTATAGGCAGTTTGAAGAGAGGGCAAATGACTAAAAAAATGAAAAAAAAAAAAAAGTTTAACCTAATTAGTAATCAGAAAAATACAAATTAAATTAACAAAGATACACTAATTTCCATTATCGATTTGATTGTTAAAGATTAATATGGCTCACAATATCAAGTGGTGAGTATATGGGGAAATAGAAACTCAGTCTATTTGTATTAGTCTGTTCTCACACTGCTATAAAGAAATGCCCAAGACTGGGTAATTTATAAAATAAAAAGAGGTTTAATTGACTCACAGTTCCATATGGCTGGGGACATATCAGAAAACTTACAATTATGGTGGAAGGGGAAGCAGGCACATCTTACATGGCAGCAGGTCTAAGGGCGACTAAAGGGGGAAGAACCCCTTGTAAAACCATCAGCTCTCATGAAAACTCACTTTCATTAGAAAAGCCTGGGGGAACTGCCCCCATGATCCAGTCACATCCACTAGATTCCTCCCAAATCTTATCTCAAATCAACACAATTTCAGATGAGATTTGGGTGGGGACAGAGAGCCAAGCCATATCACTATTGGTGAGACTTTAAATTAGTACTAAATATTTGGAGAATTTGAAAATATCAAGTAAAGTTGAAGATGTGCATACTCTATGATTCAGCAGTATACTCCAAAGAAACTTACAAATGTTCTGCACACGAACTCCTCCAAGGTTGTTCACTACATATAGTTTATAATAGTAAAAAAATGGAAACAACGTAAGTGTCCATAAAAGGGGTAGATAAATGAACAGCGGTTAATTCATAATATACATCAGTCAAAATTAGTGAATAGCATTTGTGTTTCAACTGAATATTAAAAACATAAAGTTACTAAGAGAAGAGCAAATTGCAGGATGGTGTGTATAACATGCTAATATTCATGAAGAGTTAACAAGCCCTCAAAGTCATACATGCATTACTATGAATTGCATTTGCCTGCTTCGCTAGCTAATAACAGTAAGAAACAAGAACTAGAAGGAGATATTGCAAATTCATGATAGTATGATAGTGGTCATCTCTAAAAAAGAAAGGCAAAGAGTTTTGAAACTGTGGATTGCAACAAAGGACTTCAATTTTATCTATAATGCTTTACTTGCTTTATTTAAAAAAATTTGAGACAAAGAGACAGAATGTTAGTATTTATTAATTCTGAACAGTAGATATATGGATGTTTGTTTTATTATTCTTATACTTTTTTATTTTTAAAACCTTTCATACTTCCCCAGAAGTATAATCAATATCTAAGCTTATGTCCTTTAGAAAATTAGCTGATGGGTTTCTAGAGAGAGAGTGAGTCCCTGTAACTGCTGAAATGATACTAAAAACAACAGCAGTAAAATTATATGTGCTTTGTATGTCCATTGCTTTTTGGAGAGGGTAAAACTCCATCCTTTTTAAGGCATTTGTAACTCTATTTACAAATTTTGATTTTGATTTTGGTTTGCACAATAGTTGAATTGTATTTCTGGTATTTAACGTCTGAGGCCAGAGATGCTAAATATCCTGCAATTTGCAAGTGTGCTCCCATAAAATAAAATATTGACAAGGCCCAAATGTCTTACATCCCTTTGAAAAAAAGTGAGTTAGAAATTGAGGCTGGGCATGGTGGCTCACACTTGTAATCCCAACACTTTGGGAAGCTGAGACGGGTAGATCATTTGATCATTTGAGGCCAGGTGTTTGAGACCGGTCTGGGCAACATAACAAAACCCCATCTCTACTAAAAATACAAAAACAAATTAGCTGGGTGCAGTGGTGCATGCCTGTAATCCCAGCTACTCAGGAGGCTGAGGCATGAGAATTGCTTGAACCTGGGAGGTGGAGGTTGCAGTGAGCCAAGATCACACCATTGCAGTCCAGCCTGGGTGACAGGGTGCAACTGTCTTAAAAAAAAAAAAAAAAAAAGGCCGGGCGCGGTGACTCACGCCTGTAATCCCAGCACTTTGGGAGGCCGAGGCGGGTGGATCACAAAGTTAAGAGATCGAGACCATCCTGGTCAACATGGTGAAACCCCATCTCTACTAAAACTACAAAAAATCAGCTGGGCATGGTGGCGCGTGCCTGTAATCCCAGCTACTCAGGAGGGTGAGGCAGGAGAATTGCCTGAACCCAGGAGGCGGAGGTTGCGGTGAGCCAAGATCGCGCCATTGCACTCCAGCCCGGGTAACAAGAGCAAAACTCCGTCTCAAAAAAAAAAAAAAAGAATCACATTCTGTTAAGGATAACAGGAAATCCTACCAGTGGCTTAAACACATAAGCAATTTCTTTTCCTTATGTAGCAGGAAGTCTGAAGTTAATAACAGTAAGAAACAAGCTAGAAGGAGATAACTGCAAATTCATGATAGTATGATAGTGATCGTCTCTAAAAAAGAATTTGGCATTAGCTCAGTGTCTCAGGGAGGTCAGGGCCCAGCTCACTGTTTTTATTTTCCTTCCCCTCATAGGCTCACAATGGCTGTTGAAGCTCTAGCCATCAAGTGCAGGGTCCAAACAGAAAGAAACAAGGGCTGGAAAAGGAAAGGGCAGTATCTATATTTAGAACAAAATGACTTTTCCAGAAATCCTCCGTAGACTTCTACTTAGGTCTCATTGTACCACATGGCCTTGCTTGCTGCAAAAGAGTTTTTGGCTTTGCAGCCTTTATACTAGAGGAAAGAAAGAAAGGAAGAAAAAAAAAAAGAATTTGGAATGGGTGCTAAGTAAACCAACCCACAGTATTTGCTGCAAAAGTGAGTAGGTTAATTTTCATACGAAAATAAAAAGAGTGGGTATATCAAGTTTCATTCAGGAAAACAGAAACTACTCTGAGTATTTAAAACAAAGGGAATTTAGTGCAGGAAATTGGCTACATGAGGGATAGAAGAGTAGAAAAGCTAAATAGGAGACAATGAGGTAGCCTAAGGTTTCCAGCCTCAGGAAGCCACTACCTGCAATTTGCAGAAAGAGGAGGGGAGAAGGCAGAATTACTAGGGTCACTTGGCAGAATCTGGAACCAGAACAGACCCATCCATCAGGAGCTGGAGCCAGAGAGAAGCTGTAGCCATTGCAGGGAACAACACATGAGAGGCAGGAAGAGAGAAACAGCCTGGCTTATCCCTTTGTCCTACTGTTTTTTCTATTGGCCAAACCCAGTTGTAAGCAAGCTAACAGTCTGTAGGGGCCCCACTGTGATGCAGAACTGAGCAAGAATGACAAAAAATAGAGAGAGCAAACAGGTTCTGAACCAAGCATTTTGAGTCAAAACACAAAATATTCTTCTATGTAAATAAAGGAAAGTATGGGCAGTGAAAGTAAATCAGGAGTGACAAAATTAGTATCAGATGATGATGTAGAATTCAAGGATCCAGGTCATTAAATGAGATGAGAAAGGGTTTTTTTTTTTTTTTTTTTTGAGACGGAGTTTCACTCTTGTTACCCAGGCTGGAGTCCAATGGCACAATCTCGGCTCACCGCAACCTCCACGTCCTGGGTTCAGGCAATTCTCCTGCCTCAGCCTCCTGAGTAGCTGGGATTACAGTCATGTGCCACCATGCCCAGCTGATTTTTTGTATTTTTAGTAGAGACGGGGTTTCACCATGTTGACCAGGATGGTCTCGATCTCTTGACCTCGTGATCCACCCGCCTCGGCCTTCCAAAGTACTGGGATTACAGGCATGAGCCTCCGCGCCCGGCCGAGATGAGAAAGGGTTTTCTTTTTTTTTTTTTTTTTTTTTATAGTTGATAAAGATCAGAGAAGCTGGGCTTGTAAGCTTCAATTGTAGTGTTAAATTCACCAGCAAAGCAAAGAGGGTCCTGGGCAACTTTTGGAAATTCTAGTCCAAGGATATAGGCAATCTAAGGGACGAGTTTTTATAGGTTGAGAATGGGGATCAGAACCTGGGAGGATAGTAGGGGAGGATGTGTCAGGATTGAGTGGGGTGTTCAGAAAGGGAAGGGTACAGAGGAGAGAGAGATGGTGGTACCAGGGGAACAGAAAAATTCTGAGTTCCTTTTTTTTTTTTTTTTTTTATTTTAAGAAAGAGAGAAAGGAAGAAAGAGAAAGAATAAAGAAAGAAAGAAAAAATGAAGGAAAGGAAGAATGAGGAAGAAGGAGAGAGAGAGAGAACTGGGGTGTTACTTTATTGCCCGGGCTAGAATGCAGTCTAAAAATGGGTATGCCTGTAATTGTGTTTAGTAATAAAGACATGGAAAAAAAAAAATGAGGGAAGAAAATAACTAACAAGCAGCCAACCAATATTTCATTTAAACCTGTAAAAAGGTGTGATGTGGTACTAATAAGAGTGTATATTTTGTATATTTAAAGTGGAGAGTTCTATAAATGTTAATTAAGTCTACTTGTTCCCGATCTGAGTTCAAGTCCTGGATATCGATGTTAACTTTCTGTCTCATTGATCTGTCTGATATTGATGTTGAAGTCTCCTACTATTATTGTGTGGGAATCTAAGTCTCTTTATAAGTCTTATATATCTGTGTATTCCTGTATTGGGTGCGTATATATTTAGGATCTTTAGCTCTTCTTGTTGTATTGATCCTTTTATCATTATGTAATATCCTTCTTTGCTTCTTTTGATCTTTGTTGCTTTAAAACCTATTTTATCAGGAAAAATTGCAACTCCTGCTTTCTATTTATTTATTATTTTCGCCCTCCATTTGGTTGGTAAATTTTTCTCCATCCCTTTGTTTTGAGTCATTCTGTATCCTTGCATGTGAGATGGGTCTGGATGTAGCATACCAATGGATCTTGGCTTTTTTTGCCTGTCTGTAACTTTGGATTGGGGGATTTAGTTGAATTAATAATAATATATGTGAGTTTGATATTGCCGTTTAATGTTAGCTGGCTGTTTTTCCCATTAGTTGATACAAGTTCTTAATTATGTTGATGTTCTTTATTTTTTGGTATTTTTTAGAAAGACTGATACTGGTTGTTCCTTTCTGTTTGTAGTGGTTTTTTCAGAAGCTCTTGTAAAGCAGGCCTGGTGGTGATGAAATCTCTGAGTGCTTGCTTATTCACAAAAGTTTTTATTTTTCCTTCGCTTATGAAACTTAGTTTGGCTGGATGTAAAATTCTGGGTTGAAAGTTCTTTTCTTTAAGAATGTTGAATATTGGCCCCCACTCTCTTCTGGCTTGCAGGGTTTCTGCTGAGAGATCTGCTGTGAGTCTGATAGGCTTCCCTTTATGGGTAACCTGACCTTTCTCTCTGGCTGCCCTCAGTATTTTCTCCTTCATTTCAACCCTGGTGAATCTGGCGATTATGTGCCTTGAGGTTGGTCTTCTTGAGGAATATCTTTGTGGTGTTCTCTGTATTACCTGGAGTTGAATATTGTCCTGCTTTGCTAGAGAGAAAGGGTTTTCTTCCTCCCTCCCTCCCTTCTTCTCCCTCCCTCCCTCCCCTCCCTCCCTTCCCTCCCTTCCCTCCCTTCCTCTCCCTCCCTCCTTCCCCCTCCCTTCCCCTCCCTTCCTCCCTCCCCCTCTCTTCCACTCCCTTCCTCCCTCCCTCCCTCCCTCCCTTCTTCCTTCCTTTTTTCCTTCCTCTTTTTATTGCTAATGGGTACAATTCATAACAAAGACAGATAAATCATTGAAACTCTAGGTGCTAAGTAGTATGGCATCATATATAAACACCTCTTTTATAGAAATAGAAAAATACCTTTTGTATAGAAATACAAAGAGAAATTCACAAAAACCATAATCATAGAGAGTGACTTTAATCTCTTTGGTAGACAAACAAACAAAAGTAAATAAGAATATTCAATAATGGTTTATAGTAAGACATATGGCAGCAGCCAAACCTAAAATCAGAAATATTCACAGCTTTAAGTTCTTTTATTAATACAGAAGAAAAATGAAAATAAATGGATTCAATTGTGGCCTCAATTCAAGAGGACATAAAAGAACTTATATAATTTTAGAAAAGCAAGAGAAAGAAATCAATAAAAATAAAAACAGAAATCAATACATGTAAACAAATAGTAGAATTGATAAATTTACCAATAGCCTGTTTCAAAAAGATCAATAAAAGACACAAACTCTTGGAAAATCTTATTATAAAAAAAGTGACAAAAATATCCAGATATACAACATTAAGTATAAGAACAGTAATATAATCACAGATATTGAGATAAAAAATATTATTAGAGCCATACTATGTATTACTTAGTACACTTGAAAATCTCAATAAAAAAGATAATTTTATAGTAAAGTTAAAAAAATTAAAAAGGCTTCATTATGGTTCATGAGGCCCTGCAGTTATACTCTGTCATGGTACCAGTAATTCTCCTATATGACATCTATCATGATGAAATGCAAATTGAATGTACTGAACCATTTCCCCTATTAAACTATTAGCATCCTGAAGGCAAGAACCATGTCTTATGTGATTTTTCATCCTAGAATCTGGCTAACGGATACAATGGTAGATGCTTAGGGGATGCTTGTTGAAAAAAATTCTCCTTTCCTCCCTCCCTTCCTTTCTTTTTCCTTCTGCTTTTATTTTTCTTCATTATTCTTTTCCTTCTCCAACACCCCAAAGAATAACCAAGAAGCAAAATCCATTTAGCTTAGAATAAAGCTCACCTATTTACATCATTCTTTACAACCTAGTGCTGATCTGTTCTCTGTAGATCCCGTAGCCCTTCGAAGGAGACATGTGCATGCGGGCTCCTGTGTGGGGTCCGCAGAGGTTTTCTCTGCAAGCAAGGCTGCTTATCAAGAGCTGCCCGGAGCTAGTGACTCAGAGAATTGCCCAGCAGTCTCTCGCTGTTGCTAGGAAACCATGGTTCCCTTGTGAAACCCAGCACCACATTTGCAGGTTGTCCCTGATAACTTAGAGGAAGTGAAGAGCTGTCAAAAAAGGTAAACAAAACAAAAAGCTAAAATGAAGAAAGTAATTTTCCTTGCCCAGCACTAAATGGCAAGTACCTATGGGGATTAGAGACAAAAATAGTCAAAAGAGAGGTTGGCATCATTAACAAAAAAAAAATTTTTGCTCTTGCTACTTCTGACGTTGTAAAATGTACTGCAAGAACACAGCCAAGAAGATGTCTATATTTTGGGCAGTCAGGGCTTTCTGGAACTTTGGCCATGGAAGGGCCTAGGGAAGTGATGGAGGATTCTCCCTCAGGATCCATGTCCACTCTCTGATTTGGATCTCTCTAGTTATCTGATCAGCTGACTTTTACAGTGAATGCCTGCCTTGGCTTCCAACACACGTTTGACCAATTGCAAAATAGTGTTGCCAAGATACACTCAAAGAAGAAATAGCAGAAGGAGAATAATTAAACCTTATAGCAGTGATCCTCAAAAGTGACTGTGTATATGAGTTACTGGAGAGTTTCTTCCACACAGATTGCTGGGTCCTACCCCCAGAGTGTCTGATTCAGGAGACTAAGGTGGGGACTGAGAATGTACATTTCTAATTAAGTTCCCAGGTGATATTGATGCTGCTGGCCCTGTGACCACATTTGGAGAACCTCTGCCCTAGACTATTGGATCTTGCAGGAAATTGACAAATCATTTAACTGATTAAAAACAAACGAACCAGAGGTTCAAAGAGGAGGCAGTGGATCACTCAAGGTCACTTTAGCTACTGGTGGTGGGCTCAAACCGAGGCTTCCTGAATTGAACACCAATGCTTTTTCACTACAAAATGCTCTCTAAGCTATGCCTCTTTAAAAATTCTCCAAAAGACTCCAGATGGCTGCCAACAGGGGTGGTCCTACCAAGTGAATGCCAAGTTGCTAAATCCAACCCTGATAGCAACAGCTTTGAATATGAAGCTAGAGACTGTTTGCAAAAGCCTTTATGTTCTTCGCAGCATTGTCTCTCATCTTTCTAAATACTGTAGATAGAAAAGGAAGCACACTGAGGGAGGAGCAGACACAGCTAAGCAGGACTCCGACACATTTCCAAAGGAGCATGCCTCCAGTGCCATGCTGCTAAGCTAGGGCTGCTAGTGGGAAGCCCCATTGACTTTGGATGCAAATCCCTCTGCCACCACTGACTACTCCCTGCCCACAGCCCCTGTATATGCTGAGATAGCTTCAGAGATAAATTTAAAACTTAAAAAAAAATTCATTCTTTCCACTTTTGCTTGAATATGGGCTTCATCAGCCATCAAGGCTAATTGTAAGCTGCAGGATGCAAAAAGAATTAAAGTCAGCCAGACAACATTTGATTAAAAAGGCCTGGTGAAAGCAAAACTAGGAAGAGTATGGAGTTTGTCTTTGGTTTCCCTGGTCTCTTTGTCCATCTCATGTCTCTCCAAGGCCCTCCACTTTTCCCTGCCCTTCTTGGTTTCTATTCCTGTAAGATCTTGCTCTTCATTTAACTTCAGCTAAACTCTGCTGAGGTATAAGATGAAAGATCTAAGAGCTTGTTCACCCATGGGCCTTTTAATTTTTATAAAATACACTGAAAGAGTTAAAACTCCCTGATGCTCGGGAAAAAATGACACTTTGATGATGAAGTTGTGGGTGTCATGGAGGCTGGGGTGAGAGTCACAAATCAGGACCATCCCTGGAATTCTTTATATTGAACCTCATAGGTGTCCCGCTAAGGTGAAAGCTTACTTTGTGTATTGGTAATACTAACAGAGGCTAATGCCTTATGAATCATCACTTGTATCTACATTACTTCTCACAAAAACTTTGTGTCCACTAGATGGCATTTAGATAGAGCTGGTGGATGAAGTCTTAGTTCAGTAACCTCCTGAGGTTAAGAAAAATGTGTCTAGGTAGTTCCTCCTTCCTGCCAGGGTTTTAGCTTTGTTCACAATGTCCCTGCCTCAGGACGTGTACTATACATGTGTGCCTGCTACTGAGTGCAGAAATATATGTCATCTTACTTGCATATGGCACTTTATAGTTTTCAATGTACCTCGCATGCATTACTCCTTTTTGAGCTCACTTCTCAAATTTGTAGAAATTACCATTTTCATTTTACCTCTGAGGAAACATAGGTTCAAATACATCAGCTAGGAAGTGGCAGAGCTAGAACTTGAATCTAAACCTTTTGGTTTCTCATTTTAAATAGACCATATTTCATCCAAAAACAGGAAATTAGGGGTGTATCATAGAAGAGACAGAGAGGAGCTGGCTGACTAAAAGGGCAGGAAGACCTGTAGAGGACTAACTGGAATTGAAAGTGAGTCTGATCATCTTATGAAAACATAGAAAAGGGGAACATTCCAGGAGCAGCCTTCCTCTGGTGATACCAGTGGATGCTATGATTTCCATGCCTTAGGTCCAGAGCAGTGGAGCAGACAACAACATAGTGTAGCCTGTGATTTTCAGGAAGGCAGAAGATTAGGAAACTGTAGGTTGGGCTGCAGAGAGGAAAGATGGTGCTTTACATGGAGCAGAGGATTTGCCAGCTACCTCTGAGATTCCACTCATGTAGTCAAAACAAGTCCTGAGAAGGTGAGACTGCTTCAAAATCACATTTCAGCTGGGAATGCAAAAATGACTGTGGGCACATAGAAGGGCTTGTGCTGACCAGTGTCTTCCAGGAGTTATCTACATGTTGTCTGCGTATTTGTTTCATTACATAAATTTTATAGAATGGTGTGTTTCATTAATATTTTCTTCTTGTAGAGTGCTTGTCCTGTATTCCAGATGTTCCCAGGGCTACTGGGAGAAGGGATTATATGAACAAGCAATATTCCATGCTTTTGGCTACTCCTAGGAAATTAATATAGCAATAGCAGTGACTAAGGGGTTAAGAGAAGGAAGAAGGTGTTTCAGATAGTAGATTAGAAGACACAAAGGTACTAAGATGGAAATGAGCTTTCTGCAGGGAAGAATACAATCCCATTCCTTGTCAAAGTGAAGAATCTGGGACCAATTGAAAGTAAGGTTGGACAGGTAACTTGAGACTGGATTATTGGGCCTTGGTGTGCCATACTGTAGAGGACTACCTTGATGGTGGCATTTGGACATCATTGAAGGTTTTTAGTGTCATGCTGGGAAGATTATTCCAGCAATGCACAGGAGGGCTGGGAGTGGGACGACCCTGGGGACAGGGAGAAAGACCTACAGATACTGGAGTAATTTTCATATGAGATAATAAAGAGCTGACTTTGTGTGGAAATGGAGAGGAAGGACAGATTTGAAAGATACTAAGATGAATCAATGAGAAAGTCAGTTGTTTATTGAACATGTTGTCCCCACTAGGTTTTCCTGCTATTCTTTTAACCTCACATTCTTGCTGCTTGTTTTCTCAGTGTGGTCCCCTGTTGTCTTAATAGAGCAGTGGAGCTCTGCTCATTAAAATTATGTAGCACATTACAAGTATCACTCATTTTAAGTAACTGATTTTATAGCACTTCACACCTGCCAAGTTGATAAATTAGACTTTGTACTATTTTACACAATCTGGAGTCTCAAATTTAGGGAATTTTGAAAACTGACAAATCCTGTGGCAAATGGCAGCACCTGCTGGCAAATATGATATTACAGGCTAACTCGAGTAGACAATGCAATGGCCCAGAAAAAGATGAACAAAGAGAACAAAGCCGGCAGGAGCTGGCAGGCTTGAGGAGGGGAGTCTAGGCTTGGAAGAAATTAATATATTTTGGGAAAAGCAGTGATGGCAAGATAATTTGGGGAAATCAATTCTGAGAAATTTTAAAGGACTAATATGTGTCTATCACTATGCTAGGTGCTCTGAACAATATAAATGTAATAACAGACAAGGTTCTTGACCTCATAGGCAATCATACATTTAGAATAATACATTCTACAAATTGAAATGTTGCAAAAAGTTCTTTTAGGATAACATTACAAACTAGCATTTCCAAAGTCTGACTACCTTCCGCAAACCTTCTGCAACAATAATTTTGTATTTAATGAATTTGTGAATTATTTTCTTCAGAATGTTTCCCCTGTGAAAACAATTTTTAATATGCTGAAACTTGGAGTATGTGAAACAGGGGAGCATGGAATTCACTTTTTAGCCCTTATTACTTAAATTTATTCATTTTGTAAAGTTAGGTTTTCCAGACCATCTGATTCAAGGAAGATGACAAAAGTCTTTGTAAGATCTAGTCATAGATTTTCAGGGAGACTAATGTACACAAAAGCTCCATTTCTCCTTGCTTGTTTATATTTCACCTTTTTCCCTAGAAAGAATTTAAACAACTTTAAGGCAGACATGGACAGCAAACGGTAAATAACTAACCATGTGTAAAACTTTATAGGGGCTACAGGAAGGGATAAAATGAGACAGGAGATGTCATAACTACCCTTAAAGAATCTGATTAGGAAGATAGGAGTAGACATAAAAAGTTAATGAGTAATACAAGATTATCTATAAAGAACACCATTTCTACAGCCGACTGACTGGGTCAAAATCCTGGCCCTGCATTTCCCTAGCTGGGTAACCTTGGGCAAATTACATAAACTTTCAATCCTTATTTGTAAAAGGGAGATAATAATAGTATCTGCCTCACAGGGTTGCTGTGAGTTTTAAATAGGTTAATATATGAAAGTAGCATACAGAGCATAGAGTATAGTAAGAACTATATGTGTTAGCTACTATTATTATGAAAAGTGGTAAATGAGTGGCACATTTAGCAATTTCTGCAGGAGTTAGCTGTAAATTCTTTGGGAAATACTAAAATAAAGAAATAGTGTTTAGAAGAAAAGAACAGAAATGGATGAACTTGGGAGGGTTACTGGTAGGGTGGTGGTCATTCATGTAAGCCGAATTTTTTTAAAAGAAGAAGAATTTACATAAGAGAAGAGACAGGGAGAACAGCCTGAATCATAGTGCAAAGACAGAAGTGCATGTAGCCCATGCTAGGGACAGGAGGAGAGGCTGGTCTGCTTTAAGCAGTGTCAGTATAGGTGGATGTATTATAGTTGAAGTCCTGCACTAGGATGATTCTGGCAGCCTTTAAATATCAGGCTAAGTCAAAACTTCACTCTGAAGACTTAGGAACCACAGATGGGGTTTGAATGGGATAGTGTGGCACATTAGGAAAGTTAACTTGTGCTATACAGGTGAAGTATGCCAGGAGACAGGTTAAGGGTCAAGTAAGTGTAGGATCAGAAGTTCGACTATGAGAGTCTGGACAAGGGGAAAGGCAGATGGAAGGATGATGAGATGGACCTCACTGAGGAAGACCTGATGGCACTGAATGTAGAGGCCAAGGGGAAGGGTAGGAAGATCCTACTGTTTGAAGCTGGAGACATTGGAATAATTGAGATATAATCAAGTGAGCTAAGGAGCATGTGGCTGGGATGCCACAGATGATCTTTTGTTCTATACATGTTGATAGAATATTGAGGTAATAGAAAAAAAATGAACATTTATAATGTCTGGGAGAGTTTCCAGCATGAGTCCTAGACTAATGTCCCTAGCAGTTCTAGGGTAGAGGGACCCTTTGAATGTGGAGTCTATCCCTTAGCAAAAATCCAAATGATTTCCCCCACTTTTCATTTTTGTGTATGTAATGTTATTATAGGATTGCTGATTTCACTGCTTTTAGTTTGAGTCTGGGTAGTGTTTGAGCGATGTACAGTTTTTATCATTAGTAGTACTGAGTCTAGCCCATCCATCCTAGCTTATTCACATTCAGTCTTTTGTGCTTTCTGCCTGAGGACCCCAATGTCTCACCTTCCAATTTGGCATTAATATTAATGATGACCACTAGAGCAGAAAATCAGATCAGCATGCAAAGACATAGATCTGTTCCCTGAAGAGTTGCTGGTTTATCCAAATGTGAAAGTCTTGGTGTGTTTTTATCCTTCAGGTGAAGTCTGGTAAGTGATGAGAAAGCATTCCTTTCCTCAAGTGAAAGGCTGATGCCATTAGAAATGGTTCATTCTTTGAAACCTCATTTAGCAGCATACTCAAGAGTGGTTCATTAAGCTGTAAGCAGCTGTGTAGTGGCACCAGAGACTTCTGAAGGCATTGGGCTGAGATGGTGGCTTCACTGTTTAACTTCTGATTCTGGAACCATTTACAACTCAATAGGACAAACAGACAGAGTAGCAAGTGCAATGAAATTGAACATGGCCAGATTTGCCCTAACATTGAATTAAGGCTGTAGGCTCCAGAAGTAGTAATCACATTACACATAAAACAAGATGGGGTAAAATTTGCAAGGGCTCATTTGTTTATCCATTTCAAGGTTTGAGTGGTCAGATGTAATAGGGATACAAAGGAGAATAGAAATAAAAATCCTAATCTATAGCTTGCCCCCTGCCATATTGTGGCTAAATTTTTGTATGTCTTAGGTTTTTACCTAATTTTTTTTCCTATGTGGTGTTGTGGATGGGTTCAAAATTATATTCACATTACGGAATTTGTCCAGTGTGCAATCTACTCACCTGTTCTTCCACATATAAGTCAGCAATGCCCCCAGTGGCAGTGAGCACAAATAGCTCAATATGCTTTGAGTCATACTTTCCGTTTTTATAACTACTGCTTGTTTTATAGTCTAATTTTAGGCTTGACTTATTTTTTCCTCTCTAAGTGTTGTATTAATAAAATTCACAATGCCTTGACTGTAGCAAAAAGTCAAATATTCATTGAATGACTGTTTCATAATCGTAGTAGACAGGAAAGAGCTCAGGAAGAAAATTCTTCCTTATCTTTGGTGGTACTATTGTGCAGTCAGTATAGACACAAGAGCAAGGCACACTTGAGTTCCAATTCTATGTGACCATGTGCCTATCACATTAGCTGTATCTCAGTTTCCTTATCTGCTAGGTGGGAGAGTATGATCTTTATAGAATCATCATAAAGAATGCAGACATAACATAAGAAGTGCCTAGCAGAATACCTAGTATACTTAAAGACCCTTAGAGAGTCTTTGTTGAAGAAATGAATAACTCCAAGGGAAAATTTCAGAAGACATGAACAGTCTTCTATATACAGCAAAGTTTCTCAAGTGCCATGCTGGTAATATATCTTATAATCCTCTCATTCCATATCCACTTTTTAATTATTAGATTTGTGATGAAAGGGAACTTGTATATCTCCTAAAATGATGTGAACTTTTTCTAAAGGTGACTTTAAAGGAATTTTACTCTTTGTTTTAATAATGTAAACCAGCAGCAAAAATGGGCTTTTTAAGGTGCGTTCCAACCTGCTGGGAAAACTTAATCGCTTAAAATGGTGAGTAAACAAAAAAGAATAATGTGAAGTGAGCTATATGAAAACTTCAGTGTCTCAAAAGAGCATTTGCTGATGACACTAGTATCATGGGCTGAAGATCGGACGACTACCTCCCTGAGTGCCACCAGGGATATGTACATTCTCATGAACTTCCCCAATCATTTGTGGATATCAGCATCTCTAATCATCATGAAGAAAAATAGTGTGATGGCCCTGTTTTTATCTTAGGACTTCATTAATTTTTCTTCACTGAGTGATGAAGTCAAATTATTTCTGGGAAGGAAGTACAGCTTCATGCTGAGAGTACTGTTAGACAATTTGGCCTTTCCTATCAATTATCTGTAACTCAAACAATCTGAGAAGATATACAGGCTCAGAATTAAACAAACCACTCAGTAAATAAGATAAAAATGGAAGCTCACAGGTTCCTTTTGACCAAATGTTCTCTAAGCTTAATGTTGGCCATAGAAATCAAACGTGTGGTCCTCAGGGAGATTGACTCAATAGGGCTTCAAAGCCAATAGGTACATCCAAAATGTTATAGTGTTATAACTTAACCCTCCTTCCCCATCATTTTTTAAAGTCTGGCTCACTTCTTTGGACCCTGAATCTTAATTATATTACATCTCAAAGGGGGAAACATACCATTTTGTAACATTAAACACATACACTAAAAGCTGCCTTACAGGTAACGATATTAAGCTACCCTCATTTTGGCAGTCACCTGGAGTTTCTGTTTTCTAGCTGAGGTTCTGAACTCCCACAGAGGGTAATAAGGCTGTAAACAACTTACTTGTAACTGTACTTAAATATGACAATGGGGAGCTCCTGAAGATGGCAGCAACACTTTAAATTTCACCACACTAGGAAGGGCCTGTGATTAACAAAACCAGAAATCAATTGAGGCTGGCAGTCTCCTGTTTGTAACCCCTGCTGCACTCCTCAACATTTTCGGCCACTAGTTCAGGTTTCAGCTTTATCCCTTTGAGCCTTAAACACAATGTAGAACATAGAAAGAGGGACTAATAGCCAGAGAAATGTGTATCTAATCCCCCTTTTACCAAAGGAGGGTTTACTTAAACCTTTCAACACCACCAGCCTCTCCACTTTCCTCCTGAACATGGCTTCTCTCTATACTTGAGTGTGAAATGGAAGGAATAGATACAGAGATTATAGAGCATACACTGATATTAAAAGTGGTATTACTCTCCATTGGCTAGTTACATTATTAGACGGAGAATGAACAAATTATTTCTTCTTGCATTCTGTTTCCAGAAATGCCCATTAAAGAAAATTAGTGTTTATTCTGTAATTGCTGAAAACCCAGAAGTTGCAATGCCTGTGTATAAGAGGTATCTATAAATATAAATCTGAGTCTTTCCCACTTGATTTGAAAAGCTATATTATTCATATAATTTTCCATGTGAAGCTGAAGATCTAAAACATTTTCTAGGCTGGTTATTATGTTTACATTTATAATTATTTTTAACTTAATTAGATGTTTAAATTGTAAAGGCAATATGAGCTTACATAAAAAGTCAAACAATTTATAAATATATATAGAAGGTAATTCTCTCCCCTGTTGTATCCTACTTCCTCAGGTAACTGTCAAAAAAGGCCAAAAAAATTCACCAAAAAAAAAAAAAAAGTGAGATTGTATTGTACACAGTACTGCAACTTTCTCTGGATCAAGAGATACAGATTGAATTCATACAGTAGCTGAATACTATTCCATAATATGAATATAACCTAATTTATTCAACTGTAGCTCCTGCAATAGACATTTATTTCCAGTTTTGTCATCACCACAAACAATGCTGCACTTTCATGTATAGCCTTATCTACTGATGCATTTATTCTTGTAGGTTAGAGTACCCAAAGTGAAATGTTGTGCAGAAATTTTATGTACTTTAAATTTTAGCACATACTGCAAGATTACCTTCAAAAAATGCTGCAACAATATATGTGTGAATATGTGAATGTTTATTTTTGCCCATATCCTTACCAGCACTTGATGTTACATTTTAATATATATATATATATATATATATATATTTTTTTTTTTTTTTTGCCAATCTGATAGGTAGAAAATGGTATTATGTTTGAATTTGCATTTCCCTGTAAAGATTACATGGCAATGAAATAGTGTGCACCAGACACCCTCAACATTCAGTTTACCCATGTAAGAAATGTGCACATGTACTCTCTGAACCTAAAAGTTGGAAAAAAATTTTTCTTTTTGCAGTGCCCCAGATGTTTCAGGCAGCCTGAAGTCTCCAGATTGTCTCACCTGATGTTTCCTTTGTGTTCTTCCTCATTTAAAAGAAAAGAAAAGAAAAAAAATGAGTGGTGGTTTTTTGTTTTTTTTTTCACTTTTGAAATCAGATCACTCTTGGGGAAAAGCACAGCAATCTCCACACTCCTTCTCTGAGAAATATTCCCCTGCTTGGAAATGCCAGATGTGGAGAGGAATTTTGCTGAAATGTTTGAATGCAAAGGAAAATAGAAAGGTTTTGAAAAGCAGAAGAATTTTCTAAATGGAGGAATATTCCAGGATTAACCCCTTCTAAAAAATGAATCAAAGTTTTCTTCCCTAGTAGGTAGGACCTCAGATTACCTGGATAGAGATTTAAATTCATTATTAACTTTTCAGAGAAAGCGAGATGAGGCAATTGGAAAACAATTTATTTGCCACCGGCATAATATTCTAGGTGAAAAATAGACATTTTATATCTTGAATTTCAGGATAGCTCAGCTTTCCTGTTGAGATTACTAACCACATACCTCTCTTCTCATTGGTTATTTTTCACTTGGATTTGTCCTCTACAGGGAATCTTGTATTATTTATTAGTCACATAAATCTAAAAACAGCCAGCATCAGACTTGCTTAAATGTCAGAGACAACTATTTCTTGTGTTCTTTCTCTCAGCTTCTATCAGCAACATGCTCTTTTTATGTTTTTTTCTACATCTTCAGTGCTATGGAGAGATGCTCTTTCATCAGGCATTGGTTTCTGTCTGTTTCAGTTAAACTCAAATTTAAGCAGTTATATTCCTTTTCAAAATTATAAGAGAGAAAGGAGAGAGAAACAGAGAGAGGAAAGGGCTCAATGGAATGAGGGCCATATAGGGGTTGGGAAGAAAAAGGGGAAGAGAAAGAAAGGGAAGGAGCGGGGCAGAGATTTTTGAACCACACTCATCAGCATTTGTGCAGGATTCTTAGGCAACATCCAAATGACTTTTATTCAGCCTTAGAAATAATGGCAAGTCATGAAAGTGTTTATGAAAATGCATCTACCCCATATTATATCAATTTAAAACATCCAGATTTTCTACCACCATCTCCTATTTTTCCAGTCCTGGACCCTTGTCCCTATCACCTTTGCACTGATCATTTCCTCCCCTCCTGTCTTTACTTCCCTCCTTAATAGGCTATCTTATTCTATTCAGGCTGCTATCACAAAATACCTTAGGCTAGGTAATTTATAGCCAACAGAAATGTTCCTCACAGCTCTGGAGGCTGGAGGTGCTGGCAGACTCAGAGGGCTCTCTCTGTGAGGGGCAAACAAGTTCCCTCAGGCCTCTTTTATAAAGGCATTAATCCCAAACACCGGGGCTCCACCCTCATGACCTAGTCACCTTCCAAAAGCCCCACTTGTTAATACCAGCACATTCGGGATTAGGTATCAACATGAATTCTGGTGGGACACAGACATTCAGACCATAGCACAAGCTTAGACCCTATAGCCCAAATTATCGGAGTAATTTTTTTGCATACATTTTCGATTCCCTTACTCCTTTCTATTCCCATCATCCTATTCTGAGTTCATTTCCACAAATTCAGATGGATCATACGGCCAGGCAATCTTACAGCATCTCCCTAGACAATTCATATCCTCCCTCCCTCCTAGACCAACAGCTCATTGTCTTCTCTTCCCTCCAACCTCTAACATCCCTCCCTACTCTTCACTCTTGCCTCATGACCTAATTTCTTATTTCTCTAAGAGTTTAGAAGCAATCAGAAGAGAAATTTCACATGCTCTCACCACCAGAACCCATAATCTAGCTGCACCTGTATCCACAAATCAGCTTCCACCGTGTTGCAGTGGGTGAACTATCCCTGTGCCTCAACTTGTGTACTGGATTCTGCACATCCCCCAACTTCACTTACTCAAGGACAACACTTGTGAAACAAGGTCTCTGATTGCTAAAAAGAAACAAACCATAGTTTCAGATTTATCTGATTTGTTGAGAGTCACAGGAAATAGCAACCTTTGGGCTTAGGCATAGAGGATTCACCAGATATCCTCAGGCAAGGGACCTATGCAGAAGCACTTTACACTCCAGAGGCGGTGGTGCTTTCTGGGGAATAAAGACAAACTTGATGTCGTACTGTGCACATCTTGGATATTCTTGGTCCAGGACCCACTGTGGCTCATCCACACTTACCTGGATGCTGAAGCTCTGTGTTTGTGGACCAGAAGAGTACCAGCCTCTTGGTGCATGGCCATTGTGGGGACAGGACACCATTTAAGTTACCTGCTCCAGCTGCTTACCACTATCTCAAAAAGCCCCACCTATTTTGACCCCAAATCATTCTCCAGCTACTGCCCTATAAATGTGCTGCCTATTAGAGTAATACTCTAAAATTGCCGTTTATCCTTGTTCTAGGTAGTTTCTCTCTTTCCATTTTTTTTTCTTGAACCTATTCCAATCAAACTTTTCTTCTCCCCTGCCACTCCCATTTTATCAAATCTATAGTGCTGTTAGTTGAATCTGGCATAGTTGGTCACTCCCTTCCTTCTTATAATACTTTCTTCTCTTGGTTCCTAGAAAGCTGTGGTTTCTGATTTCCCTTTTCTGAGTCCTCCTTCTCCTTCTGATCTTTTAACATCTTAGTGCCCCAGGGTTCAATTCTTGGGGCCTCTATCCACACTAATTTTCTATGTGATCTCAGCCAGCCCCACCCAAGGGACTGACAGATAAACTACAGGATTCCCGGCTAAATTTGAATTTCAGATAAACAACCAGTAATTTTTTAGTCCTGTATTTTTATTTGCTAAGTCCGGCAACCTTGCACATTCAGTCTTTTCCCTAATGATGTGCAGATTTCTATCTCCAGCCCAAATCTTTCTCTTAAACTTCTTACAGGTAGGGAAATTGAATTTTACATATTAAATTACCTCAACATCTCCACTTAGGTTTCTAACTGGCCGCTCAGACTTACCATGTCTAAAACAAATCTTGATTCTTTTCCTTTCTGCCAAACTCACTCCTCTTGGAGGCTTCCCTTTCTTGGGAATGACATCACCATTCTCATTCTCCTATTTGATGTAGTTCTCGTTGTCCCCTCTTTTCTCTCTTGCTGTACACCCAGTCCACTAGCAAACCCCAGAGACAGCATCTTTACAATATAATCAGAAATCTCACTTCTGCCACCTTCACTGCTGCCATGGTAATTCCAGCCATTATCATCCCTCACTGGACTAGTATAATAGCCTCCTAATAGGTTCTCCCTGCGTCTGTCCCTGCTCCCTTCCCTCAGTATATACTCCACAGATAAATTTTTTAAAAATATAAATCAGATCATGTTGCTTCTTCACACAAAAACCTGTAATCTCTTCTCTTTTCACTCTGAGTAAAATGCAAAACCCACACATTCTTACCGTGTCCTGCAGGACTCCGCACCATCTGGCTGTCTGCCACTGCCCTGGCATCATGGCCATCACTGTCCCACTTGCTGCGCCTGCTTCAGGCACACTGACCTCTAGGCTTTTCCCAGAACATACCAAGTACCTTCTAGCCTCCAAGACTGTATTACTGTTCCCTCTGCTTGGGATATGCTGCCCCCACATATCTGACTGACTTGCTGCCTCTCTGTTCAAGCCTCAGCTGAAACGTTGCCTAATGAGAAAGGCCTAACAACCACGCTGTCTAACATAGCAGCCTCCCCCACCTTCATCCTGTTCTACTCCCAATGCCTGCTTTATTTTTCTTTGTAAGACTTAGTACCTCTTGACATGTTTATTTATTGTCTCTTTCCACCCTCTCCCACAACTAAAACTTAAGCTCCATGAGAGAAGGGCATTGGTTTTGTCACTTCTGAATGTCTGGGGCCAAGAACAATGCCTGGGATCATCAATGTTAATTGAACAAACAGTAGAGTCAATTCATGAGTGGAGAAGACATTTATGATGGAGGTTGTGATGAAAGAAATGATCATCTTCTTGTTTGTTCTGAATCTTAATTTAGTTTATAACCCAGAAGTCCATCTTTTGATTGGCGTAACTTTTTATCCCTACAAAATGCTTGTGTGGGAGTAGCTGTTCCCCTCCCCACACACATCATTGAGAATCTACTATTATTTCTAAGAATTCAAGCAGAAGAGAGGGATGCTTCTTTCAAGAAAATAGTTTGAAGGAGTAAATACAAAAAGTTAGTTGAGTATTTGTCCCTGTAACATTTTCAGGCTATATATGCCCCTCGTAACAGTAAATTGTCTTAGAAAGAAAGTATTACTTTAGAATTTATAAAGGTTTATTTTGAATCATCATCTCCATATTACAAGTGGAAAATGGAATCTCAGAGAAATTACAAGGTCAATTAGAGGTGGAACTACTGTTGAACCCTGAGTTACCTGACTCAGTTAAGTTTAATGAGACAAAGAGATGGCACCTCGGAAATTGCTGTTATGAGAATCACCTAAATTGGGTGTGAGTTGGGGACAATGTCTTTCCCATAAAATTCTGAATAAGGCTTGGGAAAGTTACATTGCCAAAAAAAAAAAATGGAGAATTTTCATAAAAATTTTGAGAGAACAAATTCAAAGATACTTCTATTTTGGCTTCCATTTGCTTATCTGCATCTGTTAGCCTAGAGTTTATTTTATATATTTTTCCATACTTTTTTGTTAAAGAAGGAACTGTTTTTATTCTCAATCTTTAGTGGATTTTAAGATTTTAGAAGACAGTGATCCAGATATGTTTATATTATTTTTAAAGCTATAATTGCTACAAAGTCACAAAATTAAAAAAAAATACATGTAATGAGAGACTTTGTGGATCCTGAAGGGTCTCACGATCTCCTTTTCAAATATGCGTATTTTCTACTTCCTCCTCATGGTGAAACACACATATTTTAGGATAGGTAGTTGGTACAATATGAGGCCTTATGACCTGTTATTAAGCTTTTTCTTTTTGAGATGGAGTTTCACTCTTGTTGCCCAGACTGGAGTGTAATGGCGTGATCTCAGCTCACAGCAACCTGTGCCTCCTGGGTTCAAATGATTCTCCTGCATCAGCTCCCTAGTAGCTGGGATTACAGGCACCCACCACCACTCCTGCTAATTTGTATAATTTTAGCGGAGGTGGGATTTCACCATGTTGGCCTGGCTGGTCTCGAACTCCTGACCTCGGGTGATCCACCCACCTCAACCTCCCAAAGCGCTGGGATTACAGGCGAGAGCCACTGCACCCTGCCTTATTAAACTTTTTAAACTGGGAAATGACAGACACTTTGCATGCTGAAATCTGCTCTCTGATCTTTGCTATTTTTTTTAAAAGTATTACCCTAAAGTTAGTTTTCAAACTGGGCCTGTCATATTTATTGTTCCTGGCCACCATCTTCCTTCTGTTATCTTCTATGAAAAGAGCATAAGCAGCAAATGTATTGGCACATCTTCAGAAACAGGCTGATCAGAAGTTTGAGGAGAGAGGGATGTCTTTGTGGTGAAAGATGAACCCAGCTTGCCCAGGATAACTTCTCTGCTGGCTTCTGATGCTCCCCAATTCTATAGGGCTTTAAATTTCTACCTGTAGGAAATGTTAGTGGGAAAGTGGGCTTGTTTCGGGCTTTTCAGAGAAGTAAAAAGCCTTAATGGGGATAGTCAGAGCCCATCCTCTAAGTAAGCCACAGAGTTTGGCTAGAGAAGAGTTGGATGGGTATTCCTGCCAAGGAGGAGGAGAGGGACAGAACATCTGTGCAGAATAATACGACAGACAATGCAGAGGGGAAAGCATTTGTGGACAAAGACTGAGTCGAGGATATTTGTTCTCTGGAATATTCAGACAGGAGATGGACAAGAGGAATTTCTTTAGTTCTCCACTGATATTAGCAATCTTCTTCACTGCCCAAAAAAATTGTATTCAAATCTTTATCTGTTCTAGGGACACTTGTGAGTGGTGTCAGCCAAAGGGATTCATTGGTAGGTATGTGAGTGATAGCTAGAAGGACAGAGTCCAGGGACTAGAGGGCCTGGTGGCTGTGGTCCTATCTGTAGTGTGTAAGGAGGGCCAGAGAGTTGTCAGGGGTTACAGGATATCTAAAGAGCTGCCTGCCTATCCAAAGGGATGCAGGAATTTTTTCAGAAAATGGGACATTAGCAAGGGTTTTCAACCCTAACCCTTGCCCTTATTAATGAAATAATCTTCAATTTGTACAGTGCATACTGTATATTTTAGGTACTTCTGCACTCTACACACTTTACATATATTCACAAATTCAACCCTTACAACAGTCTCATGAGAAGGCAATTTTGTTATGTCTGTTTTACACAATAAGAAACTGAGACAAAAAGAGTTTAAGTAACTCGTTTGAAATCAAGTAGCTGGAAACTGGCAAAGCTGAGATTTTAACCCCTGCAGAGTCTGACTCCAGAGTCTGTGGCCCTTTCATCACACTGCACAGCCTTACTCATGTCTAGGAGTGGCTGATTGATCAGACAGCCAATTATTCAGAATCACTGACTTGAGCTAGGCAACAAAGATGGAGGGCATGGGGGATGGTGGAGTGGGAGGCAACAGCCTGAGTTAAGGAAACAAATACTTGAAGACAATGGTGGGATGGGTGTTGCACCAGAAAGGAAGACATCAGAATGGGAGGAAAGTACTCATTGCATGCCGCTTATGGGACAACTTAGGCTAGCTGTACAGATATTCATGGGAACAGAACAAAGAAACCAGAGTTAACTACTTGTAACTTATTGTTTAATTTGTACCTGATTGTCTAGGTTTGAGGGACATAAATTAGTACTTATTTTCTTGATTGCTGTAGAATTTCAGATAGGAAATCTTTGATGAATTAAATCTGAGTTCAAAATGCTCACATTTTATACCTGGTTAAATCACTGCAGGTTATTGGCTATTCTAATTTTGAAAAGGAACCAGGTGCTTTCAGCCATCCTATGCAAAAAAAGAACAAGTAGTCCCAGGTTATTTTAAGTTAGAGTTCATGACACTCTGAGTCTTTCTGCCATTCGGTAAGTTCCAGGATCAAAGAATAGGTAAATGACTGAGTTCCTGTCATTGCAATAAAGTACATGCTATGTGGTCAGTTTCTATTCAGTTAGGAGCTTAGACTTCCAGCCCAGGCAGCCAGACATGTTATACCTCTAACATTTTCAAAACCAATTTGAGATTAGTCAAGACTAATAGTCTATGTAATTAAACATTAAAGACCATAGTGAAGCTTGGTGCTTCTCTGTAGATATGACAACTGTTTTTTCTTCTCTTCTTCATCATCATCATTGTTATCATTACCTCATCATCAAGAAAAACATACATTTGTATATGCTTTACAGTTGACAAATCATGGCACATGATATTGAGATTGCTTTTCTTTTTCTTTACTGTTCCATTAAAGGCCAACAATAAATTATTAGAAGTTGAAATTGTTCCTTTGTCTGTTTTAAAACTGTGTGACAAGGACATGTAGAATTATTAACTCTTTTTGAAAATAATTAAACAAACATTAAAAATATGACATTATAATAAGATCAGTTGACTTAGACAATTAAGCTGTGGATATGGCCTTTGAGTATTAAAACAAATAAACCAAAAAATTAGGCTTCATATGACCAACATAGGGATAATTCTAAGTATGTAGTCTTTTATATCAATATTATTTCATATAAGAAAATTAATGTTAGAAGTACCTAGAGCTAATTATAATAGTGAATAAAGAAAAAGATAAAAAATTAGTAATGAAATTGTTATAGAATTGGCCAGAAAAATTTTCTAGGAGATATGACCTAACTGGTTAACAACTGGGGCTGGGAATATGATGGTTACATAATGTATTCTCAGTTCTTGCTTAAAAGGTATGTACTCATATATTATTTCTTGATTTGAGATGTTGGGCAAATAACCTAAAGTCTATGTGTCTCATTTGCAAACATTCTCTGGTTTGACCTCCAAAAGCAAATTATTTCTGAGGGCCAGATGATAGGTATGGTTCTGAAGAACAGCCAAAAGTGCAGTGCTATGCAAATGCTAAAGCCAGTGATAATGATATAGAGTGGGGGAAAGGTATGTTGCCTCCTTTGCCTAACAATGCTGCCTACAGTTTGACCTCCAAGAAAGTCATTTTGTTTGTGGGTATGTGAACATGTGTACATGTGCTTGAACTCATATCGAATAGATTTATTAATTTTTCAAGTCAGATTTTTACTTTTATCTCATGTTTTGAAGCATTTATAGGTGACAGATTGGGAAAATATTGAAATTTGTAAAATGAAAGCATTTTTCTGCACAAACTTTCTCCTATATCAGAATTTAGCTATATAGAGAGATGGAAACACAAGGCTTTCCTTGTCGTTAACCAACTTTAAAGGCAACTGCAATTTAATAGGCTGTAGCTGAGTGCTCCCAACCCAGTCAGACTCTCTCTGCTTGAGTTCAGGCAAGAATAATTCACTCTCAGTAGGAAGCAGAAAGGGCATGTACTATTTTCCTAAGAAACCAAAGTAAAAGCTGTGTGTCTGACAGGCAGTGACAATCCCCTACCCCACCCCTGGTAGTGGCTGTGTAGCAAGTCTGTTGAGAACATTTCTGATGGTGTCACTGAAGTGTGTGGATTTATTTCCTGGAGGGATTACTCCCTGGTACAGTCTTCCTGGTATGACTGCCCTCCCAGCAAGATCTCATCCTAATTTTGCACTCAGTTGTTACTTCCTGGAAAACTGCCTGAAACCAATTAGGAAAAGTAAGACTAATTGTATCCAAGACCCTAATATTGTAAGAAATGAAGATCCAGTTTCTTAATGAAAAGGTTTCAATTGAGAGAACTCAGTTCTCACTTGAAAATTTAATTAGACTGTATGGCTTTTGATTCTTTCAAATTCTACATTTGATTTTGTTTTATGAAAAATACCAGGAAACTACTGTAGAGGTGCTTACCATATTTCTCAAACGCTTTTAAAATTAAGACAATATTTGTCTCGCAAAGGCACCACAACATTTGACAATGTCCAATTTTACCTTCTATTTTTCTGTTGAAAAATGTATCTGAACTCATAACCTTGAGTCTATAAAAATCATCATCTTTGTCTCACCAAGTTCTTTCTTGAGAGAAACATTTCATCCATTGTTCCTCTTCCACTTGGCACTTTGCCTTGGAGACCATGTAGAGAAAGATTATGAATTGATAATTCCAATACGAAGTTAGCTATGAATCTGTAGCCAACCTGAACCTTCATAGCATGCATTCTGCTTCTCGAGAAAATGCAGTGGAAAGTTTGTCTGCCAGTCATGGTTTTGTCCTTCATCATGGGAAGATATAGTCTCTGGCATTTTTCTGCTTATCTGCCAATCATCTGTGATCAGGGCAAGCTTCCTCTGTTTTCATCTGACAATCACTGAAGCCAAACTTCTCTTCTTCTAATTCTTGGAGTACCTATTCCGCTCATGGTACCCTGTTGGATGCAAAGCGCACCACCCTTTTATAGCTCAGTGGGAGAAAGGGTTAGATGAAAAAACATATGCAAAATGACTAGCACATATTCTGTCCTGAGGGCATTTGTGTCTTTCATTTATATCTCAGTGGTTTATTGCTTCTGAATGTGAACTCACAGAATAGAGACTGGATCTAATTGCACATTGTACAATATTATTGCTAACATTCAAGGTGCTATCTTCTATAAATAGTAAGAACCACAAGCCTATTTTTGGTGCTAGCTAGAGCCTTCCTAAGAAAAGAAGGAAGAAGGAGGTAAGCATTTTTCTTATGAGTCTCAAAAGGCCTGAAACCTCTCAGAGACCTTGATTTTTCTGACTTTTATCTTTTTTTCCCCTCTCCCATTTGCATATTATTTGATTTACACCAATAAGCAGGGATGAAGTCTGTCTCCACCTGTACAGATTCTTCTGGGTGGGGATAGGAGACATAATTTCTAGCAGACACTGCATGGAGTTCTAGCTTTGACGAATGGTCCTTTGATGAGTCGTTTGATCTTGTTCAATTTTTGGGGATTTGTTTCCAGACACCTGACAATAAGCACACTCAGCAGAAACAGCCTTCAAACTTCACTTCCCTCCCACCCAGGGACGCCGTCAGCTATACCCTTTCATCTCCTTCATGAAAGCCAGATTGTGTCTCTGGCTTGAACTCGGTGGATTGATGTTAGGGTTCTAAATGTCCTCACTCTCTCTGCTTTTTTACTCAAATGAAGCAACTGTTGCTGGACCTTTGATGAAATGGCTAGTTCAGTAATTCCTTAGAGGGCTATGGTGCCCTGGGAGATATGAAAAGGGAAAAGTGGGCAGGATTTCTTATAAAACTGGGCTTTTATTTTCAGGCACTTCTATGCTTCTCCCAGTAACAAATCCTAATGCTGAGCATAACTTGAAACATGGAGAGTGACATGCACAAGTAGAGCCCAAGACTGCCAGGCTGTGGATGGTGCAAGCAGGAAAAGAGAGGCAACTCACTCTGCAGTTAAGGAAATAAGTGCTTATTCCAAGGTTCATTAATGAAAAGAAAATCTGAATGAAGAATATTTCTGGGCCAACTTGGAAAGGAAAAAGAGCAAAGATTCAGAGTTCTGAGGGTTGAGTTATAAACCTCTTACTCAAAATGACCTTTTTGAACATCTTACTCATGCTGCTAGGGCTTAATGATGATTGGGGAGTTTAGTTTGCAGAACATTTTCTGGAAAAGGAGTTCCCCAGGTCACATATTGTCACATCAACTTTTAAAATATACATTAATGAAATGTTTTGACATAGGTATTAGAAGAAAGGTAACATTTTGGTAGCCCAGAGTATATGATGATGACTTAAATAATACAGAGAATTTGCACCAAAGGAAGGGAGTGAAAGGAGAGATCACTGTGAAAAGTGCTGATCAGGGAAGGCTTTGTGGAAAAGATGAGAATAGCTATCAGGTACCTACTGTGGGCATTTCTTTCTACACCAATTTGAAAGAGAGGTATAATTATCTTCATTTTACAGATAATGAAACAGAGACTCAGAGAAATTGAATAATTTGTCTAAGCATTTGCATTTCATCAGTGGTAGAGCTGGGATTTGAACTAAGGCAACTTTCCTCTATGCCACACTGCTTTCTTGGGATGGACCTGAAAGATGAGTGCAATTCAGCTATAAAGAAGAGCATTTTGGGAAGAGCATTGGACATAGGGGAGAAGAATGGCCAAGGAGTGGGAGCGATGCATGAACATCAGCTCCTTACTATGTATGTCACCCTGTGGTAGTGAACAGTGAGAAGGGGACCAGCCCAGAGGTGAATGTCCAGCCTAGATTTGTAAACTCAAGTCTCCTGACACCAAATGAAATGCTCTTTTCACTGTGTTTGGCAAAAAAAAAGTTATTACACAGTTGGCACAAAATATAATAGGTCTCAAAATGAAAAAGCATAATACATGTGAATCAATTTGTGAAAGTGTAAAAGAATTGTGGGGGAGGAGAATTTGAAAGTCAGGGACTCTAAACAATCCTTGAAATGAGGTAGGGAGAAACTGAAGATAATAGCACCTATTCCCTGGTTTTACCCCAGGGTAGCACGTGTGTGTGTGTGTGTGTGTGTGTGTGTGTGTGCGCGCGCACGTGCGTGTGTGTGTGCGCTGTGTGCACATGCACTGGTGCCCAAACAGAGGTTCCCAAGGATACTTCCTGCCCTGTTTGGCCATGAGCCCACCTGTTCTCCAGAGGCAGAGCTAATTGTTTTAGCTTTCTCTTTCTTGTCATTGGCAAGACTTGCTATTATTTTCCATTATCCAACTCCTACGCAGCTCACATCCCACTTTCTCACTTTCTCTGGAGGAATAAGGCTGGCTGAACCAGGTTGTAGATAGGCTGCCACAACAGCAAAAAATATTTAAGATGATTCTGGCTAAGGTGAAATTTTGTCACACTGTTCCAGTCTTGTCTTCCAGTTCTACTCTGAATGTCTAATTTCTGAATCTCTCCCATTCCTGAGTACTTACTTGCTCATACGGATTTTTCTTCCAGTGCAGAATAGCCTCTAGAACCCAGGAACTTCCCAGGTGTAGCTCCTGGAAAGACACAGGCTCTGCACTAGTACTCCTGTTGCAGAACTCTTGGTTTGAGACTCTATAGTGAATGCCTACTGTTTCTGTCTGCCTTGAATCCTTCCCTCCTGCTAGTAACAACTACTTCTCCCACATTGTAAGCAAATCTTGGTGAGACTTCTATTGAATTATTATGTCCTTTCTTGATGCACACACATGCACAAGTGCACACACACACACACACACACACACCCCCCTACCCAGGGCCATCATATACTCTCTTTGGGAATTTAAATCTCAAGCAGATGGATCCTAGGATGGAGAGTGCTTGGAGGAGTAACCTGAACTGACTGACCAGTAGTTCTGCTGTTGAGATGGCCCAAGCTACCCTTATTTCTGACTGCTGTATGATCTAAGGTTCAACTTTTCTTTAGTATTTGTGAACTGCCCTGTGTCCTTCCAAAAATGTAATTTTTATTGTTCAAAGTAGCTAGAGTCAGAGTCTGTTGTTTGCAACCAAAGAATTTTAATCAATACAGATCCTTACTTACATGAAATCATAACTGCCCAAGGGTAGGGTGGTGGTCACTGGGATGACGAAGCCCTTTCTGTTTGAGTCCTAAGACTGTCCACTGAGTGTTGGAATGAAACTGTTCATTTGTGGTCACTTGAACCTGGACTGGCAGCTTTTCCTGTGCTCTGCCCTCCTGGTTACTTTGACCTTGGGTTGGCCTTCTTTGGACATTTCATTGCTAGGCCACTGTTCTGCTGCCAGTCTACCATCTGCTTTGGCACCAAAAACTTAATGTTTCCTGTGTTGCTAGTAGTTTCTTCAGAAGTCTCCTGGCTCTTCTAGAAATTCTCTGGCATGTTTACATAGGGCTTCCATTATCCTTTCCTGGGGATTCACCGTTTCAGCAATTTCTCCCTCCCAGATGCATAGCCCCCAGGGAATAGAGCGGTGGTAAAGGCGTGAGTCTGGGATTGGAATAGACCTCAGCTAGTATCTCCCCTCCACTATTTATGAATAACTTGGGACCAATAACTAAATCACCTTGAGACTGCCTTATACAAAAATAAATACCACATGGCTGCAGAACTTCAGACTGCTATCCATATATCGATATTCAGGTATATCGAAGACAAATGTTTCTGGGCAAAAGAGAGTGGAGAACTCAGTGCAAAACCATTCGTCTCTGAGAAAAATGACTTTGCCTGGAGTCTACAGATTATAAATTTACTGGTGTTATCTTCACATATGAGATGTCATGAATAAGGAAGTACAGAGAAGTTTAGTCACTTGACCACAGATATACAGCTAATAAGTTACAAAACCATATCTGAAATTCAGCCCTGCTAATTCCCAATGCAATCTCTGAAAAGCACTATCCATGCTAAAAGTTGCCTTGGATAATATGTCTACATGGCTTTTTTGATGCATTAATTCTAGTGCCAAGTTCTGTCGCTGGGGAGATGACAGCAAAGGGCCACATGCACAGGGAGAGTGAGGTTTTCCCAGGTAAGGAATAGGATGAGTCTCTGTTTGGTTTAGTTTATTAAACCAGGAACACATCGGCTTTCCATAACTCATAGCCCAAGACTGCCAGTGTCTGAGCCTCTCTCTGTAACATGTGTACTTGAGGATACTTGTGTTGCAGGCTGCCAGAGGCCAAAGAGCAAATTCATCTTCCATAGGCTGAAGCTCCCCACTGGAAGTTGGCCTATAACCTTCCCATACACATATTTAAACCCTTTCTAGTGATTTTTCAGAGCAATTCTCATGTTAAGGCTTTCAAATCCAGCCAGCAGAGATAGTTCATATGGATGGCCTATGTTTGATAAGGGAACGGAGACCAGCCAGGATGATATGGGCACCCTAACCCTGCACACTTATTCAGCCAAGAGGTTTGTATAGCCCCACTGGGCTGGCTGAGCTGCTCTGCCAGTTTCTTATCACTTACCAGTCTGGGCAGGCTTCCCGGGCAGGGGGAGAACTGCTGAGTTACATCAGACATAAATGAATCAATACAAACTAATTCCTTCACAAAAGAAAACCTAATTAGTCACAGTGCTACAGGAATCAACGGCTTCTCCCTCCTAGCGGTTAACACATTCCAATTCGTATACACAACTGCATTCTGACTCCGTTAATAGAAAAACACATATCCATTTTGTTATTGCCATACGTTTAAGCCTTGACAAGTTTATTTTCTAAAACAACCAATAACGGGAACTTCGTTGTGATGTTAGAAGGGTTTTCACAGTTTAGAGATAAGTCTAGCTCTATGTTAGGAAATGGAGGACTTCACAGAAGGTGATGATCTAATCAAAGGTGGATTCTTGCTTGGCTACCTTTGCAAGAGGGACATGCAGAATTAGGGGATGAAAATGAGGGTGTGACTCTATGGCACCTCCTGGAAGATGTTGCTACCCAACCTAAGCCTGAGGAACAAGCACTGCCCATATGCCTCTCCTACTCACAGACACTTTCTATTACTGACATCTATAAAGATGTCAAAGGCCACCTGTTAAGAGAAACTCTTTTTTTCATTCATTCATCATTCATCACTCCTCCTGACAATTAAAGAGACTTTTTTTTTTAAATGGAGTCTTGCTCTGTTGCCCAGGCTGGAGTACAGTGGCATAATCTCAGCTCACTGCAACCTCTGCCTCCCAGGTTCAAGCAATTCTGCTGCTTCAGCCTCCCAAGTAGCTTGGATTATAGGTACCCACCACCATGCCCAGCTAATTTTTGTATTTTTAGTAGAGACGGGGTTTCACCATGTTGGCCAGGCTGGTCTCGAACCCCTGATCTGTCCACCTCTGCCTCCCAAAGTGCTGGGATTACAGTTGTGAGCCATTGTACCTGGCCAAGACTGAGTTCAAATCCTGGGGCTCTTACACTCACCAAATGTATGACCTTGGACAGGTAGTTTACGTTGTCAACCTGCACTTTCCTCATCTGAAAAAAATGTGGTTTATATCGTATTTCTTGAATCTGGAGTGCCACCATTACTTTATGTACAACTAACGAAGAAAAAAATATTGCCAATTAAATGACATTGATTGTAAAACTCACCAATATTAGAGATGTTAAAATGTTAAAATATTAGGATGTTATAATTGAGAAAACAGGATAGCATCTACCTCATGGTGCAAATGTGGATGAATTGAGATAATTCATATAAATGGATAGCATTTTGTCTGACATACAGGAAGTCCTGTATAAATGATTACTACTATTTTTACTACCAGAAGATGGTAGTTTGGGTAATTTCAGCAAATCATTTAACCCTCTGTGCCTTATTCTCTTCATTTTAAAAATAAATGGGTAGCCATATGGTCCTACCACTCAGAATTGGGAAGAAAAACTAATTAAAAAATGTTTTTAGGTCCTTAGCAGCTCTAAATGTGAAACACTATCAACTCTTTCTGCTATTCATCTTCAGTGTCTGGAAACTGATAAGGAAATGTGCTCTGTATATTTTTTATGTATGTATTAATTTACTTGAAATTCCAAGGCTAATTTAAACTTTTAACTTGAAGTATTTATATTTCTATTGTAATTGTTGAAAAAGAGCTTTTAGTTTTTGCTTTATCCTCTTCAATCTAACTCTGATTTTCCATAAAATTTTGTTTTATCCTGAGAGGAGAGAATTTACATTAATGTAGTTCTGTGTTGGGCAAGCCTAAAGAAATACCTTGATTGCAAAATTTTGCATTTCTGTGAAGTCCCATATTTTAGAAGATTGATAGTTGTATTAGTTTGATGAGAAAGAAAGATAAATTCCCAGTTATTGCAAATGATCACTAAACAGAGAGAGATTCATTTAAAGCAATTTCCAAATTGTAGTCACATAGAGTCCACTATTGGTTCCCACTTTGAGTAGGAAAGAACTAGATCAATAGGGTCAGTGGTTGTGCAAGAGAAGTTCAATTTAATTCAACTTTTAGTTGTTGAACCTTTAGTATGAAGCAGGCATGAGGTTAGGTTATAGAAATACAAAGAAATTTAAGAAAAAGTTGTTGCCAGAATTTATAGTCTGACACGAAATGGCAATACAATGGGATAACACTATAAAGTAACATGGGAGTCCTAAGGAGCAGCAACAAATTCTGCCTGCGTAAGCAAATGAAGACTTCAAACTTTGTATAGGTGTTTACAAAACAGAAAGTTTAGAAAAGAGGGTTGCCTGCAGAGAAAACAATATTTGCAAAATCTCCATGACAGCAGTGTAATTTACTGTGTGTGTGTGTGTGTGTGTGTGTGTCTGTGTGTGTGTGTGTGTGTGTTGGGTGATGTGTGATGGGTGGGTTGTGATGGTGTTGAGAGACTAGCAAAGAAGGTTGAGATAAGATTGTGAACAGCCTTAAGTAAGATTCTCCCTAACATATTAGGGAGTTTGGACTTTATCAATAGGTAGAAGGTACAAATGCAGGAGTGTTTTGTGGTAGGCTCAATAGGACCTAATAAACAATTGGCTCTAGGGTGGTACAGAGGAACTAGAAATGATTTCAGGTGTCCTGGATGATTGGGGGCTGGGAGTGGGAAGGAAAATTCACTTACACAGAACATAGGTGGAGAAGCCACAGCGAGAAAAGCACATGACTGAGACTTAGAAGACCTAGACTGAGCTTTCAGAAGCTGACCTTTGGAAATTATTAGATCAGGTTATTGTATTATATAACATGTTACACTTCTCTGTGCCTCATTCTCTCCATGTTTACAGCAGGAAGATGAAGAGGAAGCATATTAAGATGACTTAGGAGTCAGGCTCTTTGAGTTTAATTCCTAACTCCGTGATTTGGAGCAAGCTATAACACATAAATGGTTTCCTCATTGGAATAATGAAGAGTAATAATATCCATCTATAATTTTGCTATAAGTTATGCATCTTGGCACATAGTAAGCCCTCAATTAATATTTATTCTTATTTCATCTGTTTTAAAATTCTGCATTTCAAGATATATTCTATGATACTTTTGGCAAGAGGAATATTAAGATGTTTGTTCTTTAATTTGAAGCAGCATAGCATGGTGGTAGTACAGAACAGAAAATGGAACCAGGAGTATTTGAAATTTAGTCTGCATCTGCCACTTGTTAGCTGTCTGATCTTGGGCAGATTACTAACTTTTCTGAGCCTCACTTTCCTCATCTGTAAAATAAGAAGAATGATAGCACCAACTTCATGTGGTTATTGTGAGGATTAAATAAGGTAATACACGTAAGGTGCTTTGCCAAGTGCCTGGCACAGATTACCTGCTTATGTAAGTGTTATTATCATGGTCCAAGCAGCAGCTTCTCCGCTCCTTCTGGAATCTCTCCCTGGTTCAGCCCGCCTGCCTCCACTCCTGCCTCCACCATGTCCTTCAGGGTGACCCAGAAGTCCTACAGGGTGTCCACCTCTGGCCCCGGGGCCTTCAGCAGCCGCTCCTTCACGAGTGGGCCCAGTGCCCGCTCGAGCTCCTCGAGCTTCTCCCGAGTGAGCAGCACTGGCTTCCGCAGTGGCCTGGGTGCAGGCTATGCTGGGGCCAGTGGCATAGGCATGGGAGGCATCACTGCCGTCACCATCAACCAGAGCCTGCTGAACTCCATTAAGCTGGATGTGGACCCCAACATCCAGGGCGTGCGTACCCAGGAGAAGGAGCAGATCAAGACCCTCAACAACAAGTTTGCTTCCTTCATCGACAAGGTGCGGTTCCTGGAGCAGCAGAACAAGATGCTGGAGACCAAGTGGAGCCTCCTGCAGCAGCAGCAAACGGCTAGGAGCAACATGGACAACATGTTTGAGAGCTACATCAACAACCTGAGGTGGCAGCTGGAGACTGGGCCAGGAGAAGCTGAAGCTGGAGGCAGAGCTTGGCAACATGCAGGGGCTGGTGGAAGACTTCAAGAACAAGTATGAGGAAGAGATCAATAAGCGTACAGAGATGGAGAATGAATTTGTCCCCATCAAGAAGGATGTGGATGAAGCTTACATGAACAAGGTAGAGCTGGAGTCTCGCCTGGAAGGACTGACTGACGAGATCAACTTCCTCAGGCAGCTGTATGAAGAGGAGATCCGGGAGCTGCAGTCCCAGATCTCCGACACGTCTGTGGTGCTGTCCATGGACAACAGCCGCTCCCTGGACATGGATAGCATCATCGCTGAGGTCAAGGCACAGTACGAGGAGATCGCCAGTCGCAGCTGGGCTGAGGCAGAGAGCGTATACCAGATCAAGTATGAGGAGCTGCAGAAGCTGGCTGGGAAGCACGGGGATGACCTGCGGCTTACGAAGACTGAGATCTCTGAGATGAACCGGAACATCAGCCGGCTACAGGTTGAGATAGAGGGCCTCAAAGGCCAGAGGGCTTCCCTGGAGGCCGCCATTTTAGATGCTACAGGTTGAGATAGAGGGCCTCAAAGGCCAGAGGGCTTCCCTGGAGGCCGCCATTTAAGATGCTGAGCATCGTGGGGAGCAGGCACTCAAGGATGCTCGTGCCAAGCAGCAGCAGCTGGAGGAAGCCCTGCATTAGGCCAAGCAGGACATGGCACGGCAGCTGCGTGACTACTAGGAGCTGATGAACGTCAAACTGGCCCTGGACATCGAGATCGCAACCTACCACAAGCTACTGGAGGGCAAGGAGAGCCGGTTGGAGTCCGGGATGCAGAACATGAGTATCCACACGAAGACCACCAGCGGCTATGCTGGTGGTCTGAGCTCTGCCTATGGGGGCCTCACAAGCCCCGGCCTCAGCTATAGCCTGGGCTCCAGCTTTGGCTCTGGCACGGGCTTCACCTTCAGCCGCACCAGCTCCACCAAGGCTGTGGTTGTGAAGAAGATTGAGACCCGTGATGGGCGGCTGGTGTCTGAGTCCTCTGACGTCCTGCCCAAGTGAACAGCTGCAACAGCCCCACGCAGGCTTCCCTTCCTGAGGCTGTCCCAGAGCCCGGGAGGGAGGTTGCTGTGTAGGGGAGCACAGGGAACGGGAGACCCACCCAACGCTCAGCCCTAGCCCTCAGCCCAACCACGGGGAGTTTACTGCCTGGGGACCCCCCCTTGCCCATGCCTCCAGCTGCAAAACAATTCAGTTGGCTTTTTTTTTTTTTTTTTGGTCCAAAATAAAATCTCAGCTAGCTTGGAGGAAAAAAGAAAACAAAAAGTGTTATTATCATTATCAGTACCTTAATTTTAATTTTTAAATTATAAACGGTGAGTGGGATACTTCATGGCCCTCCTAGAAGTAGCTGCTTTTCCATATCAGTAACGTTGTTCAATGACAGAGCCATACCTGAAGAGAATCCTGTATTTAGTTGGGTTACACTTGATGTGTCCCACAGGCCAGTGAAGTTGTGGACCACCGCTAGCCTCTGAAATGGCACTTCTGAATTAAATGGGATGTCTTTTTCCCCCAGATTCTGTGTGGGAGGCTTATACATTTGGTTTGGTAATGAGTTTGCTTTTTGAGCCAAAGAAGAGAAGAGAATAAAAGAAGAGAGAAGGCGTGAGAGGCAATCATAGAAACCTGGAGGCTCACATTCTCCAAAATGAAAAAGAAGCCTGCATTTCTGCAGAAACAAGAGAGAAACAACTAACAATCTCAAAGCTCATTATGATTTAACTTTCAGATAGCACAAAATGACAGTAATGTGACTACTGAAGCCTGTTTTAACTGTAAGCAGGAGAAAGGAGTGGAAATGGAGTGTATTAGCAGCGGCATAAAGATAACCTTCTCCCTTACAGGCTGTGCATATATTAGTGCATGAATGTACTGTTAAAAGCCACTAAATCTCTCTAAAGTGGTCATTTCCCTTTCTTTGGCAAATGATTGGAAAATCTTTGTTGTGTACTTTCTTGAACCAAATTTCTGGAACCTTTTCAGGCATACTTTCTGTTTTAGAAGAATGTGAATTGATACTGATGGTTGCATCAGACAGGAAGGAGTGATGAATTCAAAGGGCATGTCACCTTACAAAGCCAAAAGAGTAAAGTAGGAGCTCATCCATTCTTCCCCCCCCCCGCCCCCGCCGAAAAGGAGCATTTTTTTGTGTGTCAGATTGTTGTGGAAGATTTAAAAATAGAAGAATCTGAGTGTCCTATTTTCCCATTGACTGATGGTGTCAGTTCCTTTGCATCTCTGTCAGTCTGCTATTACTATGATGATCACTATTATCATCTGTCTTTGACTTTTCCTGTCTAAGAAGTACAAATTATCCTTGGCATTATATTGTGAGACGAAAGTCTGAATGGAAGCACTAGATGTTGATATTTGTCTAGGTTAACTGCATAAGTTAGGAGCTTTGTAATTTGATCTTGGATATTAGAAGCCAGTGTCCATAATTATTTAACTTAATTCTTTCCAGGTACACAATCCTAAGAGAAGTTTTGAGAACATCAAGGGATCTCAGGAATTTTTTAAATTTCAAGCCAACTGAATTGGCTCGCTACAATGCACTTCAAAATGATATCGAGAGGCAACTGCACAATTGCAATGCAAAGCAGCAGGTCTGTCAGTGTCATCCAGTCAGCCACACTTGTTGAATTCAAATGAGGGCATCCAGCCCCTAGTATAGGACAATGCAAAAATAGGAAGAGACTCTTTTTTTTTAACCCTTAAGGTACTTACTCTATCCTTTTGAATCATGACTTTCTGTTGTTGATAAAGCAAAAGATGGTATGAATCAGATAACCAGGCATCATTACCCCTCCCAAGTCACTTAAATTCTTGTAGGTTAAAGCTTTTTCATTTTCCAAATGAGTGAGCTAGGAAAGATATTTTCTAATATCTCTTCCTGTTCTAAAAGAGCATGACTCAAGTGGATGCAAATTAACATGGTGTGAACAAGATGCTTTGTTCACACATTCAGCAACATTGAGGGCATCTTAGGAGCTAAGTACTTGAATGGGGCTGTGGATGTAAAAGACAGGAACACTTTGTCCTTCTTTCAGGAGGCTTGCAAAGTGAGAAGCAAGACTGACCAACTAGCAGTTACAATGCACTCTGCTCAGTGTGGGCCGACTAGAGCCAAGGCAATTCCGGGGGAGGGCAGGGCTAGCTCTGAGGTTGGCCAGGGTAGCCATCCAGGTTGTGGTGATGATATTTGCAGAAGGCCCCAAAACAGAAGAAAAAATTCATCAGGTAGAGAAGATGGGAGGATGCCCCTGGCAAAAGGAGGAACATTAACAAGGCTCAAGTGCAAGCAAACACCCTGTGCTTCAAAAATTAATTCAAACATGAATATATCAGTAGTGGAAAGTAATGGAGACAGAAAATTGTTTGAGACTCAATTGTGAAGAGCCTTGAATGTCATGCTAAGAGTTTTGACTTTTATCTATAAGGTACTGAAGAATCATGAAGAATAGAAGACATGATCAGATTCCTTTCAGAAAGTTCACTCAGGTGGCCCTGTGGAATCTGAATGGAGGGACCATGGAAGGGAGAGGAGGCTTATAGGATACTGTGTTGATGGTCCATGGGAGAAATGATAAGATTCTTATCCAGGGCCATGACAGTGAGTACAGGGAGAAAGGACACATTTGAGAGAAGGTCCAAAGACTGAATGCACAGAATCTACTTATTCATTTATACATCACTCAGCAAATCTTTATTCAGTGCCCACTATGCATCTGTCAGTGTAAACCTGGCACTACACAAAGAGAATATAAACACTGCTGAAATATTGAGGAGAGAATGGCCAGAGTGGGACCAGTGATGTGGTACTGGTTTGGGTGGGCTTCCTGGAGGAGGTGAGGACTGACTTGATTTTCCAAGGAAGGAGAAGAGATATGAATATGTAGAAGGAGGCAGGAGAACATTTATATGCTGCGACATAAAAAGAAAGGAATGAAGAGATGACCATCAGGTGTGCTTGATGAACAGAGAACCTTTAGTCAATGCTAAACATGATGGAGAGACAGGAGGATGAAAAGACTGAACAGAAACATCTAAATTTGATGTGCTAAGCCACAGTGAAGCACTGTGGGTTTTTTTAGAAAGAGAAGGATTGTGTGGTATGATAGAGAAGGCAATTGAATTAATGCTTGAAGACCTGGGTTATGGCATTATCTTGCTGGGTCAGCATTCAAGTTACTTAATGTCTTGAGAGCTCAGATTTGCATAGTTTGGATAGGAACAAAAAATGTATTGAGATGTATATTAGTCAGGGTTCTCCAGAAAGACAGAACCAATAGGATATATGGGAGAGGATTTATTAGGGGGAGTTAGCTCACACAATCATAAAGGCAGATAGGCCAACTGCAAACTGGAGAACTAGAGAAGCTGGTAGCATGTCTCAGTCCAAGTCTGAAGCCCCTGAACCAGGGAAGCCAAGAGTACATCCCCTAGTCAGGCCCGAGAGCCCCCAGAGGCCACTGCTGTAAGTTCCAGAGTCCAACAGCTGAAGAAGCTGGAGTTGGATGTCCAAAGGCAGCAAGAGAAAAAGCATCCTGCTTCCTAAGGAAGAGAAAGAGTAGAGAAAGCCAGTTCTCTTCTTATTTTGTTCTAGCTGGGTCCCCAGCCAATTGGATTGTGCCTGCCCATATCGAGGGCAGATCTTCCTCTTTCAGTTCACTAGAAACACTTTCACAGACACATCTAGAAACAGTGCTTCACCAGCCATGAAAGCATCCCTCAATCTGGTCAGGTTGACATCTCAAATTAATGATGGTTAAATATAGTATGCCCTTGTCAACTTGGCATCTATATGCATCTTGTTAAATTATAATTTCCAGTCAAAGACAATAACAAGATCATAATTCCACCTAAAATGATACAACTATCCTTTGCGCAATGAGGAACACACTAATAGCATCTCCAGAAGAGAAGGTAAAGTTCTTGAGTGATGTTTACTCTTCTCCTGGTATCCTATAACTTAGATACCATGATGAACAATAATACAATTATTTTGTTACATAAAAATTGAGCAGTACTTAAATACTGGTATAAAGTCAATAAGCCTGAAGTTACATGATAAAGGAACAAGAGAGGAAGGAAAACAAAGATATTTGCTTAATATATGTGTATATATACACAAATGTATTCTTAACAAGTGGGGAGGAAATATGATAATTATGGTTCCCATTTCTGTAACTGGGCAGGTGGTGATAGCTGGTATTTATAACTGCCATCTTATGCTATCCATTCTGCATTCCCTTTGCTTTCACCAAGCACTTCAGCTAGTCATGGTTCTTAACCTGGTTGGGTGACCCAAATGTTTCTTGCTGAAGGGTCTGGGCCATTCAGAGTCCTGCCTGGATTGGGTTGTTGGAGATTCCCAATTACTTAATCACAGTGTATGGTAATACTAAGCGGTCTCCTTTATTTCAGACATACTCTTTGATATGGTTTGGCTGTGTCCCCATCCAAATCTCATGTTAAATTATAATTCCCAATGTTGAGGGAGGGTCCTGGTGGGAGGTGATTGGATCATGGAGGCAGATTTCCCCCATGCTGTTCTCATGATAATAAGTGAGTTTCCAAAAGATCTTATGATTTAAAAATGTGTGGCACTTCCCCCCTTGTTCTCTGTCTCTCCTGCCACCATGAAGAAGGTGCTTGCTTCCCCTTTGCTTTCCACCATGATTGTAAGTTTCCTGAGGCCTTCCAGTCATTCTTTCCTGTTAAGCCTGCAGAACTGTGAGTCAATTAAACCTCTTTTCATAAATTACCAAGTCTCAAGTAGTTTTTTTAGCAGTGTGGAAATGGACTAATACATTCTTCCTCACCTCCACTGTGAGGTAGTAGTCCCATTTCCTCTTAGTAGTCCAGGTAAATTGTACCAATCAACACCATAACTCCTTTCTTAATTTGTTGACCCAGAGGCATGAGGAATCTAAAGTGACTAGGCAGCAGCCTTAACTTCCAGTTTGATGGAATCATTGTTATATCTCCTGGTAGGAGCATTCTTCTCTCCAGAACTAAGACCTCTAGGCTAACAGAACATGATGTTGTAGGAACAAAAAGCAAAATTTTTTTGTGGATTACTAGGGGTAATAAAGGTACTCTTATTTTCACCCTTTGATTCCTGGCTAGGGGAGAAACAGTACCATATATTGCGTGCTGGTTCAGGGCATATACAGCCTTCTGGAAAACCTTGCTCCAGCTATGTAAAGTATTTTCACCTAGCTGATGCTGTAACTGCAACTTCAAAAGGCCATTCATTCCACCATTCTATCAAGCCAGCTGCTTCAGGATGATGAGGAACACAATAAGATCAGTGAATTCCATGAGAATAATCCATCACACTTCTCTGGCTGTGAAATGAGTTCCTTGGTCAGGAGCAATGCTGTGAGTAATACCATAATGGTGGCTAAGGCATTCCTTAAGTCCACAGGTAGGAGTTTTGGCATAAGCATTGTGTGCAGGGAAGGCAAATCCATATTCAAAGTGTCTATACTACTAAGGACAAAATTTTGCCCCTTCCATGATGGAAGCAGTCCAGTGTAATCAACCTGCCTCCAGGTTAGTTTGCTGATCACCCTGGAAAATGGTGCCATATGTGTGGCTCCATGTTGGTCTCTGCTACTGGCAGATTAGGCACACAGTGATGCCTGTAGCAAGGTCAACTTTGGTGAGTGGGAGTCCATGTTGCTAACTCCATGCATAGCCTCCATCCCTGTCACCATGGCCACTTTGTTCATGAGCCCATTGCGTGATGATGCGGTGGTTGAGAAAGAGTCTCACTGGTGTCCACAGAATGGGTTATTCTGTCTAATTGATTATTTGAATCCTTCTCTGCTGAGGTCACCCTTTGTTGAGGATTCACATGGGACACAAATATCTTCATATCTTTTGCCTCCTTAGAGAAGTCTATATACCTCTTCTCCAAATTTCTTTGTCACCAACTTTCCAATCATGTTCCTTCCAAGTCCCTGACCATCCAGCCAAACCATTGGCTACAGCCCATGAATCAATGTATAATCATATATCTGGCTATTCTGTGTCCCCTTCCAAGCAAAGTGCACAAACAGGCACACTGCCCAAAGTTCTGCCCATCAGGAAGAATTCCCTTCACTACTGTCCTTCAAGGATGTCCCAGAAAGAAACTGTAGTGCTACAGCTGTCCACCTTTGGGTTATGCCTGCATATCATGTGGTACCATTTGTAAACCAGGCCTGATCTTCTCTTCTTCTGTGAACTGATCATTAGGTACTCCTCACAAAGTCCTAGGTGCAGGCTGAAAGAGAGAAGGCAGTAAAACAGGAGTAGGAATTATGGGCATTTGAAACACTTCTTCATATAACTTACTTGTTCCTTCAGGACCTGTTTGGGCCTGATCACATATATACCATTTCCATTTGATAATAGAGTGCTGCTGTGCACACACAACTTTATGGCTTAGTGGGTCAGCTAACACCTAGTTTATGATAGGCAGCTCAGGTCACATGGTAGCTTGATGGCTCATAGTCAAGCATTCTGTTTCTCCTAAGGCCCAGTAGCAGGCCAAGAGCTATCTCAAAAGGAGAGTAGTTATTTGTGGATGATGGCAGGGCCTTGGTCCAAAATCCTAAAGGTTTCCATTGTGATTCATCCATGAGGGCCCGCCAAAGGCTCCAGATGGATCCCTGTCTGCCACTGACACCTCCAGCACTATTGGATCTGTTGGGTCATATGACCGAAGTGGCAGAATAGCTCGCATAGCAGCCTGGACTTATTGCAGTCTTTTCCTGTCCTGGGCTCCACTCAAAACTAGCAGGTTTGTTTTTTTTTTTAATCACTATATAAATGGGATAGAGTAACACACCCAAAGAAGGAATTTGTTGCCTCCAGAATCCAAATACGTCTAGTAGGCTTTGTGCCTCTTTCTTGGTTATAGGAGGGGCCAGATACAACAACTTACTTTCACTCAGGAGGGATATCTCAGCAGGCCCAACACCACTGGACCCCTAGACACTTCACTGAGCTAGAAATGAATTTTACTTTGATTTATTTTCTGTCCTCTAACATGCAGATCTCTTACTGATAAGTCCACAGTGGTTGGTGGAAGGGAGCAAAAAAGGTATTGCATTGTGTTGAGACAGGAACTCAGCTAAGAGTCCACTGGAGTAGTCCTTTTGAAAATACATATAAAAGTGCATTTCTCATGGTGCAAAGTGCAAAGCATGGAATAGACATTGTATAAACACTGGGAAAACAGGAATAAGAAGTGGCAGGAGATTGGAATTCTCAGCCTGCTGGGCACAGGGAGGCAGTGCCCACTTTCTGCCCTTCTGTCTTATCCCGCTTCCCTCTCTGAATGTGGCATGCCCATACTGGGTTTGGCTCAAAAACCACAAGGATGATGGCTAGCTTGAAGTATTTCCTATTAAAGGCATGGATCGTATGTACATATTCTTAAATAGTGATCAAATATGGGTACAAAAGGATTAGGCCTGGGAAACAATGTCCAGCTTCTCTGCGTGTTCTGGGCACTAAGGAAAGCTGTGCTGAGAATTGCTCCTTTGATTCAGCTCCAGGTGGCTTCCCTGCTGCTTCTGGCATTCTTGGCCAAATAAAGCAGACATGGAAGATTACAGCTTAAGTGGATGTGTTTTCTCCCTGCTAGTTTAAGTCTACCTGAATGTTTCATCAGTTTTTGCCCTTGGTGGATTTATAGTGTAATGCGAACATAGACATATAAACAAACAAGTTACAATATGACAAGTGGTCTTTTGTCCTACAACTAGCAAGATGGTGTTAGGTCCCAAATAATTTACTCTGCTGAGTTTGGCTGTATCCTAATTTAAGGGTCCCAACAGTTGAGTTTCTTTCTGTTTCTTTCTAAAACATTGCACTGAGCCCTAACTAAGTCAGAGTGCCCTGGTTGCTCAGGAAAAAATATTCTCCCAGGGCAGGGGCTTGAGCCAAGGGAAATGTAATTCTCCTGGCCACCTACAAAAGTAACCCTGGACTTTTATGATTAGAGTGACACTTTCCTAATCTGCCTCTGTATCTTCCCATCTTTTTCTGTACTGGCCCTTGTTGGGCTGCTGATCTAGGGGACGCTGATTGATGAAAATAACCTTGTCTTCTGTAGATGCTTACCAAGAAGCCACGCACCAAGCTAGAGAGGCTGGAAACCTGCGCTCCAGAGAATCTCTGAATTGGAAGATACCTCAGAGGTCACTGAATTCTTTCCCTGCAAAAGGTTTAAACCTCTGTCATTATTCAGATTTGAAAATGAAGACAAGTTTCTTATCCTTTTGGATGTAATTCACTCATCAGGTAAAAAGGATTATCTGTTCCTTTTTCCTCAAATGGCTATTATGAGGATGAAACACTATTTGGGAAGACATCTTTGCAAAATAGAGAATTATTAAATACAATGCACAATTTAATTATCAATTCTTTTGATAGCTTCCTCTAGCCTCCAGTCTCTGTTAGCCATTTTTAGTTTCATCAGCCATCTTGAAGTGTTCTCCTTAAATTCTTTCAGTATCAGTCAAACTACTGATGGACAATTGTAATTCATGTTCTTCTGAAGGGACACCCAAAGTCAGCTTTTGCTTCTAACCAGGTATCCAAAGCCAGGTTTTTCTAGTCCTTTTCTGAAGAGGGAAATGAAAGCCTCAATAGAAAGGTTGTCTGGCAACCAGAAAAAAGAAAGAATTTCTTTCAGCCTTTCCAAGAAGAACAGAATGGAAGTCTTGAAATATAAATTATTTTTTAGTGGTATCTTGAAAAAGATGTTATTCTTCATTATCTGCCGTTTTTACCCTTTTTCCTGAATATGGCATATGCAAGCAATTAAACCATTGTGTATCTTTAAAATGAATAAAAGTAGAGATAGTTTTAGGAGATGGAAGGAACCTTAGAGATGTCCTGGTGTATCCATTTAGTTTCTGAAACAGAGAAGTGGGTTTTAGAATAGGTGAAAGATTTCCTCATGATTTCTAGCTTTTTAGTGCTGAACCAAGACCAAACCTAGGGTTCTTAACTCCCAATCCAGGATCTTTGCTGCTAGGACAGAGGTAAGATATGAACACAAATAACTACATTGAGGTATTCTTAGACTAGTACCAGTCCTCATTGTCTAACCTGGTTGTAAGGGTGGCTCAAGCAAAGACCCCAGGCCAGGGGACTTCTGCTACACTGTCAAAGGGCATTTTGGTTGGAGATCCTAAGCGACATTTCAGATGTTTACCTTGGAGATAAAACATATGTTTTGAATCTGAATTTTGCCCATTTCACAGAGAACAGAAAATTGGTTAGTTTCTTTTCTCCTATCTCAGAATTGCTCCGGTTATATTGACTTTTCTACTGGGGTTGAGGCTTGTCTCATGCTCCACTCCAGTGGGAAGCCTGGCAACTCTCCTGGAATGTCAAGTTGTGGAGAATAAAAGTTCCCAAGAGGAAGAAAATATCCTCTGGTCAAATCCCATTATAGTAAACTCCCCACCACTGTCTAAACTCCCTTGGTGTTAACCCAGATCAATCCCACTGGAGCTATATAGGCCAGTGCCTGGGGCATAGAAATAGTTGTTCCACATGATCTCACTGTGACAAACATTCTTTCTCTCCCACTACCAATCTTTGTCATAGAAATGAGTTTCTGATGAGTCCAGAGGGAGCAGGGTCTACCTGGGTGGGGGAAGATCTGGTCTGTCTGTCTACCTCTGCCTCTCTGTCCAGTCTTGAGTGATGCAGCACATGTTCTCTGTCATTTGCAGTATACGACCCACCACATGGGTAAATTACCCTGCTGCCACCCAGGGCGTCTTCTTTGATGAACTGGGTGGCTAGTGCGGTCTTTCCTGGAGCCTTGATGGTCTTGCCTATGCAGAGGTGGGGCAGTGGATTTTCAGGGGACTATTTACACTTGTACAACTTCCAGGTGGTGTTGAGGGCAGTGACTCTCAGGCTCAGGGGAATTGAAGGGTTAAGATGTTCTATGCATAGGGAATTCTGGACACACAGTATCATAGAGTCCTAAAGCTGGAAGAGGTTTAGGATTACCTATGCAAATGGAGATGAGTTTGGGTTGTGAGATACTTTGTGGTCTGGCTGCAGCACAGAGTCTATTGGAAGTCAAAGGCCTGACAGAGAAAAAGGCATTTCTTCATAGGGATATAGCAATGTGGATCTGGGAAAGGAGAAGGCAAGAGACAAGAGGCAGGTTTTCTCTGGCCCTGAAAAGGGAAGTGACTTGGCTAAGAATGCACAGGTAATTCCCTTGCTCATGCTACAACTCAGATGGGTCTGCTTTCTAGAGCAGCTGGTTTGGAGACATGAGGGGAACTAATCTTCATTAAATAAATCAGAGTGAAGCCAGATGTTTGCAGCTAGAGTTGGGCTGCATGATTCCTGCTACCTGCTGCTGCCAGTTTGTTTCTGGGTCGACCATGAGACCTTTCGTCTGCAAAATGAAGCCGTGAAACACTCCTGCCAACAAAGCAAGGGAGAGAGTCCTCTTCCCACTGTGCCACCATGAAAGTAGCATATTTGGTGACAGTTGTTTAAAAGTGTCGATTAATCATGCCATCTGCCCTCTGAATACTGAAGCAGTTGAGGACTAGGCATAGGAGTCCAAAAGGGCTATGTGTATCTATCTTAGTCCAGTCCCAGGGGAATGTGGCTCAGAGTCCAGGGCAATATGGACTTCAATCTTCCCCCTCTGAATTGAACTTATAACCTCGTCACAGGCAGGGAAGCTAGATTCCACAGAGCTGAAAGGTAGATTTTTACAGCATGAAAAAATCTGGAGTGCGAAGGAAATCACCTGAGGGTTGTAGGCAAACCATGTCCAAAAGAAAGCCATTGAGAGCTAGCCACATGTTCAGGACACTTCCCTGCACCAGCAGATGGGACACGGAGGGAATGGAGATGATGGGGGGAGAGTGGGAGGACTTTCTCCCCAGTATACCAAGAGGGCACATGTTCTTATTTTAAGGTCTGATGCAGGAACAGGGGGAGAAAATAGCTCCTCTACACCCACCCTCTCTTTCTCAGTGAAACCTACTTATCTCCCCACCTTCATCCACAGTCCTCACTCGCTGCCTGTCTCGCGGTTGTCTTCTGCTCACTTTGTGTTCTCCAGCCTGCACAGTGCTGAGCAACGTGTCAGTTTCTTTGCAAATCCATGTTCAGACTGTGGTCTATACCTTTGTGAAACAGCAAATGGTTGTCCCAGGTTGGCTACTCCCTGAGACAAGGATCTGGGTGCCAGTAGTTCATCACTGGGAAGTGATGCCAGGAAACACCAGTAGAAGAAGGGGGAACTAAGACAAGAAAGGAAAGGGTGTTATCAAGCGGGTCACCACTTGGGCAACCAGAGCTTCTGCCACTGGGAAACTCTATGCCAGTATAGAAAAAAATGCCTAAAGCCATCCTAGTGAGAGTGAGAGAGCCAGGGTGTTTATTTACCACATTCTATCAGTCAAGCAGTCTGCTAGATAAGTGCACATGATATGCAATTTTTGCTTTATGAAGTAAAACTCTAGCAGTTAGATGTGAGATACTCACCAGCTCCCTGTGGCTTCTCTGTGATTTTTGTTAATTTTGACACAAGACGTTTTCTGAGCTCTGCTCAGGTAGAAATGTACTGCAGTAAACTAACACAGGAACAGAAAACCAAACAATACATGCTTTCACTCATAAGTGGGAGTTTAACAATGAGAACACATGGACACAGGGAGGGGAATGACACATGCTGGGGCCTATTGGGGGTTAGGAGACAAGAGGAAGGAGAACATTAGGACAAATACCTAATGCATGCGGGGCTTAAAACCTAGATAACAGGTTGATAGGTGCAGCAAACTGCCATGGCACAAGTATACCTATGTAACAAACCTGTATGTTCTGCACATGTATCCCAGAACTTAAAGTAAAATTAAAAAGAAAAAAAAAAAAAGAAATGTACTACAGTAATCTCCAACTGTTGATCTACTGGTGGTACTGAGAAACCCACCCTCCAAGGACCTGTTGGCTTCTGACACATACAAAGACAACAACAGCCTTGAACAGAGCTCCATAACCATCTCTGTCAGTGGAGGAATCTTATTGAAACTATCAAGAGAGAATGGCAGGTACTGCAGTCCTTCGTAAGCTTCACAAAATGCCTCCTGCTAGTGAGTTGCTGACCTCATTTCAGATATTTACTAGTTGAAAGCAAATTGGCTCTGACAAGTTTCTCTCTCTGAGTGTGGCATGAACTTTGCCTGCTTTCTACTTGGCCATTCAAAGTGCTATTGTGGAGACCTGAATTGACCCTTGGGGTTGGCACTTGGAGACCATGCCTTGAGGTCACTGTCTAGCTCTTTCTGGGATGAACAGGAAAGTAAATCATGAATAGGTATTGGGTCCTGGGAAGGCTGCCTCTCAAAAAGATTGATCAGCTGAGCTTCCTGGCTCCTGCCCTGCCCCCTGCTCTCGGGAATCTATGCTCTGCCCAGGCACCCCAAGAAGCCGCCTTGGCTGGTCCTAGATGTCTCCTCTGATACCTTTGAATTGAAGCACTCACCACCTGGTAACTTATCCTGCCGCCTCCCCAGGGCCTCTTCTCTGTTTGACTTGGTGGCCGGTGGAATCTCTCCTGGAGCCTTGAGGGTCTTATTTCTGCATAGCTAAGGCAGTGAAATTCAAGGGATTATTTGGAAATTCTGCTAAATTTAGAGACAATGTTATATGGAAACACATTTATTTTCAGGCTATAGTTCAAGCATCTTCAAGGGCAGAACTCTTTATTAGTTTTCCTATGATGCAAGCAAAATAGTTTTTGGGGTACACATTCTAGTCTACATAATTCAGTTATGTAAAAGTAGAACTTTATTTCTTTTCCCCAAATTTGACACTTATTATGGGTTGAATTGTGCTCCCCCACAAAAGATAGGTGGAAATCTTAACCTCTAGTACCCAGAGGTACTTATTTGGAGATAGGGTCTTGACAGAGGCAATCAAGTTAAAATGAGAACATTACGGTGTGTCCTAATTCAATATGAAGGTGTCCTTATAAGAAGAGGAAATGAACACAGACATGCACACAGGGAGAACTTCATGTTGGAGATGAAGGCAGGGATGAAAGTGATGCTTCTAGAATCTAAGGAATGCCAAAGACTGCCACTGAACCACAAGAAGCTGGAGGCCAGGCATAGAAGAGAATCAGTCCTTCCCTGCACTCAGAAAGAACCAACCCTGTTGGCACCTTGATCTCCAAATTCTAGTTTATAGAACTCTGAGGTGATATATTTCTGTGGCTCTAGCTGCCCAGTTTGTGGTACTTTGTTATGGTGGCCCTAGAAAGCTAATGCAATGCTTAATTCTTTTTCACTGATGGTCTTAAGCTTGACCTTGCCAATTCAAAGCAGATTTGAGAGTCTTCTGTTGAATTCAATCTCTTTAGAATACTCAGGCAATTCAGACTTGCCTCTTCTCTTCCCTTCTGTCCTCACTTCCTGGCTGTGGTCCTAGGCAGAGCTGTCTTTACTTTGTGGATTCTGCTGCTATGTGTCTGTTTCTTTTTGCTGTGCTGGCTCTAAACACTCTGTGTCTATTGCTGAAGTGTCCACTCCTTGCACTTTCCATGGCTTCATGTCACCGGGTCCAATCAATTTACTCAGCATCAACACTCTCATCTTACATATGAGGCTTCCCCAGGTTTTCCAGCTGATTCTCAGCCTCACCTGCACCTGTCTTGTCTCGAGTGATGTGGCCATGGGGTGGGGTTAGGCAGGAGTGGGGAAACTTTGCAGATGTTCTACTGAGTCTGTCTCTGGGGCCACAGGCTGCCAGGGCAGGGAAGTAGTAGTTCCAAGACATACTTTTGCCATCCCAGACCCATTCCACCACCACTCTGCCTCTTCTCTGGCTGCCCACATGTCCAGGGACTCTCTGTGAGGCCAAGGTATATGAACCCCAAGGCATCACTATAGCAATTGGAAACTGAAAACATTTTGAAAATCCATCAGTGGGAGAATGATTGCATAGGTGAGAGAGTTTCCTTATTGTGGAATACTATGCAGCTGTTAAAAAGTGTGAGGACACTCTCTATCCTGATGTAGAAAGATCCAAGACATGTTGCGTTCTACAACAGCATGAATGGCATAATTCTATTTTCATAAAAACTCTGTGTGTATGGATGCAAAAGGACAGAGAATCCTGGATGTATATCTAAGTTATTGGTGCTACCAGCAGGGGACACATGGATTAGGAGAGAGAGGAAGCTATGTTAGAGGAGATGTTCCCTTTTTCCTAAAAATCGTTTTGTAGTATATAAGATATTATCAGGACTATGTTTATAAATGATAAAATTTTAACAAGTAAAAAAAATAAATAAACCAACCCCCAACAAATAACATAAACCATACTAAGAATGGCCTGCCTGTTCCTTTCTCAATGCCTCTAAAATAACCTGTTTACTCTCTTTAAGTCCAAAAAGGATCAGGCATACTTGTGGGCTTTCACTGAATTCTCTCTTTTTCACTGAGATATTGTTAGCGTAAAACTTTAATGAATAAATAAAGGACCAGAAAATACAGCTCCCAATTGCCCTCCAGACCACAGCCTATGTTGTCACAAGAGGCCTCTGGCAATCCAAAAGGAATAAAGTTGAATCAAGTAACAAGAGGAAATCAATATCTTATTCATGTTAAACCTGCCCTAATGTCCTCCATTATGGGACTCACCACACAGAAAATCGATCTGTTTCTCTTCTGGTGGAATATGGGGCTCTAACATTTTCATTTATATATATATATTAACTTTTAGGAAGGGAACTTCACTTATGGAGCTATTTCCTAACTCTATAAAACTAGCAGATTAACAGCAGAGTTTCAGAGCCTCTTATGTTTGAGTTTGCATACTAAGTAAACATTCTAAGAAATAGTTCTTGGGTCAGGACAAGGATAATAATGGTCATTAATAACCGTCACTCATTATGAGGTTCTTCTTCATTTGAGCTCTTCTAACTTACTGTTTATAAATGCTTTTTAATGTGCCAAGTGCACTCCCCCACCCCTCCCAGGCAGACACACACTTGGAGGGAGGTTAATTGCTGCTGCCTTTATGAGCCCTGACCTGTGCAGACAGCATTCTCGGATCACTTCTCCCACCTCTGGGGCCGAGGTTAACGGTCACTGTGCAAGACTGCTTGGGACAGGGAATGGTAGAATCTAATTACTGGCTTTTGTGGGGACCCATGAGTGTGTCTTTATGAACATGATGGGCTGAAGTAATCTCCAAGTCTGTGTGCTAATGATCTTCTGAAAGCTATTGTTATCTCCAAGGTCCTTAGGAAATTATATTTTAATTGTGAGTCTAAAATGCCCCCATTAACTCTCTCTGTTGCCCTTACCTGATTCTTATTGCTCTGAAATCTGCTTGATCCAAATGCAACCAAATTACTTCTTCATTTTGTGCAAGAGATCCTAGATTATTTGTTTGTATAATCACCATCCCCAGTGTGGGTCCCTATTCTCATTTGTTTCCAGCCTCAGTTGGTCCCCTCCCTACCTGGTAGATTCTCCATGGGTACAAGTGCATAATTCTCTTTCTAAACAAGTTGCAACAGATTTCGTTTTCTGCTTTTTGAAGATACAACTGGACACCTTAAAATACAAATTTTTGCTTCTTTATTTTGTTGACTCTCTTAGTAGGTGAGTCATTAGAAGTAAGAAAAAGAAAGCAGGATTGATAGTGAACATTATAAACATAGATGGAACTTGAAATAATATTTGTGAGCTGTTATTAATAGGATTTCCCCTCTGATTTGTATATGTATGTTTCAGTTATGCATATTAACATTTATTTTGTCAGTGAGTAAATTCTTTATTCTCTGAAACCCCTGGAAAACAACATTGCTGTGTTGTTAACACATTGGCAGTGAGTATTCTGCACATATACACATCTCCCTGCCGTGAATCTTTCAGGCAGACATTGTCTTCTGTGAGGGCAAGAGCTAAAATTTAAAAGCATCTTACCTGACAAATGATTAGGGAACAATTCTTCAACCAAATGCCAAAACAAATCAGCTCCCTAAGTGATGTGAGATATTCTCAAGCTGTGCCTGGTAATATTAATAAACAAGGAGACGCCTCTGCCCACAGCTTGTTTTTTCAGTGTCCCCCAACCCTGCAGGCAGCAAAGACAAAAAAAAAAAAAAAAAAAAGCAGCTTTGGGGCTCCTTTAGGAAGTTAAAGCCTGCCATCTTGTGGCTATTCTATAGAATTACATTAATATTTCATCAAGTTTAAGAATCGCTTCTGTTGGAATTTAGGAAAGGTATTTTTGGCATGCACTCATAAATGGCATCTGTATTTGGGCTGTGGTTATACTCTGATAGGTACCAAAAGCTCTAAAGCTTGAAAATGACCACGAGGGCATCTTTGACATCTTGCCTTTGGGAAGCAAGTGAGAAGGTAGATGCTGGGGTGAGAGCTCTTGTACTGTCAGGTTCTTCTAGAATTTATAATGCTAAAAAGTAGCACCATCTGGGATACAAGTGACTGCATTCACCTAAAGTTCTAGGCAAATGGGTAATTTCTTAAAGTGCCCTTCTGATGAGAAGAAAAACTTCAGGCTTGTTAGCTGAAGTGTCATTTGTGGATACACCTGGCGAGATCATAGCAGGTGGTGCAGTAGAGCACCCAGTTCAAGAGGCTGATTCATCCATTGGGTGCTCAGCAAATTAAAATTAATGATGCCTGTTAGTGGTTGGGGAATTTTACTTTAGCCTGGACAAATGGGAATGAAGAAAAAAAAAAGAGCATCTCAAGCATAATCCTCTGGCTTATGCATTTTAAGGTTAGAGAACACCTAGAGGATTTGTTTTTTAAAAAATTTTTGCCAGATTTTAATGATTCTTTTTTCCACATTCTGCTCCTGCTTTCTACAGGTTATAAAAGTTGGAAAATCACAGGAGAAGGTGATCGCTATGATATATGCAATCTATCTGGTGGTCAGAACATGGGAAAAAGAGGGGTAAGTTGGGCTTATCCAAATTTAAGCTCGCTTTAATAGCAAGAACAAGTTTGAGGGAGCTGAATAATTTACATATTTTCAGACACAGCTGCACAGTTCTTTTCAGTTTTCCCATCTGTGAGCTAGAAACGAAGGGAATGATCAAATTTGCCAACTGATTGTCTTCATGGATGTTAATTCAGTGAAAAAATCTCTTAAGGTTGTTAGTGTAGCAAGGTATGTATACTCTATTAAAAGGGGTACACCAACTTTTCATTAAATTCGATTAAATTCAATGGGTTTTTCTTTTCCTTTTTTTAAGTACCATTTGCTTCAATCAGGTTGAGAACAGAAAATCACCTAGAAGTAAATGTTCCTTGTTTCTCAAAGAAGGCTTGAGTAGGCTACCTTGGTTATGTAAATGTCAGACGAGTGAGCCTCCTGGTCCCAGGAGGTAGGTAACGACATCCTGTGCTTTGAGTAGTTTAGAAAATGTTGCCTCTTATCTTGTAGGAGGAATTGGTGGTGCAGAGCAGCACAGAGGGCTGTTGTTGTTGCAGTTGTGTGGTCAGGTAAGATGAAAATTAATTAAGTGCATTTTGGATTTAGTTGGTCAGTCTCATTTTTCAAAACACTTGACCTACCTTGACATTTGTGCCCAAACACTCCTGCTTCTTGCCCTACTTTTCTGGCTGCTCTTGCCTCATCTCCTTTGTAAGGTCATGCTTTCCTCCGACAATTCTGTTGACCGTCCTCAAGGCCTTGGTCCTGCTAAAGTATAATTTTCAAAAAGGTAAAATCAAGACTCTCACACGAATACAAAAGTAATACATCAAAGCCTTTATGTAACTTATTAATTAGTGAAGAAACCGATACGTAAAAATCAGGTCAAAGGAAAACTTGAAGGCATGTATAAGTATACTTAGGAATGCAGAAACGAATTTGCTCATAGATGCAAAATTGTTAGTATCTTGTAGAAAAATAAAATGTAATGCTTGGGGTCAGGGTCATCTTTTTCACCCCAAGGTAAAAATAAATTGTATCTCTATGGGGACAAAATTAACTCACAGTGCTATGGACAACAATAATCTGCATTTCCATTAGTTTTCTACAGATTAACTTCTACTTCTAGAGGGTAGTAAAATAGCCTAGCCAATAGGAAGACAATCTGTGGTGCCCAGCTTAAAAGAATCAAATTACTCCTGGAGGGTCTGCTAGACAGAGCCCAGAACTCACAGTAATCTCTGTTGCTCATTTCCAAGATTTTGACATTTTTTCCTGACAGACCTGGGCTGTCCAACCATTCTGTGCTCTTTCTGGGGTATTTCACCTAAACCATAGCTTCAATTACCTCCAATAATAGCCGACTTTTAACTTTTTATTTTCTGCCTAGACCTCTAAATTCCAAATCCATGCATGTGTATGCTTACCTGAGAACTCCTTTTAGAAATTTTTGAGGCTAATAGAGAGGGTAATTTACATGTTAGAAGAGGAGAGGTTTGAACTCAGCATTATCTGATTTCAGAACTGAAGCCTAAAGCCTGCAACATCAACGCGAGGTAGTTTTTGGAGATGTCCAAACTCATGGGGCTAGAACCTGTATGGTAGATCCCTCCTTATTCTGTCTTATGGTGGGAGGAGTTATCCTCTAGGAAAGAAGAAGCTGGAGAAATGGATCTCACTGTTTTTCTAGCTGAGCTAAAGATAAGAGCCGGTACTGCTGGCTGCCCATGGGGAGAGTTGCTTTTTCCTATTGTTGAGGCAGGAGTAGCTGATAACCTTTTTCTATAGTTGGGACTGTGGATTCTGATGTTGTGCCCTTGATCTGCCTCCTTTTTTAGTTCCTTTACAGGGAGAGAGGCCTCCAGCCTGTGCTCTGGGTGGTAGTGGAGTAGAGGGTTGCGTTTCTCCAATAGAAATGCTTCTCAGGTCTCCCGAGGGTTATCCCTATTTTCTACCTCTGCCCTGCTGACTACTGTTTCTGCTCTCCTGTCTCCCTAACTTGTCCTTCCTTCAATGTCCACACATTGAAGAAGAATGAAATCTCAAGCCCCATCAGTCCCTGACTGATCTCACAAGTTTAGTAGCAATTTTGACCTGTTCAGGTGCTTATTTCTTCCTTGTTGTCTCCTTTTCTTCTCTTTCTGGCTTCTCAGGCCTAAACCCAGAGACTGTTTAATCAGCTGGTGATCAAATGAGAACAAATGTCAGAGAGGTGACGGCAGCCAATATCCAAAGCCCTTCCTCACTAGAGAAAAGCTTGCTGTTGGAAAAAGTCAATTTCCGCCAGGTGGAAAGTGTGTGGGAAATGTTATTGAGCAGGGGGAGCCCTGCTGCCTGCCAAATCTAACCACTTGCCTGGTGTTTCGTTCCTTTCTCTGCCAGGGAGCTGCCATTTATGCAGTCCCTGCATTGGCAAAGACCATCTCAGTGGAGACTTACTAACTTTATTGGGAGGGCAAGGGAGACCAGTTTGCTTGACATTAGGGTCCACACAGAAACCAGAGAAAACACATTTTGTTAAACATGGCATTCCCTAACATGTAAACAGTCTTAACATAATGTTTTAGATAATAAATTCTAGTGCAAAGAGAACAAAACTGGAGGGTCACAGGATAGAACTGGGAAGGACACTTATTTCACCCCTATTTGCTCGAGTTACCAGCGGTATCATAGAAAGGGGCTCTGCATAATAGTCTTATCCAGGTGGCCTGCAGTATCCATGAATCAACTGCAAGTCTCATGTCAGCTTCTGAAAGGCAATGGAAACGGGTGAGGAGGGGCAGCTTCTGCCCAAGTCATTCCTCCTTCCTGACCTCATGACCTGCCGAGGGCTATGCCCTTCTGCCCACTTTCCTGAGATGACTCCTAGCCAGGGCTGCCTCTCTGGTCCCAGGTACACTCTCAGCTTGTTCTTTCTGAGCACCTTCCTAGTCTTATGAGATTAAAGGCTCTTCTACAGCCAAAGAACTGTACACACACCTCCTTTAAACTCCTGCCACTCTGAAAAGCAAACAACAAAAAAAGAAAAACATCTGCCCATAACATCTTTTTGGAAGTTCTTTTCCCTTTCTTTTCAATCAGAACTGTGGGAAACTTTCTCGCTTATATGACATTGCTTATTGGTGCAGTACTTCAGGTATCAATGCCTTAGAAACTAACTATAATTCTCAAGAATTTCTGATTTTGTGAGCTTGACTATTTTAGAAACTTCATGTAAGTGGAATCATGAAATCTTTATCCTTCTGTGATCAGCTTATTTCACTTAACAATAATGTCCCCAAGGCTCATCAATGTTGTAGCATATGACAGAATTTTATTATTTCTTATGGCTGAATAATATTCCATTATAATATGGAATATTACATCTATATAATATGGAATAATATTAATATTTCATACATGGACTATATAACATAACATATGCAATGTAACATATACATTATTTCACATATGTTGTCTATTCCATAATATGTAACACATTTTTCTTATCCATTCATTCACTGGTGGAGATTTAGACTGTTTCTGCCTCTTGCCTATTGTGAATAATACTGCAGTGAACATGAGAGTTCAAATATCTCTTCAAGACCCTGATTTCAGTTCTTTTGGATAAATACCCAGAAGCGGAATTGCTAAATCATATGGTAGTTCTATTTTTTATTTTTTAAGGAACCTCTATAGTGTTTACCATAGTGGTTGCACTATTTTACATTACCACTAGCAATTCATAAGGGTTCTAATTTCTCCACATCCTCAACAACACTTGTTAATTTGTTTTTGTTTTTTGTTTTTTTGTTTTTTTAATAATGGCCATCCATTACTGGATGGTACTGAATTATGGTTTTGATTTGCCTTTCCCTGATGATTAAATGATTTTAAGCATCTTTTCATATACCTTTTAGCCACTCATGTGTATTCTTTGGAGAAATGTCTATTTAAGTCTTTCACCCATTTTTAAATTGGGTTATTTGTTTACTTGCTATTGAATTTACACACACACACACACACACACACACACACACACACACACTTCTTTACTTACAGTGGAGTTATGTCCCAATAAACACATCATAAGTTGGAAATATCATAGGTAAAAATGCATTCAATGCACTTGACATACAGAACATCATACCATAGCCTACCCTACCTTAAACACACTCAGAACACTTGTGTTAGCTTACAGCTAGGCAAAATCATCTGATACAGAGCCCATTTTATAATGAAGTGTTGAATACTTCATATAATTTATTGAATATTGTACTGAGAGTGAAAAACAGAACGGATGGGTAGGCACTTGAAGTATAGTTTCTACTGAATGCATATCACTTTGGCACCATCATAAAGTCAAAAAATCATCAGTCAAACCATCCTAAGTCAGGAACCATCTGTGTGTGTGCGTGTGTGTGTGTGTGTGTGTGTGTGTGCATATATATGTATATATTTAAATTGACAGATTATATTTATTTACTGTGTATAACACAATGTTTTCAAGTATATATACATTGTGAAATGACTAACATCTAGCTAATTAACATATATATTATCTCACATAATTATCATTTTTTTAGTGAGAATACATTCATTCTCTTAGCATTTTTTAAGAATACAATATGTTTTTTTAACATTGTTACCATATTGTATACTATCTCTTAAACTTATCTCTTTTTTCTAACTGAAATTTTGTATCCTTTGACCTATATCTCCACAGATCTTCTGCTCCCAACCACCCAGCCCTGGTAACCACCATTCTATTCCCTACTTCTGTGCAATCAAGAATTTTTAGATTGCACATATGAATAAGAGCATGCAGTATTTGTTTTTCTGTACTTAGCTTATTTGATTTAACATAATGTCCTCCAGGTTTATCAGTGTAGTCATAAATGACAGAATTTTCATCTTTGATGGTTGAATAGTCTTCCATTGTGTGTATATGCCACATTGTATTTATCTATTCATCCACTGATGGGCACTTAGATTGATTCTAAATTATTTCCTTCCTTCTACTAACTTTGGGCTTAGTTCATTCTTTTTTTTCTGGTTCCTTCAGGTATAATATTAGATTTTAAAATTTGAGATCTTTCTTCTTTTCTGCTGTAGGCATTTATTGCTATAAAATTCTTAGAATTCTTTTTGCTGTATCCTTAGGTTTTGATATGTTGTTTTTGATTCTGATCATCTAACGTTTTTCTCACTTCATTGAGTTGTTTCTCTATATTCTTGAAGTTCCCTGAGCTTCCTTAAAACAGTTATTTTGGTTTTTTTGTCAGGCAGTTCACACATCTGCATGTCTTTAGAGTCATTCACTGGTACCTTATTTTATCCCTTTATTGATATCATGTTTCCCTGAATGTTCTCGTTCATTGCAGTTGTGCATTAATGTGTGTGTGGTTGAAGTATGTACTTATTCCAGTCTTTAGAGATTAGCTTTGTTTGGGAATTCCCTGTGGCAAGCTTGGTGGTGCGGGGGTGCACCAGAAGTCCAGGGCAGGTGTGGCTGGCATAGTGTTGAGGCATGCCAGAAGTCAGACCTATGAGGGCTGCCTGATGCTGAGGACTGTGTGGAGACCGGAGTCATGCAGGTCAGAAATTTAGTCTGCAAAACTAAAGCCTGGGACTGTGTGGTCCTCCTTAGTGAGGGGCTGGATCTAGAAGTTCACTCCATGGGTACTGGCCTAGAGTATAAGGCCATGGGGGTCTGCCCAGTGTTGGGTTTTTACTACAATGGGCCTAGTGTTGAGGTCCAAGGCAATGTTTTGTGCTTACTTCTTTCACTTTTCTCCAAGTGGATGGTATTCTTTCCGTGCTGTGCTGTTGGAGAGGGGTGATGTGTGTAATGTAAAACTGACTTTTCTACCCACTTCAATGCAACTTTTATGTTAGCTCTTTTGAAGGTATTTTTGTGCATGGATAATTATTCAAATTAATGTTTGTATGAGGGAATGCTTGCTGGAGAGTCCTTCTCCACCATCTTGCTCTGCCTCTAGCTATATTTTGAATATGAATCCATTATCAGATATATGGTTTCCAAATATTTTTTTCCATTCCATAAATTGTCTCTTTACTCTGTTGTTTCCTTTGAGATGCAAAAGCTGTTTATAATTCCTTTTTTCTATTTTTGATTTGGTTGTCTGTGCTTTTGGTGTCATATCCAAGAAATCATTGCCAAGACCAATGTTAAGGAGCTTTTCCCTCTACCTTTTCTTTGAGGAGTTTTATAGTTTCAGCTTTTATGTTTAAGACTTTCATTCAAGTTGATTTTTGTGTATGGTGTAAGATAAGGGTCAAATTTTATTCTTTTTCATGTAGTTATATAGTTTTCCAAACACAGTTTATTGAGGAGACTATTCTTACCTCATTGTGTAGTCTTGGCACCCCATCAAAGATCATTTGGCTGAATATGTGTGGGTTTCTTTCTGGCCTCTCTATTCTGTTCCATTGGTTTAAATGTCTGCTTCTATGCCAGTACCATATTATTTTGATTACTGTAGCTTTTGTAATATGTTCTGAAATCAGGAAGTACAAGGTTTATATTTCTAGGAATTTATTTAACATTTATAGGTTGTCCATTTGTTGGCATATAATTGTTCATAGAAGTTTGTTATAATCTTTTTTATTTCTGGGGCGTAAATTATAATGTCTCTTCCTTCTTTTCTAATTTTATTTACTTAAGTCTTCTCTCTTTTTTATAGTTAATCTAGTTAATGGTTTGTCAGATTTGGGGACTTTTTCAAAAAGCCAACTCTTAGTTTTACAGATTTTTAAAAGTTGATTTTCTATCCTTTATTTCTTTTACTTTGCTATAATCTTATTATTTCCTTTCTTCATTTACCTTTAGGCTTAGTTTTTTCTTTATCTTGTTACTTGAGGTGCAAGATTAGATTGCTTATTTGAGATCATTTTTCTTTTCTAACACAGGTGTTTATAACTATAAAATTTTCTTTTAATGCTGTTTTTGCTACATCCCATAAGTTTTGGTATGTTGTATTTTAATTTTCATTTGCCTCTAGATATTTTCCAATTTCCCATTTGATTTCTTCTTTGACCAATTGGTTATTAAAATGTATGTTCTTTAATTTCTACATATTTGTGATTTTTTCATATTTTCTTCAGCCATTAAATTTTAGTTCTATTCTGTTTAGAAAATGTATTTGTTTGTTTTGTTTTGTTTTGTTTTGTTGTTGTTGTTGTTTGTTTTTTTTGAGACGGAGTTTCGCTCTTGTTACCCAGGCTGGAGTGCAATGGCACGATCTCGGCTCACCGCAACCTCTGCCTCCTGGGTTCAGGCAATTCTCCTGCCTCAGCCTCCTGAGTAGCTGGGAGTACAGGCACGTGCCACCATGCCCAGCTAATTTTTTGTATTTTTAGTAGAGACGGGGTTTCACCATGTTGACCAGGATGGTCTCGATCTCTTGACCTCGTGATCCACCCGCCTCGGCCTCCCAAAGTGCTGGGATTACAGGCTTGAGCCACCGCGCCCGGCCCTAGAAAATGTATTTGTTATGATTTCAATCTTATTAAATTTGTTGACTTGTTTTGTGATCTAACTTATGATCTATAAGTTCCATATATGGAGAGTGTTCCATGTATGCTTGAGAAGAATGTATATTCTGCTGCTGTTGGGTGGAGAGTTTGTATATGTCTATTAGATCTATTTGGCCAACAGTAGTATTCAAATCCTCTGTTTTCTTATTGATCTCCTGTCTGAATGTTCTATTCATTTTTGAGAGCAAGTATTGAATCCTTTACTATATTATTATGCCACTATTTTATTTCTCCCTTCAGTTTTGTCAATGTTTGCTTTATATATTTGGGTGTTCTGATGTTTGGTGCATATATAATTATAATTGCTATATATTCCAGATGAATTGACCCTTTTATCATTGTATAATATCCTTTGCCTCTTTTTAACTTAAAGTCTATTTTATCTGATATAAATAAGTCTGGCCATCCTTGCTTTCTTTTGGTTACCAGTTGCATGAAATATCTTTTTCTGGCCTTTCACTTTCAGTCAGAAGTAACTGCCATCAGTTTTTCTAAAATATAATACTCCCCAGCCCCTCCCTGCAGGGGAGTTACAAACATCTTTTTTTTTTTTTAAAGAGCTCTTAGTCTGATAAACAAGTCATTATCTGGGAAATCAGAATATCTCCAGATCATGAGACCTTACACTGAGAACCCACCTGTCTTCCTCCCCACAAAGCAAAGCAGGCTGCTGTTGGGAAGTGAGTGTGAGTCTGCACAGCATAACTCAGACACTCCACATACCATGTGATGGGAATTCAGGGATGACTCATGTGGGAGCAGTGTTTACTCTCAGGTTACAGGAAATGAAAATAAAAGCTAGTACTGAAAAAATAGTTAAGAGTTTGGAGCTGGATTGCTCCATAGCTGGGTTTAAGTCCCAGCTCTGCTAATGTATAAATGTTTGATTTTGAACAAGTTACTAAACTTCTGCTATAGTCATGCCTTACATTGATATTCCGTTATTCACACCTCAGCTCCTTTATTTAAAGTGGGGTTAAAAAGAGCATCTAACTCATAGGGTTGCTATGAAGATTAAATAACTTAATACACCTGAAGCTCTTAAAACAGTTTTTGTCATGTAACGATAAAGATGTTTGTGGAACAATTGCAACAATAATAGTAGTCTGAAGCATGTGAGATCTTTCCTGCCAGACTGTAAATTTTTGGGTGGGGAAAGATTGCATCTTTTTAAATTAATTTCTGTATCTTAGTACCTAGAACATGGCTTGACACATAGCACAAACCTTTATAAAATGTCTGTTACATTATGGGATCAATCAACTTTTCAGATCCACTCAAAAGGTAATTCCTTATCAGGCTATAAACCAAAAGAAAATATTATCAAGTGCTTTGTGATAAAATTTTCATGGGGGCACTTTTCTCAAAGTCACAGGATGGGTGTGTGAATGAAATGTTGCAGTGAGTTAAATTTCTTAAGTTAAAGAAGAGGCTATAATTTAGAAAGAACAATCAGAGGGAAGAAAAGGAAAACATTAAGCAAGTTAAAAATAAAGGCTATTATTTGTAGAGAAGAATACTTTGCAGTAATTCAGATAAAGAAAACCACACTAGAGCAGGAAATGGCAAAGTTTTTCTGAAAGGGGCCAGACAGTAAATATTTTAGGCTTTGTGATCCATATTGTCTTTGTTGCAACTCACTCAACTCTGCTGTCGTAGGGCGAAGGAAGACAAAACAAATGGGCATGGCTGTTGATATGGTTTGGCTCTGTGTCCCCATCCATATCTCACCTTGAATCCTCATAATCCCCACACATCAAGGGCGGGACAGGTGGAGGTAATTGGATCATCGGGGCAATTTCCCTTATACTGTTCTCTTGATAGTGAGTTCTCAGGAGATCTGATGGTTATATAAGCGTCTGGCATTTCCCCTGTTTCCATTCACTTCATCCTGCCGCCCTATGAAGAATGCCTGCCTCTCCTTTGCCTTCCACCATGATTGTAAGTTTCCTGAGGCTTCCCTAGCAATGTGGAACTGTGAGTCAGTTAAACCTCTTTCCTTTATAAATTACCCAGTCTCCGGTATTTCTTCATAGCATTATGAGAACAAACTAATACAGCTGTGTTCTAATAAAACTATTTACAAAAATGAGAGGTGGGTTGCATTGGCCTATGGGCTGTAGTTTGCCAATGTCCACGCTAGAACAATGTGAAGAATCAAGAAATATGAGTGGAACTGTGATAGCAGAGAAGCAATTTGTGCAGAATCCTACATGAGAGAAGAAAATGAATACTGCAATATACTGGAGTATCTTTCTCTTGCTATATGTGAGGTACCAAGGATCATTTAACACTACCACTTCAGTCTTAATGGGGGCAAACACAGAGAAAAGAGAACAAAAACACATGCAAGGCCATAGCTTTAGTGATAAGAAAGGAAACTTCCCCAAGTTGAAACCCATTTATTTATATATAAAGTATAGTGGACAAAAAATTCAAGAGATTCGTTAAATCATTTCTATTTATCTGTTGAGTAGATAGTAAAGACTTAAGATCTTTTCTTAATGTTTTTAGAGTATAGTTTCAAGCACTACAATGAAACAATACTCTAGAAACATTATGTCCAGACTGCGACTTCAGCCCTTCTAGCTTTTTTCTTCATGCTTCTCCAACCTCTAGTCAAGCAGGGATGCAGCTTACTTAAGATAAAACAGGGCTGGGTGTGGTGGTAGCTCATGCCTGTAATCCCAGCACTTTGGGAGGCTAAGGTGGGTGGATCACTTGAGGTTGGGAGTTTGATACCCCCTCTGACCAACATGGAGAAACCTCGTCTCTACTAAAAAAAATATAAAATTTGCTGGGTGTGGTGGCACATGCCTGTAGACCCAGCTACTCAGGAGGCTGAGGCAGGAGAATGGATTGAACCTGGGAGGCGGAGGTTGTGGTGAGCTGAGATCACACACACTCAAGCCTGGGCAACAAGAGTGAAACTCCATCTAAAAAAAACAGACAAACATGAAACAAATTCATTGGTAGCCTAGAAATGCAGCCTTTCTGGGACCACATGCCCACTGAAGAATATGTGACCTATAAAGAACCTGGAAATCACCTTGTTCCTAAATAATATTTTCTATTTGACTCCTACCTGGAAAAGAAAAGAAAAAGAGGGAATAAACTTTCTTACAGAGGCAAACTCTCACTTTCTCACAATTTCATTCCATGGAGTGGCCCTGTGGCACTTCATATAAAGTATCTGAGAATATTTGGTTTTAGCTCTAATGAGTCTGTTCTGGTATGTTAATTTCCTAACCATTGGAGCTGTCAGTGTGGTTGCTAAGTCTGCTGAATCACAGAAGAAATATACCTTCAGCCTGTTGTATAATTATCTCAGGAATTATAAAGGCAATAAATGTATGATTGCTTTTTTGTGAATACATTAAGGCAGAGGTATGTAATTGGCACTTTAACAATCTAGTGGCAGCAAATTAGATATTAATGTGATTACAAAATGACAATTACTTTTGGCAGTTAATTGACATTACCTTTCAGTAGCCTTTTTCAATATCTTGCTGGGACTCTTTTTGCCAGTGAGAAATGGGATCATTCTAAGGCTTAGAGAGAGCTGTGAGGAACAGTAAGTTAATTACCTAACAAAACAAGTGGTTGATCTTTATATTCTGATAAATGAGTCTTTGGGGTCTAATAACAGCAGTAACATACTATACCTTTTTTCCAAAATGATGCCCAAATGATGTATAAACTTTTTGTAATGTAATTACCACCCATCAATCACTTCATTTCCGAAATACGGTGGCTTCTGACGAAATGAGATTGCTTTTCATATTCTCATTAGTTTAAGAAGAAACGAGAAAAAAATCTTGCCTCTATTAGAAAGGCAGGTAAGGATAGAAAGTTGATTTTATTATATGCTACACAAAAACTGGATAAGAAAGGAAAAATAATGTCATTATATATAGGCTCAAATGTTTGCAAAACCCTTTTACATATACAGTTAAGTTTAATACTATAGGTCTATGTTTTGGTAGCAGTGGGTTTACGCAAATCATTCTTAAAAAAATCCCACACATGAATCTAGTGGTTTATGTTAACATACCAAAACTCAAATCAGGGGAAATTTCTATAGCCTTTCTATGTTTAATAAGGCATTTGGCATGTTTTTCATAGATTAAAAATGCTAATAATTCATATACCAAAAATAGATATTCTTATAATGTTTTGATTCGTCATAATTATTGATAGGTAAACGTGTTGAAATTCATTATTGCAACATTACCCTATTTGTTGCTAACTTATCCTAACCCTAGATAGATAGACAGATAGGTAAGGTTATTGCTCTCTCTCGCTCTCTCTCTCTCTCTTTTTCTTTCTCTCTCTCTCTCTCTGCATATATATATATATATAGTCCATATTGAGTTTTGCTACATGCCTCCCATGCTCAACTGAAACTAAATAATGGAATTAGGCATTTCTCAATAATAAGAGCAGACACTATATTGACTGATTTCTAACTGCTCAGCTCTATCTTTGTTTTGTTACATACACCTTAGAGTACCTAAACAGATTTTTTGCGTTTTAATATCTATCGCCAGAAATTGTGTTATAAGGCAACCGAGAACATTGGCAGAGTGATAGCTGAAATTGAGGCTGTCCTTCAGTACTCTCGAATCATTTATTTGAAAAGGCATTTTTGTGGGGCCAGAGAGACGGTTAAGTGACAGCCAGTGGGTGTAAACTAAGGGGCACTCCTATCTGGAATTCCAGTTTCAAGTACTGAGTTATTAAATAAAATCAGTCCTTGTGTTGTTGAGTTACTGGTTGCAGAGTGAACATTTATGACTCTAGAAATATATGCTGCACACATTCATTTACTCATTTCCACATTCAACAATTATTTACTAACTATCTGTGATGTTCCAGATATCCTACTAGCTGCTGGGCATGCAGAAGTGAGCGTAGCCGACATGATCTTTGCCTTTATAAGAAATATAGCTGAAAGGAGAAAATAGTCCCATATTGTTCTCTTTAAGCAAATTTTAATCCAGATGCAGTTGGTTAGGTTTTCCCTATCTTCCTGTGTCTTCCCTTCCTCTCCCCTTTCTTCTCTTCTCTCTTCTGCTCTCCATCTCTCTCCTCCTTTCTATTTCTTTCCCATGTGGTTCCAAAAATTATCCTATGTAATAATTAATCTGTGTAATTATTCTGATATCACTTGGTTTATTAGATAATGCTAATCTAGGAATGTGAGATAACAAAGTCATGTTTCTATCTAGCTCATGTTTCTTTTTTGATGGGTGTTAGGTGTCCTGGTTAGGTGTCATGTTAAACATGCCCAGGAGGAACATTAGTATCTAAGAAATGACCTTTGCTAGTTCTCATTCTCTGCTTTAAAATTCATTTTTACAAAGGAGGAATAGAAGAGAGGCCACCAATTTCTATTACCCTGAATAACTAATATTTATTGAGCTCCTACTGTATGCCAGGTAATTTCTATAGGTAATCTGCAATTTCTCACAGGAAACTTTTGAGGTGGGAATGATACCTTCCTTCTATAGATGAAGAAATTGAAGCTGAGTGAGCTCTGGAGACTTGCTAGGGTCACACAACTTGAATGTTGCAGAGCCGGGGTTTGAACTCAAGACCATGAGAGTATAAAATCCTTGTTGCCCTCACCAGTTCTGATTGCTTCTAGAACTCATAAGTATCCTGATATTTATTTGGACTCTTCTTGTTTCCTTCAAGTAAGGACACAGGCAGTGCATGCTTCTTCTCTCCTACCTATCAGACTACTTCACCTTTGTGTATCAGATTATCAGTTGATAACTTTGATTTTGGTTTAATCCTAGAAAGAGCGTTGGCTTTGATCTGATTCCAATCATAGTACAAAGTCTGGGCATGTCTGTCAAGCTTTGAAGAAACAGAAACTATTTATTTCCACTCTTTATAGGATAATGAGTGAGTTGACCCCATCAGTAAATTGTATCAAGGAAATGGGATCTCTATAAATTCTGTGTTCACATAGCAGTAGATATATTTGAAGGTAGAAAATAAACAAGGTACAAGGGCATAGCCAAATTAATTTTGTATCACTCTGAAGTTAAAGATTAGTTGTAAGACTAATACAGATTGTTTTGCTGGGGTCATCATACTAAGATAATATTTTAAACAGAAACATTGTGTTGGCTGTGCTGGTGCTTTCTGAAGTTCTGTCATCATTTAGCATTTCTTAGAAGGTGGTCATAGGGCATTTGTAAATAAATATCACTAGTTGCACATTTTGTTTTATTTTAGGAACACTATTTGCTTACCATTGAAAAGGGAGGCTTTTAACTTGACTTTGAAGTGTGTTTAGCTAGGAAACTGTATTTGTAGCTGAATAAAAGCTTTTAACTCTTGATATATTGCCTTGGTTTCTTTTATGCCTGTTGTTTACAATATGCACATAGGAAGGAATGTACTAAAAAAGCTGTGCATACTTTTAGTGTACTTGGAATATATGAAGCATTCACATATTCATTCATTTATTCATTAACTCATTATTTCAACAATCATTTATTGATTGCTATACTGTTTACCAGACTCTAGGATAGACAGAGATGAAGCAGAGAACAGTCATGGCTTTGTTTTTTCTTGAAATAATTTGTAGAATTCACAAGGAAACCATCAGGGCTTAAAGTTTTCTTTGCGGGAAGGTTTTAAACAGTAAATTCATCTTTAATTTTAGTTTTGCTAAGTTGTGTGTATGTTTTATGGCATGCAGCGTTTTTTGTTTGTTTTAATTTATGTATTTATTTTTTATTTTTATTTATTTGTTTTTTCCCCATTTATTTATTTTATTGCATTTTAGGTTTTGGGGTACATGTGAAGAACATGCAAGATTGTTGCATAGGTACACACATGGCAGTGTGATGTGCTGCCTTCCTCCCCCTCACCTACATCTGGGATCTCTCCCCTTGCTATCTCTCCCCAGCTCCCCACTCCCCACCGTCCCTCCTCTATTTCCCCCCAACTGACCCCAGTGTGTAGTGCTCCCCTCCCTGTG